>NC_044033.1:530786688-531103828 GCF_901765095.1 Microcaecilia unicolor | reverse complement strand
TGGAGTCCCCACAGGGGCTGGTAATGGTCACGGATGCCAGTCTGCAAGGTTGGGGGGCACATTGTCTCAGTCAGGTAGCTCAAGGCCGGTGGTCTCGGGCAGAAGCAGAGTGGTCCATCAACCGGCTGGAAACTCGGGCCATTCGGGTGGCGCTCCAGGCCTTGACGTCGGTGGTTCGCCACAAGGCAGTCCGAGTGCTCTGTGACAATGCCATGGCAGTAGCATATGTCAACCGTCAAGGGGGGAACAAAGAGCCTTGGCGGCGCAGTTGAACTCATCTTCAGGCTCTCTTGGCAGCGCATGTGGCCGGGGTAGGTCACATAGATGCAGATTATCTCAGCAGGCACACTCTAGATCCCAGAGAGTGGTCTTTTCTTCGGTCAGTGTTCCAGTGAGTTGTGTCGGTCTGGGGACTTTCGGTGATCTTAGGGCAACGGCTCGCTATGCGCAAGTTCAGAGATTTTTTTTTTTCAGTCGCTGAAGAGACCCTTGAGCGGAGGAAATCGACACTCTTCTGTTGCCTTGGCTTCGGGAGTGACTGTATGTGTTTCCTCTGTGGCTGTTAGTCGGTCGAGTAATATAGCGCATCGAACATCACTCCGGTCGGGTGATTCTGGTAGCTTCGGATTGGCAGCGTCGACCATGGTATGGAGACCTGGTGCGGTTGGCAGGGGCGGCGGCCCTGCCTTTGTTGGGATCAGTTCTGTGTCAAGGCCCGATAATCATGCCGGATCCGGCTCGGTTTTCGCTTATGGCTTGGCTCTTGAGCGGCACAAGTTGAAGAAGAAGGGGCTTTCGTCCAGTGGCTTTGCTACGATGTTGAGTTGCCGTAGACGATCCACTTCCTTGGCGTATGTCCGGGTTTGGAGAATCTTTGAGCACTGGTGTGAAGACCATCGAGTTCGGCCGTTTCACTCTTCGGTGGCGGAAGTTTTGGAATTTTTGCACGATGGTGTTGATAGAGGTCTGGCCTTGTCTACACTGAAGGTTCAGGTGGCAGCTTTGTCATGTTTTCGTGGGAAGCTTCAGTGAAAGTCCTTCGCGTCTGTGCCTGAGGTAGTGCGTTTTTTGAAGGGTGTTAAGTTGCTGCGTCCGCCTCAGTGACGGATGGTGCCTCCGTGGGATTTGAAGCTAGTTTTGGATGCTTTGATCAGGCCTCCGTTTGTGCCTCTGGTATCGGCATCTTGTAAGGATTTATCTTTAAAGGCGGTCTTGTTGGTGGCGATTACTTCAGCACGGAGTGTTTCAGAGCTTCAGGCTTTGTCTTTTAGGGAACCATTTTTGTCCTTTCTGAGGGAAAGGTTTCGTTGCGGACGGTGCTTTCCTTTTTTGCCCAAGGTGGTTTCCGAGTTCCATGTTAATCAGGTCATCTCTCTGCCAGTGTTGGGTGATATGGCTGGAGATTCGGAGCAGCGTGGTATTGCCAAGCTGGATGTCAGGAGAGTTTTGAGTTGTTATCTCTCTGGAACTCAGGACTTCAGAGCCTCTGACCGTTTGTTCGTTCTTCATGGTGGCCCAAAGAAGGGTGCAGCGGCTCCTAAGGTGACCATAGCACGGTGGTTGAAGGAGGCGGTTGCATCTGCTTACTTGGTGAAGGGTCCTGTGGTGCCTAGGGGCTGGTCTGCTCATTCCACTAGGGGAATGGCAGCCTCGTGGGCGGAGAATAGTATGATTTCTCTGTTAGATATTTGTCGGGCTGCGGTTTGGTTTTCGTTGCATTCCTTTGTGAAGCATTATAGGATTCCTGTGCATGCAAAGGACGAGGTGCGCTTTGGGGCAGCAATTTGACCTCTGGCCTTAGTAGGTCCCTCCCATAAGTTAGTTACTGCTCTGGTACGTCCCACGCGTCTTGACCGGTCTGGAGGGTCGCTGAGGAAGGTGAAATTAGATCTTACCTGCTAATTTTCTTTCCTCTAGACCCTCCAGACCGGTCAAGAGCCCGCCCTGTCTGTATTGGAGGCCAGGAGGTGTGTTTGTTGGATAATTCTTGGCTGCTGTAAATTGTTGTTTCTCTAATTGCAGACTGTTTATTTCTGTTTTGTGATAGGAGTCCGGGACAGGTGGGGCTCTTCTTTGATAGTCCACCTGTAGAAGCCCAACTGTTTTATCAAAGGCAAAGGAACATGTTTCCGTAAGAGCAAGCGGAAGATGTTTCTTGTTTTTGCAGTTTACTGTGACCACGTACAGGGTTGCTAGTTGTTGTTAGTGTTTTTTGTTTCTCTGCTTTGTCAGGGGTATACTGGCTAGTGGAGGTTCTGCACAGGTTATATATACAGGCTTCAAAAGCTTAGTGTTTTCTCAGTCTCCCTCTGCTGGTAGGAGGACATAACCCCACGCGTCTTGACCGGTCTGGAGGGTCTAGAGGAAAGAAAATTAGCAGGTAAGATCTAATTTCACCTTATGTACTGACTATATCTGTTTAGCAGTCTGAGTAAGCAGAGAATCCACTTTCTTTAATACCTGAGTTCTTTTCCCATGGAGCTATTTGAACAAAACCAAATTGGTTGCTTAGATTTAGAAATGTGCATTCATTGAAACTACTCACTTGTATGTATGGAATAAACAAAGACTTTTAAATGCTTTTATATTATTAGGAGAAAAGGACCTCATATGGCCAGATGCTTAGACTTCAATAGCCCAACAGCTTCCAACAAGTCAGCTTTTAGACCCTTTTATAATCATAGGTCCTGAAAAACTCCTATAACATGCAACATGCACAAACCATATGTACTACACTTCTAAATATGTGCTCTATCACCCAATTGTAGAATGTGTGTAGAATAACAATTGTATAACATTTACATATTTTCATAATCCTGTGTCAAATGAATGCACTTACTACAAATTAGAACGGTATGCTGCAAAATAAAGTTTTCTAAAACTTGATGAAATAAAAAGTACGAATACTGGTATTTTATCTTCTTTGGAAGACTTATATAATTTGATGCTTAAAACGAGAGAGAATATATTAAAGTCCTTTTGAATTGGACAGCTCTGACTGAAGAAAAATAAGGTAAATTAAAACTCAAGTCATAAGTACAGGTCAGTAAGGAATTAGGGATATAATCTAGAACTGAACCTTGTAAAACTTTAGAAACTAAACAAGCCACTTTAAAAGAAACCCAGGCCTGAATGGCAACCAATGAAGTTTAGACGATAAGAGAAGAGACCTTCTCATATTTTTGAACTCTCAAAATCAGTTTTGAAGCAATATTCTGCGAAAGCTATAATCTATTTAGTAATTTTACTGCAATTCCCAAATACAATGAATTATAATAATCAATGTAAGACCATATTAACTGTTTATAAAAGAGTTCAAACTCTTTTCATAAGAGCATGCATTTTTTTAAAATACTCTTTATTAAGCAGCAAGAAATATTGACATCTCCAGTCACAATTAAGATATCAGAACATCCAAACAAGATTCTGATATTGTGCTCAAATGTTGGACCTCCACATGAAAATAAAGCAAAGAAATAGCTGCAAACTCTGAAACACTGGGAACAACCATAACATCAACATTGACTTTTTAAAATTACATCCCTTCCAACTCCCCCATCCCTGTGTCCTACGCACTCGCAGGCCCACCCTACTCTGAAGGGGACCATGTCAGATACCATTCCCATAGCTCTCGATACTGCACCATCTCCTGCTTTGTGGTCATCTATAATGTGCACATATCCTGTCCTGCCATTTCTTACATATTCCTCTCCCTAGGATAAGCAGCATAAAATCAGTTTTTCTCTTTTGTTATATTGCAAGGTGCTTGTGACTTGGATTGGCCACTAATGGACCTTTAGTCTATCCCACTGTGATAATGCTTATGTTCTTTATGTTCTCCTTCCTCCCCCCCCCCCCTCCTTTTTTGCAGTCCGGCATCTGGATCTCCACCTCCCTTTAAGTCCCCACACCACCCCCATGATCTTTCTTTAAATTTGTCATCATGAGACAGTATGCTGGTGTGCGCTGTGCACTTCTGCCTAGTCCAGTTTATTGTCTGAGATTCTTGTCTGTTTCTAGTATAGTCTTTGTGTAGTTTATCTTGTACTGTATTGCTTGTTCCCAGTCTTGTTTCTTGTTTGTATTTCTCTGTCTAGTTCTCAGTTGTCTGTGTTTCTTGTTTAGTGGCTGCCTGGCAGCTTTCAGTCTTGTCTCTTGTCTGTCAGTATTTGTTCCCTGTTTTAGTGGCTGCTCTGCAGCTTTCAGTCTTGTCTCTGGTCTGTCAGTATTTGTACCCTGTTTTAGTGGCTGATCTGCAGCTTTCAGTTCCTGACCCTTTTGGCCTGCCCACTTCCTGCCTAGTGGGTATCCAGTTCCTGCCCTGTCCAGTAAGTCCTGCCGGCCACCTGCACCCAGGAGCTCAACTCCTGAGGAACGGTGGTCAAGTGCAGGTGAAGTCTAGCTGTCCCTGTCAGAGTTCTATCTTATCCCTGTGTGGGGTGGTTTTGCCTGCCGCTGCCGCTCCTCGGCAGCGGCCCAAGGGCTCACAAACCCAGTTCCTGCCTTGAAGACCTGACATATGCTGGACAAGTGAGAAGAAATAAGGAAAGGTATTAGACCATGGGGCAGGAAGGAGGGAAGGAAAGATGTTGGACCACAGGGGCAGGGAGAGATGCCATTTGGGGCTAAGAGAGGATGAGAAATGCTGAGCAGAAGGGAAGAGAGGGAGAGGAGAAGATGCTGGTGGAACCATGTGAGAGAGGCCATAGGGGATTATCAAGGAGGTGAGTGAGAGGAGATAGTATAAAATGTAGAAATGTGGTAAGGGAGTAGGAAGCTGGGGAAGAAGTGATATTGGAGAGCTAGGAGATGGAAAATTAAGTAGGTGAAAATTAAAAAGGGTGAGAGGGTGAAATTTGAGTGGATGGAAGCAGAAAGAAAGAAAGAGGAAAGGGCTAAAAGGGAAAAAAAATCAGTATGTCAGATACAGGACCCCAGAGCAAGACAGGAGAAAAAGCATATGGACAGCATCCACGGGAAAGAAAGCAAAACACAGAAATGAAAGCAGAAAAGAGAAACTATGACCAAAATAATGGAAAAATGAAATATCCAGATCAAGGCAGAAAAAAGTTTTAATTTGAAATTAACTGGAATATATTAAATTTGGGCACTGTGCATCTTGGATGTCTTTGTGTTGTGTTCTGTACAAAAGTAAATGCATTTCTGTTTTATTTCTCCATTGTTGTAGTAGATACAGAGTCTGACTTCTTGGGGTTCCTAGTACAGTTTTCTAATTTGTGATTCATTGTTCTGCATTTGGTGAGGATATGTCTACATGAGATAGATTTGCATAGAATGAAGGAAGTGCATTTAAATTTGTCTCATGCATATTCATTGTGGATATCTTGAAAAACTGAAAGGCTGGGTGTGTCTTGAGAACTGGGTTGAGAATCTCTGCTTTAACGATATATAGGCCTATAGACTTAGAGCCCACTTTGTACAGGAAAGTTTCATGTTAGAGGGAGATTGAATTTTTGTGGATGTAGACCTTGTTTACATTTAACTCATAAGGACTTCTATATTGTGTCAGACCAAAGGTCTGTGAGAGTCATGTATGCAGTGTGCCACACATGTAAGCATTGTCCATCTGGTGTGTCCTGACTGAAAAAAAAGGTTCCTTAGCACCAGCAGCAGATGAATCCAGAGACTTAGTGGGTTGTGACCATCTATCAGCAGGTGGAGATAGAGAACACTGAACTGAAGTGCCTCATGTGACGAATAGCTCCTGGGCAGTCAGTATTCTCTTATCTCCAGCAGATTTCTTCAATGAAGTCAAGGCTACTCTGGTCACACGATTCTGGTAGCTCCTGATTGGCCTTTTTGTCCGTGGTATACGGATCTAGTTCAGTTGCAAGTGGACGGGCCTCTGAGATGCCTTCTTTGCACTTGTCTTCTGTTCCAAGGCCCAGTTCAGATGGAGTATCCCTCCCATTTGGTCTTACGGCTTGGCTATTGAGCGGGCAAGGTTGCGAAAGAAAGACTATTCTCCAGAAGTGATAGCTACCTTTCTTCAGACAAAGAAGTGTTCTACCTCAGTGGCTTATGCTCACATGTGGAGACTTCTTGAGATGCGGTGCGCTGACCGGGCGATTCCTCCGTTGCGTTCTTCCCTACCCCAAATCTGGGCCTTCTTGCAGGATGGTTTGGGGAAAGGCTTAACATACAATTCTTTGCAGTTGCAGGTGGCGGCTTTGGCACATTATAGAGGCAGGATGCTCAATTCTTTCTTTCTAATGTGGGGTCCACCTTCCCCCTTAATCAGCCATTGTTTCTTTCTGCCTTTCGGGCGGATTTGTACCCTCGGGAATTTGGTTCCTTGTGCCTGCTTGATGTTTGCCATATTCTTTTGCTGTACCTAGAGGCAACCACTGAGTTTCATCGGTCTGATCATTTATTCGTTCTTCATGCTGGCCCTCGCAAACAGCCGCTAAAGCAACTATTACAAAAAAACCTCCTAATAAACCTCTCTTAGAAAACATTTTGAACTATACAAAGAGAACTTTGCTGCTAATATCTGTCACGAGTCCTGAAGATTGCCCACCGAGAGCATTAAAAGTTCAGCTCTCAGTACCAGGATATGCTCACAGAAGAAATTCTCTTTTACAGGCGCATGCACTTGAACCCATTCCATCAAGGGAAAAAGGGAAGGGACTCTATATAAAGTGCTTCCTTGTGCCTAAAAAGATGGGGAGATTCTGTCCCATCCTACACCTAAGGACCCTGAACAAATATCTGGTCAGAAAAGTTCAGGATTGTTTCCCCTTGTTACCCTGCTTCCCATGGTTCAGGCAAATGACTGGCTATGTTCTCTGGACTTAAAACGATGCTTACACCTACATACAAATATGTCCTAGTAACGAGGAAGTATCTCAGATTTCGAGTAGGAAAACATCATTTCCAGTACCACATTCTGCCTTTTGACCTCGAATCCACTCCCAGGGTCTTCATAAAATGCCTAGCAGTAGTTGCAGCATTGCTATGCGGAGGAGTGGCCTAACAGTTAGTATATCGGTCTTTGATCCTGGCAACCTTGGTTCAATTCCCACTGCAGCTCCTTCTGACCTTGGGCAACTCACTTAACCCTCCATTGCCCCAGGTACCAAAACTTAGATTGTGAGCCCTCTAGGGACAAAGAAAGTACCTGCATATAATGTGTACAGCACTGCATATGTCTAATAGCGCTATAGAAATGATTAGTAGTAGTAGTGGTGGAAGTGCATGTGTTTCCCTACTTGGACAATTGGCTGATGAAGAGCACATCAAAGGAAAGGCCCTCAAGAATCAGAGCAGAACCACATTTTGACTTCACCAAGAACCAACTGTCATGATTGCCTGAATGTCCCTTCATTTCTATACTGACTGCCAGCTCAAAGACACACTGGCATTCCAAAGAGCATCTGCAGTTCATCTTTGGGTGTAAAGTTGGTAAATGACAGATTTACATCAGCAGAAGTATGAGATAAGACTTGTGGGCCTCCTTGATCAGCACTCACAGGGAGATTTTCTGAAACAGCTATGGGCTTCATTGTTCTCCAGGCCTGCATTTCATCTGCTGGACAGGAGGAATGCATGTTCTAATTGGGCCAAAACAGTCACCTGAGGACAGTGAACAGAAATCTGGTATCGGACTTTGTGAAGAAAAAAAAGTTTTGGTGTAGGACCAGCACAGACACACAGCTGATAGTTCTGGAGAGAGAGACTTTCTCTTTGTGCCTTCTAAGTACTGAACCTCTCTGTACAATAGCATTACAGAGAAGTGCAAGCTGATAATTACGACTTCTAACCTTGAACATCAAAAAGACAAAGATCATGATGTCAACAAAAAATGTGACTGTTTGGCATCAAGATCAACAATGAAGAAATTGAAGTTGTCAAAGATTTCATCTTTCTTGGCTCCAAAAAAATCACGGTGGTGAGTGCACCCCTGAGATCAAGAGACAGCTGACACTTGGAAGAATTGCGATGGTCAACATGAACAACATCTGAAAAGCAAGGACGTCAGCCTGGCAACCAAATGTAGATTGGTCAGTGCAATCATCTTCCCAATAACAACATATGGCTGCGAATCTTGGATGCTGAGAAAGGCAGATAAGCGAAAAATTGATGCATTTGAATTATGGTATTGGAAATGACTGTTACGCATCCCATGGACAGCCAAAATAACAAACCAAGTAATTCTGGAACATATCAAACCAAAATCTTCCTAGAGGCCAGGTAGCAAAACAAAAGCTCGCCTATTTTGGTCACGTCATGCAAAGCAAGTCCTTCAAAAAAGACGTCATGCTTGCAATGGTTAGTGGCAAAAGAAAAAGAGTCTGCCCAAGAATTTGTTGGATAGATACTATCAAGGAAAATACTGGAATGAACGTAGCAGAACTGAAAGAAACTTTGAGAGATCAGAAGGCATAGCGAACACTGATTCATAGAGTGACTGAGCGCCGTACTCGACTGATCGGATAAGGAAGGAAAGAACCTTGTGAGAGAGACCAGCTACTGGTGCTGGCTGGTCTGTAACTCTTTTGCAACACTATCCAGATACTTACTGATCAGCTTGTTGTAGACACAACCTGAGCCAAAGGGAAAAATCCTGTCTTTCATCCAGAGATCCTGTGGCTGAGCACATGGCTTGTGATGGTGAGAAATCGGGGTTCACTCCTGTAGTTTGGAGAAAATTAGTTACTATTTCTAGTCTGCCAAAGATTGTGTTAACTCTCATGGGATTTATTTACGATCTTTTTTGAGTGAATTCACTCAAGGCAGTGTACAGCAAGAATAAATCAAATATAACCAATAGACAATTACATCAGTAAAAATATTCAAACAATAAAAGTATGGCATAACATTACAATGTCAACACAATACACAATAAAACAATTTAATAGATAGCATGGGGTGTAAGCAAAGATGGAACATATAGATAGATGAAATACAGTAACAGGAGTAAGAAAATAAGGAACTAGTTTAAAGAAAATTGCTTGAACGTTATCTTACCTAGGTTAGGAGTGGATAAACATGTCTTGCTATAGTATGTGCAGCCGATGTCATTTACTACTTCCGTTAAAGGAGTGGTTGAAGAGCCAAGCTTTCACCTGCTTCCTGACGTAGAGATAGTCTTGTGTTAAGCGAAGTCTTTCAGGTAGTGTATTCCAGAGCATGGGGATACTTCGGAGAAGGCTTGCTTCTCCCCTCTCCCTCTCTCTCTCTCTGAGGACAAGCAGACTGCTTGTTCTCACATGTGGGTAGACGTCTGCGTTGGCCTAGGAATCGGCATTTTACAAGCAAAATATTTTTTAAAACGTTTTGCCAGTTCTAGCACACGTGCACCACACATGCGCGAACTGATTTCCCGCACGTCTTGTCAGTTTTCTTTTCTCCGCGTTGAGGTGCAGTAGGTTTTTATCTGCGCTCCTCTCAGGCCAGGAAAGAGTCTTCGCGAGTTTTTTCGCTTTTTTCTTCAATTGTCATTAAATTAAAAAAAGTTCCTGTACCATCTGTTAGATTTTTTTCACTTTTTAAAGTTTCCTTTGTTTTTTGACGTGGCCGGCTTAGGCCGCGTGGTCGGGTTGTTCTCTTATTTTTTGTGCCCCTTTTTCTGTTAACAGGCACAATCACGTCCTTTGATTTCGCCGAAGCCGTTTTTCCTTCCGTGTCATCGAAGACACCCAGCAGCTTCAAACATTGTACTCTGTGCAACCGGACCATCTCAGGTAACAGTACCCATGCCTGGTGTATCCAGTGCCTTGGGTCCGACCATAGCCCAGCGGCTTGTAGTCTGTTTCTTCGTATGAAGAAACGGGCCCAAGCAACTCGAGAAGCCCAACGAGAAAAGCTTTTGGGGCTCGGTCCTGTCCTTCGACATCGGTACCGAGGTCGGCGGCATCGACGTCGGGAGTGGAGGTAATGGCTGCTGAAAGACCAACTCACGCTGGGAGCAGTGAGGCATCGAGGGGTCTCCACCTCCTGTTATGCAGGCCCCCCCGGGAACCACCTTTGTCGGACCCGGCCCTGAGGAGACGTGAGGATTCCACGTCCTCATCAGTACCGAAGAGTCTCGATGACGGGCGTCGAGCGAAGGAGAAGAAGCACTGTCATCGTTCTTCTTCAACACACGGTGCTGATAGCTCCGGGGCATCGAAGAAATCGGCACCCGAGAGGATCGCTCCCCCTCTATACAGGAGGTGCCGATGCGTTGGTCTTCTGACCTGCTCCCGAGCCTCAACAGATTCTGCCACCGGCTCTTTTACTGAACCCGCAGCCTTGTCCGACGGTAGCTCTCGATGAGCGCATCAGGGCCCTGATTCCAGAGCTTCTGGAAGGATTGCTGCACCAGTCTGCTTCGGTGTCGAGGGTGCTTGCGCCTTCCGTACCGTCTGCTGCAGCGGCATCTGGTCCTAGCCTGTGGTGAGGTCCCCGACCTCGGTGCCGCCTGCGGCATCAACGTTAGCTGCCACCCAAGTCGGCTCCCCTTCGACGTCAGTGGAGGAAGTTTCACTGCAATCTAGGCAGGCGTCAACTTCTCGGCACCGTCATCGATGACGTCATTCCTCTGCGTCGAGGCAGTCTCAGTTTTGGACTGCTCTGAGGGAAGTCTTGTCCGATACTGAAGATGAGCGTTCGTGGGAGGAAGAGGAAGATCCCAGGTACTTTTCTTCTGACGAGTCCTATGGGATTCCCTCTGAACCTTCCCCTCCACCAGAAAGGAGACTTTCTCCACCGGAGAGTCTATCCTTTACCTCCTTTGTCAGGGAAATGGCTGTGGCTATTCCCTTCCCTATGGAGGTTGAGCCCAGAGCTGAGATGCTTGAGGTCCTGAATTATCCTTCTCCACCTAGAGAGGCTGCAACAGCTCCTTTCATGACATACTCAAGGAAGTCTTTATGCGAAACTGGTTGTTACCTCTGTCTAATCCCATGATCCCGAAAAAAAGCTGAATCCCAATATCAGATCCACGGTGAACCTGGATTGATGAAGTCTCAGCTACCTCACAGTTCCATGGTGGTGGACTCCGCCCTCAAAAGAGCCAAGAGCACTAGGGACTATGCCTCGGCGCCCCCAGGCAGAGAATCTAGAACCTTGAACTCTTTTGGGAGGAAGACGTATCAGGCCGCTATGCTCGCCGCCAAGATCCAGACTTACCAGCTCTTCACGAGCGTCCACTTGCAGAACTCGGTGAGGCAACAGTCCAGCTTGGTTGATGTACTCCCTCCGGAGCAGGCCGAGCCTTTTCGCCAGGTTGTCAGGCAGCAGACGGCGTGTCAAAAATTCCTGGCCAGGGGTACATACGACACTTTTGATGTAGCATCCATTATCGCTGCTCAAGGTATAGTGATGCACAGACTTTCATGGCTGCATGTCTCTGGCCTGGATCATTCGGTCGAGCAGCAGATGGCGGATGTTGCTTGCCGGGGGGGATAACCTTTTTGGTACATAAGTACATAAGTAGTGCCATACTGGGAAAGACCAAAGGTCCATCTAGCCCAGCATCCTGTCACCGACAGTGGCCAATCCAGGTCAAGGGCACCTGGCACGCTCCCCAAACGTAAAAACATTCCAGACAAGTTATACCTAAAAATGCGGAATTTTTCCAAGTCCATTTAATAGCGGTCTATGGACTTGTCCTTTAGGAATCTATCTAACCCCTTTTTAAACTCCGTCAAGCTAACCGCCCGTACCACGTTCTCCGGCAACGAATTCCAGAGTCTAATTACACGTTGGGTGAAGAAAAATTTTCTCCGATTCGTTTTAAATTTACCACACTGTAGCTTCAACTCATGCCCTCTAGTCCTAGTATTTTGGATAGCGTGAACAGTCGCTTCACATCCACCCGATCCATTCCACTCATTATTTTATACACTTCTATCATATCTCCCCTCAGCCGTCTCTTCTCCAAGCTAAAAGCCCTAGCCTTCTCAGCCTCTCTTCATAGGAAAGTCGTCCCATCCCCACTATCATTTTCGTCGCCCTTCGCTGTACCTTTTCCAATTCTACTATATCTTTTTTGAGATACGGAGACCAGTACTGAACACAATACTCCAGGTGCGGTCGCACCATGGAGCGATACAACGGCATTATAACATCCGCACACCTGGACTCCATACCCTTCCTAATAACACCCAACATTCTATTCGCTTTCCTAACCGCAGCAGCACACTGAGCAGAAGGTTTCAGCGTATCATCGACGACGACACCCAGATCCCTTTCTTGATCCGTAACTCCTAACGCGGAACCTTGCAAGACGTAGCTATAATTCGGGTTCCTCTTACCCACATGCATCACTTTGCACTTGTCAACATTGAACTTCATCTGCCACTTGCACGCCCATTCTCCCAGTCTCGCAAGGTCCTCCTGTAATCGTTCACATTCCTCCTGCGACTTGACGACCCTGAATAATTTTGTGTCATCGGCGAATTTAATTACCTCACTAGTTATTCCCATCTCTAGGTCATTTATAAATACATTAAAAAGCAACGGACCCAGCACAGACCCCTGCGGGACCCCACTAACTACCCTCCTCCACTGAGAATACTGTCCACGCAATCCTACTCTCTGCTTCCTATCTTTCAACCAGTTCTTAATCCATAATAATACCCTACCTCCGATTCCATGACTCTGCAATTTCTTCAGGAGTCTTTCGTGCGGCACTTTGTCAAACGCCTTCTGAAAATCCAGATATACAATATCAACCGGCTCCCCATTGTCCACATGTTTGCTTACCCCCTCAAAAAAAAAATGCATTAGATTGGTGAGGCAAGACTTCCCTTCACTAAATCCGTGCTGACTTTGTCTCATCAGTCCATGTTTTTGTATATGCTCTGCAATTTTATTCTTAATAATAGCCTCCACCATCTTGCCCGGCACCGACGTCAGACTCACCGGTCTATAATTTCCCGGATCTCCTCTGGAACCCTTCTTAAAAATCGGAGTAACATTGGCTACCCTCCAGTCTTCCGGTACTACACTCGATTTTAGGGACAGATTGCATATTTCTAACAGTAGCTCCGCAAGTTCATTTTTTAGTTCTATTAATACTCTGGGATGAATACCATCAGGTCCCGGTGATTTACTACTCTTCAGCTTGCTGAACTGGTGAGAAAGTAGAGGATGTAATTGACCAGATCAAGAAGCACAATGATGCTATGGATTCTCTCTCCCGCCGGGTGTCTTCTGCTACTACCTCCTTATCTAGGAGGTTTTTTGGGGGGAAGAGGAGTGCTTCCTATTACTATCCTAGGCCTAGGAACACTCCTGCTTCTCGGCAGCCTGTCCAGGCTCAGCCCCAGCGCACTCGTTCTCGTCAACAGCATGCGCCTAAGGTCCCTGGTGCTCCCCAGCAAAAGTAAGGGACGAGCTTTTGACTGGCTCCAGTTCAGCATATCCTCAGTAAAAGTGTCCGTACCGGACGACTTGCCAGTAGGGGGGAGACTGATGTTTTTTCACCAAAGGTGGCCTCATAACCTCTGACTGGTGGGTTCTTCAAATAGTCCGGTTAGGATACACCCTCAAGCTGGAATCCAAACCTCCAAATTGCCCACTAGGAGCTCATTCTTACAGCTCCCAGTACAAGCAGGTACTTCCAGAGGAACTTTCCGCCCTTCTAAAGGCCAGTGCGGTCGAACTCGTTCCACCAGGGGAAGAATGGCTGGGATTCTATTCCAGGTGCTTCCTTGTGCAAAAGAAAACAGGGGGGATGCGACCCATCCTAGATCTAAGGGCCCTGAACAAATTTCTAGTCCGAGAAAAGTTCAGGATGGTTTTCTTAGGCACCCTTCTTCTCATGATTCAAGAGAACGATTGGCTATGCTCTCTGGACTTACAGGATACTTACACACACATCTCAATACTTCCAACTCACAGGAGGTATCTTTGATTTCGGCTAGGGACACAGCACTTTCAGTACCGTGTACTGCCCTTTAGTCTCCCGTCTGCGCCCAGTGTGTTCACAAAGTGCCTGGCGGTAGGCGCAGCATCGCTACGCAGACTGGGAGTGCATGTCTTCCCTTATCTCGACGATTGGCTGGTGAAGAGCACCTCGGAGGCAGGTGCTCTACAGTCCATGCGAATGACTATTCAGGTGCTAGAGCTACTGGGGTTTGTGATAAATTATTCCAAGTCCCATCTCACCCCAGTTCAAAAATTGGAATTAATTGGAGCTCTGTTGAACAGAAAGACAGCTTGTGCTTATCTTCCCGAGGCAAGGGCAGACAACCTCCTGTCCCTAGTGTCCATAGTGCGAGTGTCTCAACAGATCACAGCTCGGCAGATGTTGAAACTCCTAGAACACATGGCCTCCACAGTTCATGTAACTCCCATTGCACATCTACACTTGAGACCAGCTCAGTGGACCCTAGCTTCACAGTGGTTTCAAGCTGCGGGGGATCTAGAGGATGTGATCCAACTGTCCACTGACTTTCGGAATTCTCTTCAGTGGTGGACGATTCGATCCAATTTGACTTTGGGACGCCCATTCTAAATTCCTCAGCCACAAAATGTGCTGATGACAGATGCATCCCTCCTGGGGTTGGGGGCTCATGTAGATGGGCTTCACACTCAAGGAGCTTGGTCCTTTCAGGAAAATGGTCTTCAGATCAACCTCCTGGAATTGCGAGCGATCTGGAACTCTCTAAAGGCTTTCAGAGATCGGCTGTCCATCCAAATCATTTTGATTCAGACAGACAATCAGGTTGCCATGTATTATTTATTTATTTATTTGTAGCATTTGTATACCACATTTTCCCACCTATTTGCAGGCTCAATGTGGCTTACATAGTGCAGTAGTGGCAGTCGCCAATACCAGCATGAACAAATACAAAGTGAGGTTATGACAGACTAATGATCAGAATTGATAGACATATTGGGGGTCTGGGGGTCAAGGGGAAGAGTAGATTGTGTTCAATATGAACATTTATATTGTTGTGTTGCGGGGTTAGGCATTTAGGTTGAGTCGTTTGAGTGTGCCTTTTTGAACAGGTAAGTCTTTAGGAGTTTCCAGAAGATTAGGTGATCTTATGTTGTTTTCACATCGGTCGGTAGCGCGTTCCATAGTTGTGTGCTTATATAGGAGAAGCTGGATGTATAGGTTGATTTGTATTTAAGTCATTTGCAGCTTGGATAATGGAGATTTAGGTATGTTCGTGTTGAGTTTGTTGTGTTTCTGGTTGGTAGGTCAGTGAGGTCTGTCATGTATCCCAGGGCATTGCCGTAGACGATCTTGTGAACCAGGGTGCAGATTTTGAACGCAATACATTCTTTGATTGGGAGCCAGTGTAGTTTTTCTCGTAAAGGTTTGGTGCTTTTGAATCTTGTTTTTCTGAATATAAGCCTGGCTGCTGCGTTTTGAGCAGTTTGGAGTTTCTTTATGATTTGTTCTTTACATCCCGTATAGATTCCATTGCAGTAATCTAGATGGCTTAGTACCATGGATTGTACTAAGTTGTGAAATATTTCCCTCGGGAAGAAAGGTTTCACTCGTTTGAGCTTCCACATTGAGTTAAACATTTTCTTTGTTGTGGCTTTCACTTGGCTCTCCAGTGTGAGATTTCGGTCGATTGTAACTCCAAGAATTTTCAGACTGTCTGAGATAGGGAGGGTGTGATCTGGTGTGGGTAAGGTGGTGGGTTTGGTTGTGTTATATTGGGATGTGAGACAGTGCGTTTTTTCTGTGTTGAGTTTTAGTTGATATGTATTCGCCCAACAGTTCATGATGTTCAAGCTGAGTTTGATTTCTTTGGTGATTTCCGTTAGATTATTTTTGTAAGGGATGTACAATGTGACGTCATCCGCGTATATGAAAGGGTTAAGGCCTTGATTGGATAGGGACTTGGCTAGTGGGGTCATCATTAGGTTGAAAAGGAGCGGTGATAGTGGCGATCCTTGAGGTACCCCGCAGTCTGCTTTCCATGGTGATGACATGGTCGATTTCGATTTCACTTGATAACTTCTGGTTGTTAGGAAGCCCTTGATCCAGTTAAGTACACTTCCACCGATACCGAAGTATTCTAGTATGTTTAGTAGTATGTTATGGTTCACCATGTCAAACGCGCTAAACATGTCAAATTGTAAAAGTATGCTTTTGCCTGTTGCAGTTTCTTGTTTGAATTTGGCTAGGAGGGTAATTAGTACTGTTTCGGTGCTGTGGTTGGAGCAGAATCCTGATTGTGAGTCGTGTAGTATTGTGAAGTTGTTTGTGTAGTCAGTGAGTTGTTTGGTTACCACGCTTTCCATCAGTTTGACTACCAGTGGGATTGAAGCTACTGGGCGGTAGTTGATGATATCGTCTGTTTTTTTCTTGGTAACTTTCGGTAATGGGGTGAGTAGGATGTTGCCTTTTTCCTTGGGGAAAAGCCTATATTGACGCATGTAGTTTAAGTGGGATGTGAGGTCTGCTATGAAGCGGTGGGGAGCGTATTTTAATAGGTAACTGGGGAAAGTATCCAATTTACAGTGAGTCTTAAGAGAACCTATTGAGCGCTTGATTGACTGTTTTGACAGTGAGGGGGGCAAAGCTTGTCCAAACTCTGTCTGCTGGGTATTACACCAACAAGCAGGGGGGCACCGGATCTTGCCCTCTGTGTCAGGAAGCCGTCTAGATGTGGCTTTTGGCACGCTGTCACAGCATGTTTCTCCAAGCCACTTATCTGGCAGGCGTAAACAACAGTCTGGCAGACAGGTTGAGCAGCATAATGCAAACTCACGAGTGGTCACTGAACATGGGCGTAGTCCGCAAGATCTTCCGAGCGTGGGGCACCCCCCCCCCCCCCCCCCCCCCCGGTGGATCTTTTTGCCACTCAGATCAATCACAGGGTCCCTCAGTTCTGTTCCAGGCTTCAGGCCCACAACAGACTAGCGTCAAATACCTTTCTCCTGCATTGGGGACCGGCCTTTTTTATGCGTTTCCTTACGTACCTCTAGTAGGGAAGACTTTGCTGAAACTCAAGCAAGACTGTGGAACCATGATCCTGATTGTACCCTTCTGGCCGCGTCAGATTTGGTTCCCTCTTCTTCTGGAGTTGTCCTCTGAGGAACCGTGGAGATTGGAATGTTTTCCAACCCTCATCACCCAGAACGAGGGGTCTCTTCTACATCCCAACCTCCAGTCTCTGGCTCTCACGGCCTGGATGTTGAGAGCTTAGAATTCACCTCCTTGGGTCTTTCAGAGGGTATCTCCCGAGTCTTGCTTGCTTCCAGAAAAGATTCCACGAAGAGGTGTTACTCTTTCAAATGGAGGAGGTTTGCCGTCTGGTGTGACATCAAGGCCCTAGATCCTCTTTCTTGTCCTACACAGTCCCTGCTTGAATACCTTCTACATTTATCAGAGTCTGGCCTCAAAACCAACTCAGTAAGGGTTCATCTTAGTGCGATTAGTGCCTATCATCGCCGTGTACAGGGTAAGCCTATCTCTGGACAGCCTTTAGTTGTTCGCTTCATGAGAGGTTTGCTTTTGTCAGAGCCCCCTTTCAAACCTCCACCAGTGTCATGGGATCTCAACATCGTTTTCACCCAGCTGATGAAAGCTCCCTTTGAGCCAGTGAATTCCTGCCATCTGAAGTACTTGACCTGAAAGGTCACTTTCTTGGTGGCTGTTGTTTCATCTCGTAGGGTCAGTGAGCTTCAGGCCCTGGTAGTGCATGCACCTTATATCAAATTTCATCACAACAGAGTAGTCCGCACGCCCCCTAAGTTTCTGTCAAAGGTGGTGTCGGAGGTCCGCCTGAACCAGTCTATTGTCTTGCCAACATTCTTTCCCCATCCTCATACCCACCCTACAGTGTGCATACCTTGGACTGCAAGAGAGCATTGGCCTTTTACGTGGAGCGGATGAAGCCCTTCAGACAGTCCGCCCAGTTGTTTGTCTCTTTCGATCCCAACAGGAGAGGAGTCGCTGTCTGAAAACGCACAATCTTCAATTGGCTAGCAGATTGCATTTCCTTTACTTATGCCCAAGCTGGGCTGACTCTTGAGGGCTATGTCACCTCATAATTTTAGAGCCATGGCTGCGTCAGTGGCTCATTTGAAGTCAGCTTCCATTGAAGAGATTTGCAAGGTTGCAACGTGGTCATCAGTCACACATTCACATCTCACTTCTGCCTTCAGCAGGATACCCGACGTGACAGTCGGTTTGAGCAGTCAGTGCTGCAGAATCTGTTTGGGGTTTAGAATCCAACTCCTCCCTCCTAGACCAATTTTTGTTCTGTTCCAGGCTGCACTTTGTTAGTTGTTTATGGTTTCAGGTCAATCTATGTTACGTCCTCGCCGTTGCGAGGCCAAATTGACCAATGTGCATTGTTTTGAGTGAGCCTGGTTGCTAGGGAAACCCCACATGTAAGAACAAGCAGCCTGCTTGTCCTCTGCGAAGGCGAAGATACATACCTGTAGCAGGTATTCTCCGAGGACAGCAGGCTGATTGTTCTCACAAACCCACCCACCTCCCCTTTGGAGTTGTTGTTTATTTCTTTATATGCTTTTTGATTTAACTGACGAGACATGCTCACGCAACAGGCTGGAAATCAGTCCGCGCATGTGTGGTGCGTGCTGCACGCGCGCCAGAAAACTCTGGCAAAACTTTGTTTATATTTTGCTTGCAAAATGCCGATTTCTGGTCCGACGCGGATGTCTACCCACATGTGAGAACAATCAGCCTGCTATCCTCTGAGAATACCTGTTACAGGTAAGTGTTTTCGCTATATATATATCTATCTGGAAAAAAGGAGAGCCCCCTAAACATTTTGCAAGAACTGTAAACCTGCACAATTAAGTAATTAAGATTTTACATGCACAAAGTGACATCTATTTCAAACAATGTTTTTAATTATTCATATTTGTATCCCACAATTATCCAAAATTCAGTTCAATCTGACTTCCATTTAACAGTTGTTAGAGATTACATTGATTCAATTACATTTACAAGGTTGTATGATGCTGTGTTTTACAGTGGGTGGCAAGATACCTATTAGTGCATATGGAATAGTCATTAGATTTCTTGAGAAGATATGTCTTAGTTAATTTCTTAAATGAAAAGATGGCAAGGACAAATCAAACTCAGGTATAAAGTATCACATACCATGTAAAATGAGTTTATCTTGTTGAGCAGACTGGATGGACCGTACAGGTCTTTATCTGCCATCATTTACTATGTTACTATGCGTTACAGTTAGAGGTTGTGTATTATTGTTCCAGAATGATTAGTGTATATTTTACTCATAGAATTTCCTGAAGAGGTTGGTGTTTAGGTCTTTTCAGAACTGTATGTAGTTCGTGATGCTTCTTATGACTATGGGAATTGTGTTCCACCATTTTGAGCCCAGGAAGCTAAATCCTGCCATGTAGGTGGATTTGTATAGTATGTGTTTGCAGTTAGGCAGGTGAAGTAGTAGGTAACCTCTGGTTCCTGGGTTTGTATTTCTTGGTGATAGTTTGATCATGTCTAGCATGTAATCCAGTGACATGCCAAACAGTATTTTGAAGATGATTGTGCTAGTTTTGAAAAATTGTCTGGCCTTGATCGGGAGCCAGTATAGCATTATGAGTAGTGGAGTTGCTCTATCATATTTCAACTTTTTAAATATCAATCTTGCTGCTGTGTTTTGGAGAGTCTACAATGATCGTAGTAGGTTTTCTTTGCAGCCGACATATGATGCATTACAGTAGTCTAATTGGGACAATATCAGCATCTGTACTATAAGATGGAATGACTATCTAGGGAAATAGTCTCTGATTCTTCTCAGTTTCCATAGTACTTTGAATATTTTTGAAGTGATTGCAGCAACTTGGTCTTCAAAGGTCAGATGTTTGTTGAGAATGATTTCTACTATTTTTATTTGTGTTTCAATAAGATTATTGATCTATTATGAGGTTTTGGAAAGTGGTGGGATTGTGTTGGCTGGATAGAACCAGGAGTTTGGGCCACAACTGTCAAACTTAAACTGAAACGAGACAAACCCAGTTTTCCATAAGGTTGAGTCCTTTTTTGGCCTTATCGAGTATCTCTATGGTGCTGTTGTTGAAAGGTATGTAGATGGTGACTTCATCTGCGTATATGAATGGGTTTAAGCCCATTTTTTCCAATTTCTTGCCAAGCAGAGCCATCATGACACTGAATAGTATTGGCGAACCCTGAGGGACCTCGCATTCAGGGATCCAGGAGGATGAAAATTCATTGGACATCTTGACAAGGTAGGATCTAGTTCTTAGAAACCGTTGAACCAGTCTGCTACTGCTCCAGTTATTCCTATGTTGTCGAGCAGGGTCATTAGTATTTGTGATCTACTAAGTCGAAGGCGCTTGACATATTGAATTGTAGTATTGACTGGCCTTGGCTTATTCTGAATTTTATGATCAGGGTGGTTGTGTGGTTTCTTAGAAATCCACCGTAAATTTACTGAGATGTCAATTTTTAAATAATACTACCCAAAAGTTAGAGTTTCTAATACAGTTAATGTCACCCCGAACAGCCCAATTATTTAAATCTGATGTTCAAAGTGTCCCCCTTTCACACGAATATCATTTATGCAGTCGATCCTGCCACTGGTTCACTGCCCTGTCAATGATACTGTGATCAAAGCAGCACCACTCTTCAATCAGTCATTCTTTCAGATGGTCGACATCACGAATCTGGTAGTCCATTGGATTGCTATCTGGACTGTTCGGTGGCCACTGCAGTGGACTGATGAAGTCAGGTGTCTCTGATGACAGCAGTGCAGTCTCGCAGACATGGTGGGCTGGGGCTCTGTCGTGCTGGTACTTGAAGAAGTCGCTGGACAGAGAACAAATGGCTGGAAGGAGGTGTTGTCTGAACAGCATATGTTGGTAATACGAACCTTTTATCTTTTTGCTTGGATTAATGAAAATCAAGTTGCTTCACCCAAGTGATGACACACCAACAGATATTACTTCTACAATTTGATATGTCAAGCGCTTTTGACATGGTAGACCACGGAATTTTATTGCACATCCTTGAATACTTCGGAATTGGAGGCAACGTCCTCAATTGGTTCAAGGGATTTTTAACCACAAGATCATACCAAGTAACATCTAATTCGACTATTTCAGCCGCATGGGTACCTGAATGTGGAGTACCACAAGGATCCCCCCTCTCGCCGACTCTATTCAACTTAATGATGACACCACTGGCCAAATTACTATCAAATCAAAACCTTAATCCATACATTTACGCAGACGACGTAACGATCTACATCCCATTCAAAAAAGATCTAAAAGAAATTTCCAATGACATCAACCAAAGTCTCAAAATCATGCATTCTTGGGCAGACGCATTTCGGCTAAAACTCAATGCAGATAAAACCCAGTGCTTAATACTCACCTCACAACATAACAAGAAAGAATTCACCGCCATTAACACACCAACTCTAAACCTTCCTATTTCAGAAACCCTAAAAATACTTGGAGTCACTATTGATCGACACCTAACACTAGAGAACCACGCAAAAAACATAACCAAGAAGATGTTCCACTCTATGTGGAAATTAAAAAGAATAAGACCTTCCTTCCCAAGGAGTGTTTTCCGCAACCTGGTACAATCAATGGTGCTCAGTCATCTAGACTATTGCAACGCACTATATGCCGGCTGTAAAGAACAAATAATCAAGAAACTGCAGCCAGACTCATATTTGGCAAACCAGAATTTGAAAGCGCCAAGCCCCTACGAGAAAAACTACACTGGCTCCCACTCAAGGAACGCATCACGTTTAAAATATGCTCACTAGGTCATAAAATTATCCATGGAGATGCACCAGCTTACATGTCAGACCTGATAGACCTACCACCTAGGAATGCCAAAAGATCATCCCGCACATTCCTTGATCTGCACTTCCCTAGCTGCAAAGGAATGAAATACAAAATAATGCATGCGTCAGACTTCACCTACCTGAGCACACAGTTATGGAACGCACTACCACGCAGTTTGAAATTGACATACGAAAGAACGAACTTCCGCATACTATTGAAGACACATCTCTTTAATAAAGCGTACCACAAAGATCAACAACTGTGAATACGCTCAACTCGCATATCTATATTCAGAACTTGTTTCATAATATCTGCTGTACACTATGATTTCGTTATTATGTTTGTTTTACTATCATCATGCTGACCATGATCCTGCAATACCAAATGTTTATCTATTAACATTCCTTCACTACTCATGATGTATGTAAGCCACTTTGAGCCTGCAAAGAGGCGGGATAAGGTGGAATACAAATGCAATAAATAAATTAAATAAATAAATAAATATCATTACTGACTTGGAAAACGAATGTTTATGCAGAAGTTGGTCGGCTGGGAGTTCTTTTTTTCGAGTTACAGCCCTGGCATACATGCGATAATTCTGAAGATTAGCAAGTGGAGCAACAGTGAAGTTTTCGTTGGTAAAGCATATGAATGAAACAGAGTGTTCAGGGTACCTTATGAGCAACTACTTTGCAAAGAGAAGACATTTTTTTGGTGGCCTTGGTTAGATCCTGAGCTAGGTGTTCTTTTTTGTTTGTTTGTTTGTTTGTTTGTTTGTTTGTTTGTTTGTTTTTTAGGGGGGGGAAGCATTTGAGCTTCGTCACCACGAATGATGTCATGAACAGATGACTTTGCAATGCCGGTTTCTCTGCGATCTGGTGCACAGTTCTGAGTGTTCCTTGACGTAAGCTCTTCGACAAGTTGAACATTCTCATTGGTGTACATACTGCGACGTCAACCACTGCTGGGTTTGCGGTCTGCAGACCCAGTTGTATCAATCTGGTGTAGCAGGTGTTCATCAAAGCAAGAGACCGTTGTTTTCTTGGAAATTCAGCCATTAATCTTTTAACACCGCATCCTTTTTCAACTCTTGAGTATTTTAATTCAAATGCTATCTTCTTTTGACAACTTTTTGTTTGTATATCAACACAATGACATCACGAATGACGTCAGTGAGTAAGTAAATAATTAATTAAATCATGTTGGAAAATGAAATTTGTGACGGCAGTTTGTAAAAATTAAAATCTCTTAAACAGGATGAGGGATTCCTATGTAATTTGCCACCGGTGATGCAAATAGATGTAACTTTGCACACTTAACATTTTAATTTGGTGCAGGTTCAAGGAGGCTATTGCAAAATGTTTAGGGGTTCACTTTTTTCCTGACACTGTGTATGTGTAATACTTAGATCTTTGGTGTAATCCTTATAGTATTTATTTTGCATGCTTGGTTTCCGTTTTGCTAATTATTATTATTGTTGTTATTATTCTATAATGAAGATATATATTTCCACATTGGCATATTTCTTCATTGGGTACTACCAGTGTGAAAAGAAGCCTGTTTGGTGTTTTTATAGTGCTATTCCCCAGATGCATGAGTCCAGAGGACTGCTATGCTGGGTGAATTTCTGTCTTTGGCAGAGTATTACTACGTTCTGCGATTGTCTGTTCTTTCCTAACCACTTTTCACTACAACCCATATGTGGTGATATGTGTCCTGCTGTCCTTGGAGACCATCTGCTACAGGTGAGCAACTTTGCTTTCACACTTATAAATTCAGTGTTAGTTAAACCTGAAGCAGATCTGTCTGGGTAGATGAGATTATTTGTGGCAAAACTAATGCAGAATAACATCTCTAAAATCCTAGTGTGAAAACCAGCAATAGTAAGACTGGCAAAAATGTGCATTTTCTGCCATATTGTGTGACAACTGTGTGAGTGCTGCTGTGAACACAGAGCATGAAACAGCTGTTTTTATTTGAGTAAATTAATGAGGTCAGGTTACCAAATTTTGAATCAAGTACTGTCATAACAAATGTGAGAGTGGAAAGAGTGGTATATGAGTGTGAGTGTTAGTGGAACGTCCTGCAGCATATTGAATTCTCTGGAAAGAGAGATGAGCAAAAAATAATATAGTCAGTAAGTAGAAATGTCATTAATTCCCTTTGAAGTAGATTAGCAGAAGGAGTAGGAGGTTTGGAGTAGATTAAACTTTGGTCACCTGGATCTGTAAAACAAGTATGTGAGACAATGCAGTTATTCTTAATATTTCTCCCCTTGTAGGCCTCTGTAAGAAAAGGTATACTGCCACGGATGCTGGAAGAGATCTTACAAACCAGGCTAATGGTGAAGCAATCCATGAAGGCTTACAAACATGACAAAGCTCTCACAAGGATGCTTGAGGCTCGTCAACTGGGTCTTAAATTGATAGCCAATGTTACATATGGATACACTGCTGCTAACTTCTCTGGAAGAATGCCATGCGTTGAGGTAAGGCCTGACAAGGAGTTGTGGAGGCAGCTCTGGAGAGCTATATTAACTAAACAGAGATTTCATCCAAACTGCTCCTTGATTAGTAAAATGTTCTTTGGTATATTCTATATGATAACTGCAGGCTGATGGTATTTCTGTGTAAAGCAGCAGCACCTTAGGAATCAATCCAAAAACATTTTAAGTTGTCTTTGCTCCTCCCTGGAAGGTTATCAATAGAAATCAAACAAAATAAAACATGGAAAAGAAAATAAGATGATACCTTTTTTATTGGACATAACTTAATACATTTCTTGATTAGCTTTCGAAGGTTGCCCTTCTTCGTCAGATCGGAAATAAGCAAATGTGTTAGCAGATAATATATATATACTATATACTTATATATACTATATATATATATATATATATATATATATATATATATATATATATATATATATACTATCTGCTAACACATTTGCTTATTTCCGATCTGACGAAGAAGGGCAACCTTCGAAAGCTAATCAAGAAATGTATTAAGTTATGTCCAATAAAAAAGGTATCTTATTTTCTTTTCCATGTTTTATTTTGTTTGATTTCTATTGATAACCTTTAAGAGTGGACTAACACGGCTACCACACCTCTCTCCTCCCTGGAAGAAACTTGCTATATTTCTTTCTTCCTTAGCGTCTGCAGCAGATGAATCCAGAGACATGTGGGTTGTGACCATCTACCAGCAGGTGGAGATTGAGAGAACTGAACTGAACTCTGTCTTATGGGACGGTACTGCTCCTGGTCAGTCATATCTCTATCTCCAGCAGGAATGGCAGCTGAAACAGTCAAACGCTTCTCCCGCTGTGGGAAGCGGCAAGCAGCATTGGACCATTCTTCAGGGAGGTGCTCAGAACTTGTGGTGGAGGAGGATGTGGACCACATGGTCAATGGTAGTTTTTCCTGCACGGGATGTTCGCAGGTGTGCTCACTGCAGCATGGCTCTCTCAACGGGACTACAGTGCCAGTGGCCATTTTGGATACTCTCCAGTCTGCTTCTGCAGTGGTTCCACCCCTGATGTCTCTGCTTTTGGGACGGTAGAGCATTTCTCAGGCCCCCGAGAAGCCTCAGTTAGCTTACTGCCTTAGCTTCTGCAGACTCTAGGCAGGGGAGTTTCTCACAGGACCTCAAGGAGGCTTACTTGCATATTCCTATATGGCCTCTTCATCAGCGTTTCCTGCGCTTCATGGTTTTGGGTCAGCATTTTCAGTTCTAGGCCATGCCCTTCTTTTGTCAGTGGCGCCCAGGACCTTTTCCAAGGTCATGGTGGTCGTGGCAGTGTTTCTCCGGAGGGAAGAGATACAGGTTCACCCATATCTGGACGATTGGCTTATCAGCGCGTCATCAGTGTGGGAGAGCAATGCAGCTACTGCTCGACTCATCGCTATATTGCAGTCTCTAGGCTGGGTGTTCAGTTGCTCGAGTCATCTGGTGCCTTCTCAGTCCCTTGAATATCTGGGGGTTCACTTCGATACATCTCATGGCCATGCCTTCTTGCTGGATAAGTGGATACTCGAGCTCCAGACCCAGATTCGCCTGTTTTTTGTGAGTCCTCGAGCATGGGATTATATGCAGTTGCTAGGGTCCATGGTGGCGACCCTGGAAGTGGTGCCGTGGGCCAGGGCACACAAGTCCTTCAACAGTCTCTATTGAGCTGTTGGTGGCTGGTGTCTCAGGACTACAAAGTGTACTTGCTCTGGGATCATAAGGTCTGGCGCAGTATAGCTTGGTGGCTAGCACTGAATCATCTGTCTCTCAGCATGCCCCTGGCAACTCTGATGGTGGTGGTCATGGATGCCAACCTTTACAGTTGGGGAGCTCGTTGCCTCCAGCGCAGTGCTCAGGGACAATAAAGTGTGGTGGAGGCAGTCTGAAAGATCAATCATCTGGAGTCAAGTGATCTGGCCGGTGCATTGCACGTTTCAGGATCTGCTGGAAGGAGATTTATTTCAGGTGTTCTCGGATAACACAACGGCCATGATAATTTTCCTACAATCTAATATCCAAATGAAAACAATTTCACAATGTAGGCACTGCCATAATGAATGCCTCAGCTCTTATCCTTGATTGTTGAAAGTCCCATATGGAGGGTACCATTAGTACAACTTAAGTGAAGCTCCTGACCAGGGACATACCAACAAGTCTTACTCTACAAGTACCCTGGGTCATTGCCTTGCAACATAAAATATTGATGTTGATATTTTAAAGCTTTGCCCTTAACCTTATCAGCAGCCAATAAAGAATATGTAATACTACTACTACTACTACTACTTAACATTTCTAAAGCGCTACTAGGGTTACGCAGCGCTGTACAGTTTAATAAAGAAGGGCAGTCCCTGCTGAAAAGAGCTTACAATCTAAGGACAAAATGTACAGACAATCAAATTGGGCAGTCTAGATTTCCTGAAGAGAGAGATAATGATTAGGTGCCGAAGGTGACATTGAAGAGGTGGGCTTTGAGCAGGGATTTGAAGATGGGCAGGGAGGGGGCTTGGCTTATGGGCTCGGGAAGTTTATTCCAAGCATAGGGAGAGGCGAGGCAGAAACGGCGGAGCCTGGAGTTGGCGGTGGTGGAGAAGGGTACAGAGAGGAGGGATTTGTCCTGTGAGCGGAGGTTGCGGGTAGGAGCATAAGGGGAGATAAGAGTAGAGAGGTGATGAGGTGCTGCAGATTGAGTGCATTTGTAGGTTAGTAGGAGAAGCTTGAATTGTATGCGGTACCTGATCGGAAGCCAGTGAAGTGACTTGAGGAGAGGGGAGATATGAGCATATCGGTCCAGGTGGAAGATAAGATGTGCAGCAGAGTTCTGAACGGATTGAAGGGGGGATAGATGGCTGAGTGGGAGGCCGGTGAGGAGTAGGTTGCAGTAGTCAAGGCGAGAGGTAATGAGAGAGTGGACGAGAGTTCGGGTGGTGTGCTCAGAGAGGAAAGGGTGAATTTTGCTGATGTTATAGAGAAAGAAGCGACAGGTCTTGGCTATCTGCTGGATATGCGTGGAGAAGGAGAGGGAGGAGTCAAAGATGACTCCGAGGTTGCGGGCAGATGAGTCGGGGACGATGAGGGTGCCATCTACAGAGATAGAGAGTGGAGGGAGAGGGGAAGTGGGTTTGGGTGGAAAGACAATGAGTTCAATCTTGGACATGTTCAGTTTCAGGTGGCGGTTGGACATCCAGGCAGCAGTGTCGGATAAGCAGGCTGATACTTTGGCCTGGGTTTCCGCAGTGATGGCTGGTGTGGAGAGAGAAAGCTGGGTGTTGTCAGCATAGAGATGATATTGAAAGCCATGAGATGAGATCAATGAGCCCAGGGAAGAGGTGTAAATTGAAAATAGAAGGGGTCCCAAGGACAGATTCTTGAGGAACTCCAACAGAGAGCGGGATGGGGGTGGAGGAAGATCCACGAGAATGTACTCTGAAGGTACGGTGGGAGAGATAAGAGGAGAACCAGGAGAGGACAGAGCCCTGGAACCCAAAAGAGGACAGTGTGGCGAGCAGTAAATTATGATTGACAGTGTCAAAGGCGGCGGATAGGTTGAGGAGGATGAGGATGGAGTAGTGACCTTTGGATTTGGCAAGGAACAGGTCATTACAGACTTTAGTGAGTGCCGTTTCAGTCGAGTGTAGAGGGCGAAAGCTGGATTGCAGCGGATCGAGGATGGTATGAGAGGAGAGAAAATCAAGGCAGTGGCTGTGAACTGCGTGTATCTTGGAGAGGAAGGGTAGGAGGGAGATGGGGCGGTAGTTGGAGTGACAGGTAGGGTCTAGTGATGTTTTTTTGAGGAGAGGTGTGACAACAGCATGCTTGAAGGTGTCAGGGACAGTTGCAGTGGAGAGAGAGAGGTTGAGGATATGACAGATGGAGGGGGTGACAGTAGGAGAGAAATAATCTGTTTGCCACAATGTTTTGAACTATCTAGAGTTTATGTGCAAGCTGCAAAAGGAAGCCCACACATAAGGCATTACAGTAGTCTAGCTGAGACACAAAATGTTACATGACCATTCTTCAATGCTGTATGATCTAGAAATTTCTGTAATTTCTTCAACTCTCATAACTTCAAGAATGCCCAATTGTTTCTTCATTTCCTATATCTCAACTGTGCTCTTCATCAAAGTAAGGATTACATCTTGAAAAGCAAATAGCAAACCAAGGCTCTTATGAACTTCTTATGAACATCAGTCAAACACATTTCCCTGTTGCCACAAGCTCTTCAGCAGGGGATGACAGTGATTTTTGTGGTCATGTTTTGAGAGATGATATTGTCCAGTTCCTAATCCAGTTCACCGAAGTGGTGAACTGGATTAGGAACTGGTTGACGGACAGACGACAGAGGGTGGTGGTAAATGGAGTTCGCTCAGAGGAGGGAAAGGTGAGTAGTGGAGTGCCTCAGGGATCGGTGCTGGGGCCGATTCTGTTCAATATATTTGTGAGTGACATTGCCGAAGGGTTAGAAGGTAAAGTTTGCCTATTTGCAGATGATACTAAGATTTGCAACAGAGTGGACACCCGGGAGGGAGTGGAAAGCATGAAAAGGGATCTGAGGAAGCTAGAAGAATGGTCTAAGGTTTGGCAATTAAAATTCAATGCGAAGAAATGCAAAGTGATGCATTTAGGGAGTAGAAACCCACGAGAGACTTATGTGTTAGGCGGGGAGAGTCTGAGAGGTACTGAGGGGGAGAGGGATCTTGGGGTGATAGTATCCGAGGATCTGAAGGCGACGAAACAGTGTGACAAGGCGGTGGCCGTAGCGAGAAGGTTGCTAGGCTGTATAGAGAGAGGTGTGATCAGCAGAAGAAAGGAAGTGTTGGTGCCCCTGTACAAGTCATTGGTGAGGCCCCACCTGGAGTATTGTGTTCAGTTTTGGAGGCCGTACCTTGCGAAGGATGTTAAAAAAAATGGAAGCAGTGCAAAGAAAAGCTACGAGAATGCTATGGGATTTGCGTTCCAAGACGTATGAGCAGAGACTTGCTGACCTGAACATGTATACCCTGGAGGAAAGGAGAAACGGGTGAAGACGTTCAAATACTTGAAAGGTATTAATCCGCAAAAAAATCTTTTCAGGAGATGGGAAGGCGGTAGAACGAGAGGACATGAAATGAGATTGAAGGGGGGCAGACTCAAAAAAGATGTCAGGAAGTATTTTTTCACGGAGAGGGTGGTGGATGCTTGGAATGCCCTCCCGCGGGAGGTGGTGGAGATGAAAACGGTAACGGAATTCAAACATGCGTGGGATATGCATAAAGGAATCCTGTGCAGTAGGAATGGATTCTCAGAAGCTTAGCCAAAATTGGGTGGCGGAGCAGGTGGGGGAAGAGAGGTTGGTGGTTGGGAGGCGAGGATAGTGGAAGGCAGACTTCTACGGTCCGTGCCAGAGCCGGTGATGGGAGGCAGGACTGGTGGTTGGGAGGCGGGAAATACTGCTGGGCAGACTTGTACGGTCTGTGCCCTGAAAAAGGCAGGTAAAAATCAAGGTAAGGTATACACATATGAGTTTATCTTGTTGGGCAGACTGGATGGACCATGCAGGTCTTTTTCTGCCGTCATCTACTATGTTACTATGTCTCTGTTTCTCTTTGTAGGTCGGTGACAGCATTGTTCACAAATCTCGAGAAACACTGGAGCGAGCGATAAAACTGGTGAATGACACAAAGAAATGGGGAGCTCGAGTGGTGTACGGTGATACTGACAGGTAATGGCATTATCCCTATAGGGTGACATCAAACAGCCCATACACAATAGAACTGAATAGCAAGGGAAACTATTGAATGTTGTTTCTTGTAGATTTAGCATGGTTTTACTAGCCAACACATTTTATAAATGATAGATTTGATCTAGTTCACCTTCTCTAGATATTGCCTTGCAGTTTTTGTTAGCAGGTTCTTTATCTTCTTCAAAAGGCAATGTCAGGAAATGCTTATCACCCCTGTGTTTTCCTGTATTTAAAACTACTACTACTATTTAGCATTTTTATAGCGCTACAAGGCGTGCGCAGCGCTGCACAAACATAGAAGAAAGACACCCTGCTCAAAGAGCTTACAAGACAAAAATAAAGTAATCAAATCAATTAATGTGTACAGGAAGGAGGAGAGGAGGGTAGGTGGAGGCGAGTGGTTACGAGTCAAAAGCAATGTTAAAGAGGTGGACTTTCAGTCTAGATTTAAAGGTGGCCAAGGATGGGGCAAGACATAGGGGCTCAGGAAGTTTATTCCAGGCATAGGGTGCAGCGAGACAGAAGGCGCGAAGTCTAGAGTTGGCAGTAGTGGAGAAGGGAACAGATAAGAAGGATTTATCCATGGAGCGGAGTACACGGGAAGGGGTGTAGGGAAGGACGAGTGTGGAGAGATACTGGGGAGCAGCAGAGTGAGTACATTTATAGGTTAGTAGAAGAAGTTTGAACAGGATGCGAAAACGGATAAAACCAGTTGTCTTGTGTTTCCATCAACTGGCCAGTTTCGATCCCTCTAATTTCCTGTTACGTTTATAATTACTTCCAGAGCTAACACCAAATCCCTGTTCACATATAATGCAGTTATCAGTGAAGCTGTGATAGTGTCAGTGTAGAATTTGATAGCTTCTGGCTGTTGCTTATTTTAGGATATCTTTTCAAACATGCATAGATTTTCTGTTTTCTGTTAGACACGTGTAGGGTTAGAAATTAAAAGAATTACAACCCATTTTTATTGTTGACTTGCTTCGCAAATCGATTTCTTAAGACAATTTCACTGTAGACACCTTTCTCGACGAACTGGACCCTGGATTTGATGAAGTACCAGCAGACCGATATTGGACTAATTTTATTTATTTATTGCATTTGTATCCCACATTTTCCCACCTATTTGCAGGCTCAATGTGGCTTACAATGCTCCGTTATGGCTTTCGCCATTCCAGAATTGAAGAAAACAATTGGTGTTTCATAAAGATCATGGATAGCATAATAGAATTAAGTAAACAGATATAGGAAGAAAACAGTTCAGCATTTAAGGTAAAGTGATAATGTGTTACATTTACAGTTCTTGATCGTTGTGGTATGCTTTGTTAAAGAGATAGGTCTTCAGAGATTTACGAAAGTTGATTAGTTTAAGCGGTAATACATTCCATAACTGCGTACATATGTAGGGAAAGCTGGATGCATATCTTGAACGCGATGCGTTCTTTTAATGGAAGCCAGTGTAACTTTTCTCTTAGGGGTTTTACCCTCCTTACCACTGAAGAAGTCACTAAAACCATCTCTAAACTCTCCAGGTCTTATTGCCAACTTGACCCCTGTCCCAACTATCTTCTGAGAGGCGCCCCAACATGTTTTATTTCAGACCTCACCACCCACTTAAACTTCCTACTCCAATGAGGTTCCTTCCCCACCAGACATGGAAATATATTACTAACACCTATATCAAAAAACCCAAAGAAATCTGCAAACGATATTACCAACTACCGTCCAATTGCCTCCATCCCTCTAATCACAAAACTGATGGAAAACAGAGTGACCTCGCAACTGAACGAATATATTCAGAAATTCTCCATCCTGCACGAATCGCAGTCGGGCTTCCGTTCAGCCCATAGCACTGAAACGATCCTTCTTACCTTAATATCCAAATTCAAACAAGAAATAGCAATTGGAAACCATATCCTTCTCCTTCAGTTTGACTTATCCAGCGCTTTTGACATGGTTGATCATACTATCCTAACTAAACTTCTGGACAAACTTTGGATCGGTGGCAATATCATAAACTGGATAAAAAGCTTTCTCCGAGGACAAGCAGGCTGCTTGTTCTCACTGATGGGTGACGTCCACGGCAGCCCCTCCAATCGGAAACTTCACTAGCAAAGTCCTTTGCTAGCCCTCGCGCGCCCGCGCGCACCGCGCATGCGCGGCCGTCTTCCCGCCCGAAACCGGCTCGAGCCGGCCAGTCTTCTTTTGTCCGCACTCGGTACGGTCGTGTTTTCGCCGTGTCGAGCCCCGGAAAGTCGACCTCGCGCGTCCAATTTGTTTGAACGTGTTTTTTTCCTTCGGGAAAGCTTTGTCCTAGTCGGGAAGTGCTCCGGAAACCCCCCCGCCGGGTTTCGTGTAAATCCTCCCCGTACTTCCAGCTTTTTTGCCCCGGTAAGTTTTCTTTCGTCGTCGGGGTAGGCCTTTTTTCGGCCTCGGTCGAGATTTTTTCTCCCTCTAAATTTGGTGCTTCGAATTTCGCCATTTCGGCTTTTGATTTCGCCGGCGTGATTTTTCCGCCCATGACATCGAAGCCTTCCAGCGGCTTCAAGAAGTGCACCCAGTGCGCCCGGGTTATCTCGCTCACTGATCGACACTCGTCGTGTCTTCAGTGTCTGGGGGCCGAGCACCGCCCTCAGAACTGCAGTCTGTGTTCCCTGCTTCAAAGGCGGACTCAGGTAGCGAGACTAGCCCAGTGGAACGTGTTGTTCTCGGGCTCTTCGTCGGCATCGGCACCGGGATCTTCGAGTGCATCGACGTCGTCAGCGTCCAGACCATCTTCCTCGGCCGCCCCTGCATCGAGTGCATCGAGGCATCGGGCCTCTGCATCGGCGCCGAGACATCGGATAGCTGCATCGACGTCGGTGGTACCAGGACCTCGTCTGCTGATGTCGTCGGACGGTGGTGCATCGGGTGGAGTGCAGGTGAGGGCTGTCCATTCCCCTGCTGGTGGCGGTGAGCCCTCGGGTGGGTCTCCGCCTACCCTGAGGGCTCCTGCGGTACAGCCCCCCCGAGATCGACCTTCTTCAGTCTCGGCCCCGAGGAAGCGACGGGTGGATTCGACGTCCTCCTCGTCGGTGCCGGGGAGCTCCGGTGACATGCTTCGGAAGAAATCGAAGAAGCATCGACACCGGTCTCCTCCCCGTGTCGGCACCGAGAGCTCTGGGTCGCCGAGGGATTCGGCACCCAGCAGGCATCGGCACCGAGAGGACCGCTCACCCTCTGTTCAGGAGGTGTCGATGCGCTCCGCTCTGGACAGCCCGGAACAGCCTCCACGCCCGGAACAGGTACTGACGTCGACGCCTGCATCGACCTCTCAGCCTTTCTCTGCAGCCGCTCTAAACGAGAGCCTCCGGGCCGTTCTCCCAGAGATTCTGGGAGAGCTGTTGCGCCCTACCCCTCCGGTACCGGCGGTGCTTGCGCCACCGGTACCGTCGAGCGTGGCGCCGGCTGGCCCATCGCCCAGGTTGAGGTCCCCGACGTCGGTACCGCGTGCGGTACCGACCGCGGCCACCTCCCAGGAAGGCTCCCCGACTACGTCGGCGGAGGGAGCTTCGCCGATGCGGGCGAGGGAGTCTACCTCTCGACGCCCCCATCGTGGACAGGGTTCCACGGAGTCGAGCAGGGCGAGGTTGCAGACACAGGTCCGTGAACTTGTGTCTGACACCGAGGGTGAGGCCTCGTGGGAGGAAGAGGAAGATCCCAGATATTTCTCTGACGAGGAGTCTGGGGGTCTTCCGTCTGATCCCACTCCCTCTCCTGAGAGACAGCTTTCTCCTCCCGAGAGTCTGTCTTTTGCCTCCTTTGTCCGGGAGATGTCTACGGCCATCCCCTTCCCGGTGGTTGTGGAGGACGAGCCCAGGGCTGAAATGTTTGAGCTCCTGGACTATCCTTCTCCACCTAAGGAAGCGTCCACTGTTCCCTTGCACCATGTCCTGAAGAAGACATTGCTTGCGAACTGGACCAAGCCATTAACTAATCCCCACATTCCCAAGAAGATCGAGTCCCAGTACCGGATCCATGGGGACCCAGAGCTGATGCGCACTCAGTTGCCTCATGACTCTGGAGTTGTGGATTTGGCCCTAAAGAAGGCTAAGAGTTCTAGGGAACATGCTTCGGCGCCCCCGGGCAAGGACGCTAGAACCTTAGACTCCTTTGGGAGGAAGGCCTACCATTCCTCTATGCTCGTGTCCAAGATCCAGTCTTACCAGCTCTACACGAGCATACACATGCGGAATAATGTGCGGCAGTTGGCGGGCTTGGTTGATGCTCTTCCCCCTGAGCAAGCCAAGCCTTTTCAGGAGGTGGTCAGGCAGCTGAAGGCGTGCAGAAAATTCCTGGCCAGAGGAGTTTATGACACTTTTGATGTTGCGTCCAGGGCCGCTGCTCAAGGTGTGGTGATGCGCAGGCTCTCATGGCTGCGTGCCGCCGACCTGGAGAATAGAGTCCAGCAGCGGATTACGGACTTGCCTTGCCGTGCGGATAACATTTTTGGCGAAAAAGTCGAGCAGGTGGTAGAGTCTCTCCACCAGCGGGACACCGCATTCGACAAGTTCGCCCGCCGGCAGCCTTCAGCTTCTACCTCTACAGGTAGACGATTTTTCGGGGGAAGGAAGACTGTTCCCTATACTTCTGGCAAGCGTAGGTACAATCCTCCTTCCCGACAGCCTGCGGCCCAGGCTAAGCCCCAGCGCGCTCGCTCTCGTCAGCAGCGTGCGAATCAGCAAGGCCCCGCGGCTCCCCAGCAAAAGCAAGGGGCGAGCTTTTGACTGGCTCCAGCAGAGCATAGCCGACATCCAAGTGTCAGTGCCGGGCGACCTGCCTGTCGGAGGGAGGTTGAAAGCTTTTCACCAAAGGTGGCCTCTTATAACCTCCGATCAGTGGGTTCTCCAAATAGTCCGGCAAGGATACACCCTCAATTTGGCCTCTCAACCTCCAAATTGTCCACCGGGAGCTCAGTCCTACAGCTTCCAGCACAAGCAGGTACTTGCAGAGGAACTCTCCGCCCTTCTCAGCGCCAATGCGGTCGAGCCCGTGCCATCCGGGCAAGAAGGGCTGGGGTTCTATTCCAGGTACTTCCTTGTGGAAAAGAAAACAGGGGGGATGCGTCCCATCCTAGACCTAAGGGCCCTGAACAAATATCTCGTAAAAGAAAAGTTCAGGATGCTTTCCCTGGGCACCCTTCTCCCCATGATTCAGCAAAACGATTGGCTATGCTCTCTGGACTTGAAGGATGCCTACACACACATCCCGATACTGCCAGCTCACAGACAGTATCTGCGATTTCAGCTGGGCGCACGCCACTTCCAGTACTGTGTGCTACCCTTTGGGCTCGCCTCTGCGCCCAGGGTGTTCACAAAGTGCCTAGCTGTGGTAGCAGCGGCGCTTCGCAGGCTGGGGGTGCACGTGTTCCCATATCTCGACGATTGGCTGGTGAAGAACACATCCGAGGCAGGAGCCCTGCAGTCCATGCAGATGACTATTCGCCTCCTGGAGCTACTGGGGTTTGTGATAAATTACCCAAAGTCCCATCTTCTCCCAGTGCAGAAACTCGAATTCATCGGAGCCCTGCTGGATTCTCGGACGGCTCGCGCCTATCTCCCAGAGGCGAGGGCCAACAACTTGTTGTCCCTCGTCTCGCGGGTGCGAGCGTCCCAGCAGATCACAGCTCGGCAGATGTTGAGATTGCTGGGCCACATGGCTTCCACAGTTCATGTGACTCCCATGGCCCGCCTTCACATGAGATCTGCTCAATGGACCCTAGCCTCCCAGTGGTATCAGGCCGCCGGGGGTCTAGAGGACGTGATCCACCTGTCCACGAGTTTTCTCGAATCCCTGTATTGGTGGACGATTTGCTCCAATTTGACTCTGGGACGTCCCTTCCAAATTCCTCAGCCTCAAAAAGTGCTGACCACGGATGCGTCTCTCCTGGGATGGGGAGCTCATGTCGATGGGCTTCACACCCAAGGAAGGTGGTCCCTCCAAGAAAGCGATCTACAGATCAATCTTCTGGAGTTGCGAGCGATCTGGAACGCTCTGAAGGCTTTCAGAGATCGGCTGTCCCATCAAATTATCCAAATTCAGACAGACAATCAGGTTGCCATGTACTATGTCAACAAGCAGGGGGGCACCGGATCTCGCCCCCTGTGTCAGGAAGCCGTCAGCATGTGGCTCTGGGCTCGCCGTCAAGGCATGGTGCTCCAAGCCACATATCTGGCAGGCGTAAACAACAGTCTGGCCGACAGGTTGAGCAGGATTATGCACCCTCACGAGTGGTCGCTCAATTCCCGTGTGGTGCGACAGATCTTCCAGGCGTGGGGCACCCCCCTGGTGGATCTCTTCGCATCTCAAGTGAACCACAAGGTCCCTCAGTTCTGTTCCAGGCTTCAGGCCCACGGCAGACTGGGGTCGGATGCCTTCCTCCTGGATTGGGGGGAAGGTCTGCTGTATGCTTATCCTCCCATTCCTCTGGTGGGGAAGACTTTGTTGAAACTCAAGCAAGACCGAGGCACCATGATTCTGATTGCTCCCTTTTGGCCGCGTCAGATCTGGTTCCCTCTTCTTCTGGAGTTATCCTCCGAAGAACCGTGGAGATTGGAGTGTTTTCCGACCCTCATCACGCAGGACGAAGGGGCTCTTCTGCATCCCAACCTCCAGTCCCTGGCTCTCACGGCCTGGATGTTGAGGGCGTAGACTTTGCCTCTTTGGGTCTGCCAGAGGGTGTCTCCCGCATCTTGCTTGCTTCCAGGAAAGACTCCACTAAGAGAAGTTACTTCTTTCATTGGAGGAGGTTTGCCGTCTGGTGTGACAGCAAGGCCCTAGATCCTCGCTCTTGTCCTACACAGACCCTGCTTGAATACCTTCTCCACTTGTCTGAGTCTGGTCTGAAGACCAACTCCGTAAGGGTTCACCTTAGTGCAATCAGTGCATACCATTACCAAGTGGAAGGTAAGCCGATCTCAGGACAGCCTTTAGTTGTTCGCTTCATGAGAGGTTTGCTTTTGTCAAAGCCCCCTGTCAAGCCTCCTACAGTGTCATGGGATCTCAATGTCGTTCTCACCCAGCTGATGAAACCTCCTTTCGAGCCACTGAATTCCTGCCATCCGAAGTACTTGACCTGGAAGGTCATTTTCTTGGTGGCAGTTACTTCGGCTCGTAGAGTCAGTGAGCTTCAGGCCCTGGTAGCCCAGGCCCCTTACACCAAATTTCATCACAACAGAGTAGTCCTCCGCACTCACCCTAAGTTTCTGCCAAAGGTTGTGTCGGAGTTCCATCTGAACCAGTCAATTGTCTTGCCAACATTCTTTCCCCGTCCTCATTCCTGCCCTGCTGAACGTCAGCTGCACACATTGGACTGCAAGAGAGCATTGGCCTTCTATCTGGAGCGGACACAGCCCCACAGACAGTCCGCCCAATTGTTTGTTTCTTTTGATCCCAACAAGAGGGGAGTGGCTGTAGGGAAACGCACCATATCCAATTGGCTAGCAGATTGCATTTCCTTCACTTACGCCCAGGCTGGGCTGGCTCTTGAGGGTCATGTCACGGCTCATAATGTTAGAGCCATGGCAGCGTCGGTAGCCCACTTGAAGTCAGCCACCATGGAGGAAATTTGCAAAGCTGCGACGTGGTCATCTGTCCACACATTCACATCTCATTACTGCCTGCAGCAGGATACCCGACGTGACAGTCGGTTCGGGCAGTCAGTTCTTCAGAACCTGTTTGGGCTTTAGGATCCAACTCCACCCCCCGAGGGCCCTGTTTGTTCTGTTCCAGGCTACACTCTCAGTTAGTTGGTAAATTTTTTAGGTCAATCTCAGTTATGTCCTCGCCGTTGCGAGGCCCAATTGACCAATGTTGTTGTTTTGAGTGAGCCTGGGGGCTAGGGATACCCCATCAGTGAGAACAAGCAGCCTGCTTGTCCTCGGAGAAAGCGAATGCTACATACCTGTAGAAGGTATTCTCCGAGGACAGCAGGCTGATTGTTCTCACAAACCCGCCCGCCTCCCCTTTGGAGTTGTGTCTTCCCTTGAAGTGTATTGTCTTGCTACATACTGGACTGGCCGGCTCGAGCCGGTTTCGGGCGGGAAGACGGCCGCGCATGCGCGGTGCGCGCGGGCGCGCGAGGGCTAGCAAAGGACTTTGCTAGTGAAGTTTCCGATTGGAGGGGCTGCCGTGGACGTCACCCATCAGTGAGAACAATCAGCCTGCTGTCCTCGGAGAATACCTTCTACAGGTATGTAGCATTCGCTTTATTACCACAAGATGTTACCAAGTCAAAGGGACTGCAAACATATCATCCCCATGGTCATCTGAATGCAGGGTACCGCAGGGATCTCTGCTTTCCCCGATACTCTTCAACCTCATGATGATTCCCCTAGCCAGGTTACTAGCCAAACATGGCCTTAATCCCTTCATCTGTGCCGACAATGTCACCATATTTATCCCCTTTAAATCCAATCTATCTGAAATCTCCGATAAAATAAATACAGGCATGACCTCCTTAACCTCTTGGGCTAACACTTTCAAGATGAAATTAAACAAAGCGAAAACACAATGTCTAGTCCTTTCATCTCAATACTCTCCACTTCTCCCGACTACTCTCAGCACCCCAGACGTTAAACTCTCCATATCTGACAACCTAAAAATACTTGGAATAACAATTGATAACCATCTATCATTCGAAAACCATGCTAAATCCATCACAAAAAAAATGTTTAACATGATGTGGATTCTGAAACGAGTGAAATCATATCTTCCCCTGGATACCTTCCAGAACCTAGTGCAATCCACAGTACTCACACACGCAGATTACTGCAAGTGTTTTCTTAGGATGTAAGACCCTAATCCTGAAGAAACTTTACAGTACCCAAAACAAGGCAGCTAGACTTACCTTTGGAAAATCAAGATTTGATAGCGCAACACCTCTTCTAGAGAAGCTTCATTGGCTCCCCATCAGAGAAAGAATACATTTTAAAGTCCACACTCTGATTCATTAGATCATATATGGAGAATCCCCTAACTACATGAATAACCTCATCGACCTCCCAACCAGGAACAGGTGTTAAATACAAGACCTCCTATGCATCCAGTTTCTCCTTTTTGGGCAGCCAGCTTTGGAACGCTCTGCCAAGATCCATCTACCCTTCAGAAAAATGTTGAAGACCCATCTCTTCAAGAAAGCTTACCCTAATGACCCAATTTAACTTTTTTATGTTTAATCTTTTTTATTGAATAAAGAAAACATTGTAAATACAAAAACATGGTGACCAAAAACTTATTTCTTTTAATGCTCCCCCCCAACTTCCCTCTTCCCTCCCATCCCCCCTTTCCCCCTTCCCCCCCCGAAAGAACTCCCCCCCCTTCCCCTTCAATCCCCTCCTCCCTTCCAGACATTCTGAGTCCAGCTGTGTAAGTCCCATTAGAAGTTCAGCAATCTGCTCCTAGCATGCAGGGACAGTGTATTAAGAAATGGGCTCCAAATGTTCTGGAATTGTAATCCTGTTTTGGATTTGAAGTCCACAACTGCCATCCTTTCAACTCTCACCAATGTGATCATGCGGGCTCTCCATCGGGAACATGTAGGGTAATGTCGGGAAAGCCACTCAGAGAGGATCACCTGTTTGGCCACTATAATAGATTTATTCACAAAAGCTGTTAGTCCCGACGGGATAGGGTGGATTAATATCGGGTGTCCCAGTAGTAGACCTGAATCATATTTCCACCCTGATGCCCACAATTTTGAAACGTACTGTATTATATCCTTCCAGTATTGAATTATACCTCTGCAGGTCCACAACATATGTCCCAAGGTGGCCCCCGGTTCCCGACACTTAGGGCATTCCCCCCAGGGAGAGAGCCCCATGTGGAAGGCCCTTCGAGGAGAAATATACAGCCGGAGCGCCACTTTGTATTGAGTCTCCCAGTGTGAGATCATAGCTGTCTGTTTTCGCATTGTAATAATATGTGATTTGAACTGAGATAGGGTAAGAGTCATTGGTATGTCTTGTTGCCACATAATTAGCAGTTTCATATAGTCCAGCTCCTCTGCCGTATCCCGAATGTGCCTGTGATGAAATTTGAGAGGCACCCTCTGCTGTGCTGTCAATGAAAAGGCTGAGGCCAATTCCTCTTGGACATCCTCAGCCAGGTCTTCCCACGGTAAAGATTGTATATAATGTCTCAACTGAAAGTAATGAAACTTGTCCGATGGAAGCATTGCAAACTCAGTCTGTAACTCCTGGAAAGGTTTTATCTTCCCCTCTTGCGTGATTGCTTGCATCAAATACACCATCCCATTCCGTTTCCAGCGGGTAAATGCTGGGTATAGGAGCCCTGGTTCAAAAGCAGGGTTTCCACATATCGACAGGTATGGAGTAACTCTAGCCGAAAACCTGTGGAGTTTACAGATCCATTTCCACACTGCCTTCGCTGACCCCATTATTCCCGTTTTCTGCAGGATATATGGCGGCGAGGGCCCCTTTGTATGGAGGTAATTACTGAAATGTAGTCCGGGATATAATTGTAACTCCATTGAAGTATTTGTATAGTCTTGTGTACCTCTGAACCAATCATTCAGATGTCGCATTCCACTGGCAACAGTCATATATTTTACATTTAACAATCCCAGTCCTCCATATTCCGTCGGGACACATATGGTGGAAAATGGGAGGCGTGGTTTTTTCCCCTTCCATAAAAAGGATTGCACTATCTTAGTCAATTTATATTCATCAGTCTTTTTTAGGACAAGCGGTAGCGTTTGAAAAGTGTATAGCCATTTAGGGGCAATGACCATATTAAACAGAGCAATCCTCCCCATCAGGGAGAGTGGTAGTGGGCCCCAAGCTTGTAATTGTTTATTCGTGTCTTGCATCAATCGCTGCACGTTCTGTTCATAAAGTGTGGCTAAGTTCATGGGGATATTCACTCCCAGATACCTCAAGGTAGTTTGTGCCCATTGTAGGGGAAATGTCCCAGGCCACCCCGTGCGCACTTCCGGGAAAGCCGGCAGTGCTACTGATTTGTACAGGTTTAAACAGAAGCCTGAATAACTCCCATATTCCTCTAGTATCTGTATTAGTTTTCCCAGGGTTTCAGTAGGCTCTCTCAGGATTATTAGTAGGTCATCTGCATATGCTAAGATTTTTATTTCCTGACCCGCCAACGTGACCCCCCGGATATCCGGAGCTGAGGAGACTTTCCTTATTAAAGGTTCCAGAGATAGCAAAAATAACAATGGCGACAGGGGACAACCCTGTCTTGTACCTCGATATATCTGGAATTCTGGTTCTTTAACACCATTTATTAACACCCCTGCTCTGGGTCCTCTATACAATGCCTGTACTGCATGCATAAACCAGCCCTCCATACCCATCATTGACAAAGTTTGAAACATGAAGTCCCACCCAACCCGATCAAAGGCCTTTTCAGCGTCTAAACTCAAGATCAGGGTGGGCTTTCCAATTTGTTGACTTGCTGCTAGGGCCATCAGGGTTTTTCTAACGTTATGAACCGATTGACGACCTCGTACGAATCCCACCTGTTCTGCCCCAATCAGAGATGGCAGACATTGCGCTAGTCGTTCCGCCATCATCTTTGCCAGTATTTTCGTATCAACATTAAGCAGGGATATCGGTCTATAGGATTCCACTTTATCAAGAGGTTTCCCTGGCTTCGGTATCAATGTAATCAATGCTGAGTTGCCGTACCTCGGGAAGCCTTTTTTCTCCACTACTTCCCGATGATATTCCAACAACGCTGCTAAAGCCTCCCCCGGTAGCATTTTATAATACTCCCCGGATAACCCGTCCGGGCCTGGCGCTGACCATAGTTTTAACGTTTTAATCACCCACTGCAATTCTTGCATTGTTAATGGTTTATTTAAACTTTCCAATTGTTCTTCTGAAAATTTGGGGAGGCCTATCTGTTGTAAGTATTGTCGTGTTGCCTGCTCTGTTGGAGGTGATCCCGCCTGGTACAAAGTAGTGAAGTAATCTGTAAATGCCCGTCCTATTTCCCTATTATCTGTAAGAAGGTTTCCCTTGGAGTCTTTAATTGTAGTTACAGTCCTTGGGACTCCCGCACTTTTTTTTTTTTTTTTTTTTTAATTTATATATTTTTATTCATTTATCATTTATGCAAACAACATAAATACATCTTCAGAGAAAAAGGAAATACATATTCAAAAGAACAATACTCAGTTATAATAAGGAAAAAAATAAAATTATTCCTCTAAATTTTTTTTTTGTCCACAAATAGTGATCCAAGATCAAGGAAATATCAGATCAAATATAATAAGGTAAAATAAATTAAATTAAATTATCAAGTAGACAAAACCAGGGGGAACGCAGCTGGGTTTCGCGCCAGCAATCAGGAACTACTGCAATATTTCTTTAGAGGTAATGAAATCTAATAACTTCTCAGGATCAAAGTAAATGTAATTAACAGAGTTCAAAGAAATATAACATTTACAGGGGAACCTTAACATAAAGGTCCCACCTATATGCAAAACTCTTTCTTTTAACAACAGAAATTTCTTTCTTTTTCTTTGAGTCTCTCGGGCAAAATCAGGAAATATTTGTATTTTTGCTCCCAGGAAGGGTGATTTAGCGTGACGAAAGTAGAGCCTAAAAATATTATTTCGATCCAGCTGCAGAGCAAAAGTTACCAAAAGCGTTGTTCTCTCAGTTAGTATTTCCAAAGAGGATTCTAAAATTTCTGTTAAATTCAAATCAGGTTGGGGGTTAACAGGCAATTTTGTCTCTCCAGATCCAGAAATGTACATTAATCTTGTTATAGGTGGGTATCCCTCAGGGGGAATACCCAAGACTTCATTAAGATATTTTTTAAACATATCTAGAGCTGACATGAGAGGCATCTTAGGAAAATTAAGAAAGCGTAAATTATTTCCCCTAATCTGATTTTCCAAATATTCTGTTTTTCGCTTTTGAAAATTAGCATCTTTTATCAATACTTGCATGGAGGAATTCAGCGTTTTAATATCTTTATCAAATAGTTCCATCTTTGTGGATTGTTCTGCTATTTTTTTCTCCTAAATCATGTTGTGATTGCTTTAATTCCGTTACTTCACCTCTGAAAATACCTGTTATTTGCAGTAAGTTGGTATTCAGTCCCTGTATTGCCTCCCATAGGGAATCCATTGTAACAGTCGTTGGTTTATTCAAAACTCCAAAAGTCGTAGAAGGTGCAACAGGACTTCTTTCAGACATATCTGTCTGGGATAACAAACTCACTGGCGTCGACGCGGCGGCAGGGCCCCCACTGGCAGTTGCGAACGACCGGCTTCCGGGCTCGACTTGCTGCACTCTCTGCCCCGCGGTTTCACTTCCTGGTCTTGGAGGAGCTGTAATCGGGGGAGGGCTCAAAGACGCTCCTTCGGCGCTTAGGTCGACTTGATCTCCCGGACCTCCCAAAGCGTTCACTCCGGTTCCCGGCGTTCGAAGCCCTGATTCTTCAAGCGTCAATTGCCGCATGAGAGGTGGGTCAACTCTGCCTGTGGAGGAAGGCACTCCGTTTTCCTTTCCGTTTCCCCATTACGGGGACGCGGTTTCTCAATTAGCAGTATACTAAGAAGTCTCAGGAGCTCTTTCTCGCACGTCTACTCAGGCAGCCATCTTGGATCCTTGGGGACTCCCGCACTTTTAATTAAACGTCCTAACATTTTGCCCGCCCTGTTACCAAATCCCTGTAATTTAAATTTATAAAACAATGCTGATTTAAGTTCTTTTTCATGCAATAAACTATTTAATGCCACCTGAGCAGCTTTTAAGGTTTCTAAAGTGACATCTGAGGGGTGATGTAGATGGATTCTCTTAGCCCTTTGCAATTGTCGTTCCAATCTTAAAATGCCTATGGCCCTTTTCTTGTTTTTAATGTGACAGTATGCTATGATGGCACCTCGCAATACTGCTTTAGAGGCGGACCAAAACAACTCTGGTTGAGATTCAAGGTGTACCTGGTTATGTTCTATATATTGGGCCCAATTCTTTTGTATATGTGCTCGTAAGTGTTGGTCCTGATATAAATGTGCAGGATATCTCCACCCCCTCCCCCCCCCTATCATCCATCGTGAATGCAAAATCTACCCACACTAATGAGTGGTCTGTTATCTCTTCAGGTCCAATAGTTGCCGTTCTCACCGAGTAAAATAATGAGCGAGCTACCATAATATAGTCAATCCGGGCGGATGTACCATGGGCTCTTGATCTGTGTGTATAATCTTTATCCCCAGGATGGTGAATTCTCCATGGATCCACCAGGTCAAGAGTCTTGTTGAATCCTTGGAACTCTCTAGCTCGTGTCCCCCGGTAGTGAGAGGCTAGTGTGTTTGAACAATCCTGACGTGGGTCAATCACTGCGTTAAAATCTCCCACAACTATCAGGTCTCCTCTCCCATTGTGCAGGCATTTCCCAGCTAAGGATTTAAAGAATGTGGCTTCATAGTTATTGGGCCCATATAGGACTAGTAGCGTAAATTCTTTTCCTGGGAGCCACACATTTAATAAGATATAATCTCCTTTGACCCCTCTGTCCAATATAGTTGCTTTATATGAGAGCCCCTTTCTAAATAGGACCGCGACTCCTCCTTTCCTACTCTGCGACGAGGCCGCAAATACCTCACTAACCCACAGTTTTTGCAGTTTGGAGTGTTCCTTATCTGTTAAGCGTGTCTCTTGTAAACACGCTATGTCTGCTTTGTGTCTTTTTAACGCTGTAAGGATCTTAGCCCTCTTAACCGGGGAACTAATACCCCCTACATTCCACGTTATTATCCTAGTAGTCATTATTTCCTAACCCTTCTGTCCTTGATGAAATTACCCTCTGTATAGCCACTCTGTTCCACCTCTGTGATATTACTAGGTCTCCCCAGCTCCGAAGTTGCACATTAGCCCTCATGTTTATTTTATAAGCTAACTCTAACCATTCCCGATTTGGAGCACCTCCTATCTCTTGGCACCAAACTAGACCCATATTATATACAATCAAAGTTCCAATTCTTTCCCTAAATCCCCCCCTCCCTCCCTTCTTCCCCCCCCCCCCTCATTACCATCCCTTCAGCCATCTTTCCAGGCCTAAACCTGGAATTAGCAGGAGATCACCTGGATTGCTGAGAGCCTCCCGCCCCGTTGAGCGTTTATTTACTGTACTTACTGCCACTTTAATATTCTGTCCTTCACTCCCCCGATATTAGTTGCAATGTTCTCATTCTCCTTCTAGTATGCCTTGTTCTCTTAAAAGAGTTCTTGCTTCTTCAGGGGACCGAAAAACTCTCCATTGTCCTTGATTTAATATTTTTAGTGATGCAGGGTACTGAAGAATAAAGCGAATTTGCTTTTGAGCCAACAGGGAGCACAATGGGTGGTATTTCCGTCGTTGTTCCTGGACCCCCGCTGAGTAATCTTGAAACATTAGCACTTGCCGCCCGTCATGTTTTAATTCCCCTCTGCGGATCTTGAATCCGTTTAGGATTTCTATTTTTTGGCGGTAGTTCAACAGGCGCATTACAATCACGCGCGGTCTGGTTTGATTTTCTCTGGGGCGTCCCACACGATGTGCTCTTTCTATTATTAGGGGCCCCAGGGAGTCCGACAATGCCAACTCTTTTGCCAACCAAGTTGTAAGCCACTCCGACAGGTTTCTGTCTGGGATGTTCTCTGAGAGGCCTACGATCCGAAGATTGTTCCTTCGGGAACGGTTCTCAAGGTCTTCAAGTTTTTCCATGTGCTCTTGAAGCTGTTGTTTGACGTCGCGGAGGTCCGCATTGTAGCCCTGGGAGTCATCTTCAAGGGCCGAGACCCGAGTCTCGAGATCTTCCGTGCGGGTCTCCAGTCCCTCCAATTTTGTGTGAATGGCATCCAGCTTTTGGTCCAACACGTCCCACTTCGGCTGCCAGGCCTTCGCGACTGCCAAAGTGATCTGTTCTAGTTGCGAACCTGTAAATATTTGGTCCGCCTGCACCGGAGCCGCCGCCATCTTGGAATCGGGGGTAAGCAATTTGGTCTTCTCTTTCTCTCTTTTCCCCGTTCGTAATGCCATTCCAGTTGGGGATTTAGTGATAAATCTGTCCATACAATAATAGTAAGACCGCCAATTCAAATTTCAAGCATTTGTCGTGCAGATTTTTCAAAGTGTGGAGCGGGAGCTCTCGAGCTGAAGCAAAGCACAGCCGCTCAGCTCATCGCACCACGTGATCTCCCAATTTAACTTTTTAAGCCCACACACATGATCCCTGTCCTGACGATTATTATATCTTAGACCATGTCTCCCAATCTCCTTATGCCCATCCCTTAATCTTTTCCTCTCCATCCTTCCTACTCCTTAACCCTTCCAATATCTTTTCCTTCTGCTCATCCTATCTTTACCTCTCCATGTTCAATTTACATATCCTCAAAACCCCACTATTACTATGTATACTACAACTTGTAATATTCTCCTTTAAGACTTTGTAATTCTATTTACTATGTAAGCCGCATTGAACCTGCTATCTGTGGGAAAGCGTGGAGTACAAATGTATTAAATAAGAAGAAGAAGAATAGCCATACTAGGTCAGACCAATGGTCCATCTAGCCCAGTTTCCTACTTCCAACAGAGGCCAATCCAGGTCACAAGTACCTGGCAGAAACCCAAATAGTAGCAACATTCCATGCTACCAATCCCAGGGCAAGCAGTGGCTTCCCCCATGTCTATCTCAATAGCAGACTATAGACTTTTCCTCCAGGAACTTGTCCAAACCTTTTTTAAACCCAGATAAGCTAATCTTTCTGTCCTATGTTTGTCTCTGTTTCCATAATTTTATTCTTTATAATAGTTCTACTACTTTGCCTAGCACTAAAGTCAGGCTTACCAATCTGTAATTTCCTAGGTCACCCCTGGAACCCTTTAAAAGAATTGGCGCTATATTGGCCACCCTCCAATCTTCAAGTACTACATATGATTTTAACAATAGGTTACAGATCACTAACAGCTGATCAGCAGTTTCATGTTTGAGTTCTTTCAGTATCCTGGGGTGTATACCACCTGGTCCAGGTTATTTATCACTCTTGTCAGTTTGGCTCAGTATATCTTTTAGTTCCTCCACATCATCACCCTTGAAAACCATTTCTGTATAGAGTCCAGAGGAGACCCCACTCTTTTTACTGTATAGAGTCCAGAAGGCTCCCGGAAGCTCAAGCTTCCACACCACTCTATGGGCATCAAATCTGCTCTCAAAAGAGCCAAAAGTTCCCAAGTCTCACTCCTTGGTGCACCCAGGAAGAAATGCTAGGACTTTGGAGTCTTTTGGGAGGAAACTGTTTCAGAATGCTGTGCTACTGACCCTCATAAATTCTTACTTGCTCTTCATAAGCATGTACTTGAAGTCCTTAGTGAACAGTGTGGCGGAATTTGCAGATACTCTACCACCCGAGTAAGCTGCAGAGCTTCATCAGTAGCCAAGCAGTGGGAGTATCAAAAGCACATGTTACAGGCAACCTATGATGCTTTCAATGTGTCATCCAGGACCTCTGCTTTGGGTATTCGGATGCACAAATTCACCTGGCTGTGCGCCTTAGACCTAAAACCAGCAGTTCAGGAGAAGCTGGTGGAAGTCTTCTGCCAGGTTGGTAATCTTCTCAGTGACAAGGTGGAGGAGGTCACCAGCCTCATCAAGTCACTCTCTCAGCCCACTCCCACCGTGACGACTTCTTCCAGGAGGTACTCAAATGCATGTCCCAGGAGTCCCTACTACTCTCATAGGCATAGGGCCTTCCTTCTGCCTGCCCTTCCCAATCGGCTCAGAGCTCTCACTCCCGAGGCAGCAGAAAGCTCAGAAATCCCAGCCAGCTTCTCAGTAAAAGCAAGAGACAAACTTTTAGACTGGCTCTAAGAGAGCTTAGTCGCTGTAAAAGTAACCATACTGGAGGGATGCTGAAATTTTTCCAGGAAAGGCAGCACCTTGTAGCCCTTCAACCAGTGGGTTCTCAAAACAGTCTATATAGTTAAATCATTCATTGGCACACTCCCTCCACATTGCCCCCAAGAACGTCAATGTTGAGCCTTCGGCAGCGGGAATTGCTTTTACAGGAGCTCTATTCCTTTTTTTTTTTTTTTAATTCTCTATATCGAACAAACTAAAAGCATCAGTGCAAAAATGTAAGAAGCCGAACAGACTGTTGAAAAGATCATGCAGTTTTTTTCTTCTGTGATTTTTGCAGTTTTTCACAGGGAGATAGTTTCAGCTGGGATATCAGGGGTATAAAAAGTATAAAAACTACCTTTAGCTTTAGTCATCTACTTGTTCTTTGCCTCTCTCGTTTTACAGGCCAATGCAGTTGAGCCAGTTCCACCACAGGAAAACAGGAAGGGATTTTACTCAGTACTTCCTTGTCCCTGAGAAGATAGGATTTTGTCTCATTCTAGACCTAAGGACCCTGAACAAGTATTTTTTTTTTTTTTTGTTACATTTGTCCCCACGCTTTCCCACTCATGGCAGGCTCAATGCGGCTTACATGGGGCAATGGAGGGTTAAGTGACTTGGCCAGAGTCACAATTTGCTGCCTGTGCCGGGAATCGAACTCAGTTCCTCAGTTCCCCAGGAGCAAAGTCCACCACCCTAACCACTAGGCCATTCCTCCACTCCATTTGGGCAAAGAGATGTTTAGGATGGTTTCCCTAGGCACTTTAATCCCCATGATTCAAGAAAAAGATTGAGTATACTCTCTGGACTTAAAGGAGGCTATACCACATTCAGATACAGTCCAGCCACAGAAGTATCTAAGATTCAGAGCAGGGAAACACCACTGCCAGTGTTGCATTCTACCTTTTGGCCTTGCCTCAGCTCCCAGGGTTTTCACAAAATGTCTTATTAGCTAGTTCAGGAGCCGACAAGAGAAGGAAAAATACTAGACTTAGTCCTTAGTGGTGCTCATGATCTAGTGCAGGGGGTAACGATACGAGGGCCGCTTGATAACAGTGATCATAATATGATCGGTTTTGATATTGGCATTGAAGGAAGTGAAACTAGGAAATCAAGTACGCTAGCGTTTAACTATAGAAAAGGTGATTACGACAAAATGAGAAAAATGGTGAAAAAAAGACTGAAAGGAGCAGCTCGCAGAGTAAAAAACTTGCATCAGGCGTGGATGCTGTTTAAAAACACCATCCTGGAGGTTCAGGACAAATATATTCCACGTATTAGAAAAAAGGGAAAAAAGACTAAACGTCAGCCGGCGTGGCTAAACAGTAAGATAAAGGAAATCATTAGAGCCAAAAAACAATCCTTCAGAAAGTGGAGAAGAGAACCAACTGAAAGTAACAGGACAGATCATAAGGAATGCCAAGCCAAATGCAAAGCGGAGATAAGGAGGGCAAAAAAGGACTTTGAGAAGAAATTAGCGTTGGAAGCAAAAATACATAGTAAAAACTTTTTTAGATACATTAAAAGCAGGAAACCGGCCAAAGAGTCGGTTGGGCCGCTGGACGAAAATGGTGTTAAAGGGGCGATCAAGGAGGACAAAGCCGTAGCGGAGAAATTAAATGAATTCTTTGCTTCGGTCTTCACCGAGGAGGATTTGGGGGGGACACCGGTGCCGGAAAGAATATTTGAAGCGGGGGAGTCGGAGAAACTAAACAAATTCTCTGTAACCTTGGAGGATGTAATGGGTCAGTTCAGCAAGCTGAAGAGTAGTAAATCACCGGGACCTGATGGTATTCATCCCAGAGTATTAATAGAACTAAAAAATGAACTTGCGGAGCTACTGTTAGAAATATGCAATCTGTCCCTAAAATCGAGTGTAATACCGGAAGACTGGAGGGTAGCCAATGTTACTCCGATTTTTAAGAAAGGTTCCAGAGGAGATCCGGGAAATTATAGACCGGTGAGTCTGACGTCGGTGCCGGGCAAGATGGTGGAGGCTATTATTAAGAATAAAATTGCAGAGCATATACAAAAACATGGACTGATGAGACAAAGTCAGCACGGATTTAGTGAAGGGAAGTCTTGCCTCACCAATCTAATGCATTTTTTTGAGGGGGTAAGCAAACATGTGGACAATGGGGAGCCGGTTGATATTGTATATCTGGATTTTCAGAAGGCGTTTGACAAAGTGCCGCACGAAAGACTCCTGAAGAAATTGCAGAGTCATGGAATCGGAGGTAGGGTATTATTATGGATTAAGAACTGGTTGAAAGATAGGAAGCAGAGAGTAGGATTGCGTGGCCAGTATTCTCAGTGGAGGAGGGTAGTTAGTGGGGTCCCGCAGGGGTCTGTGCTGGGTCCGTTGCTTTTTAATGTATTTATAAATGACCTAGAGATGGGAATAACTAGTGAGGTAATTAAATTCGCCGATGACACAAAATTATTCAGGGTCGTCAAGTCGCAGGAGGAATGTGAACGATTACAGGAGGACCTTGCGAGACTGGGAGAATGGGCGTGCAAGTGGCAGATGAAGTTCAATGTTGACAAGTGCAAAGTGATGCATGTGGGTAAGAGGAACCCGAATTATAGCTACGTCTTGCAAGGTTCCACGTTAGGAGTTACGGATCAAGAAAGGGATCTGGGTGTCGTCGTCGATGATACGCTGAAACCTTCTGCTCAGTGTGCTGCTGCGGCTAGGAAAGCGAATAGAATGTTGGGTGTTATTAGGAAGGGTATGGAGTCCAGGTGTGCGGATGTTATAATGCCGTTGTATCGCTCCATGGTGCGACCGCACCTGGAGTATTGTGTTCAGTACTGGTCTCCGTATCTCAAAAAAGATATAGTAGAATTGGAAAAGGTACAGCGAAGGGCGACGAAAATGATAGTGGGGATGGGACAACTTTCCTATGAAGAGAGGCTGAGAAGGCTAGGGCTTTTCAGCTTGGAGAAGAGACGGCTGAGGGGAGATATGATAGAAGTGTATAAAATAATGAGTGGAATGGATCGGGTGGATGTGAAGCGACTGTTCACGCTATCCAAAAATACTAGGACTAGAGGGCATGAGTTGAAGCTACAGTGTGGTAAATTTAAAACGAATCCGAGAAAATTTTTCTTCACCCAACGTGTAATTAGACTCTGGAATTCATTGCCGGAGAACGTGGTACGGGCGGTTAGCTTGACGGAGTTTAAAAAGGGGTTAGATAGATTCCTAAAGGACAAGTCCATAGACCGCTATTAAATGGACTTGGAAAAATTCCGCATTTTTAGGTATAACTTGTCTGGAATGTTTTTACGTTTGGGGAGCGTGCCAGGTGCCCTTGACCTGGATTGGCCACTGTCGGTGACAGGATGCTGGGCTAGATGGACCTTTGGTCTTTCCCAGTATGGCACTACTTATGTACTTATGTACTTATGTAAGTCACAGCATCGCTATGCAGACTTGGGAGTCCATTTTTTTCCCTACCTAGATGATAGACTCCTAAGAGCACATCAAGGAAAGATCTCAAGAATCTATGTCCAGAATTATTCTGGTGATGGAGCTATTAGGATCCTCTTCTACTTCTATCCCTCTACCTGTCGGCATACCTCAGGGTTCTGTTCTTGGTCCCCTCCTCTTTTCTATCTACACTTCTTCCCTTGGTTCATTAATCTCATCCCATGGCTTTTCCTACCATCTCTATGCTGATGACTCCCAAATCTACCTTTCTACCCCTGATATCTCACCTTGCATCCAAACCAAAGTTTCAGCGTGCTTGTCTGACATTGCTGTCTGGATGTCTCAACGCCACCTGAAATTAAATATGACCAAAACCGAGCTTCTCATTTTCCCCCCAAACCCACCTCCCCACTCCCCCCGTTTTCTATTTCTGTTGATGGCTCTCTCATTTTTCCTGTCTCCTCAACTCAAAACCTTGGGGTCATCTTTGACTCTTCTCTCTCCTTCTCTGCTCATATCCAGCAGATTGCCAAGACCTGTCGTTTCTTTCTTTACAACATCTGTAAAATTCGCCCCTTTCTTTCCGAGCACTCTACCAAAACCCTCATCCACACCCTTGTCACCTCTCGTTTAGACTACTGCAATCTGCTTCTTGCTGGCCTCCCACTTAGTCACCTCTCCCCTCTCCAATTGGTTCAAAACTCTGCTGCCCGTCTCGTCTTCCGCCAGGGTCGCTTTACTCACACTACCCCCCTCTCCTCAAGTCGCTTCACTGGCTCCCTATCCGTTTTCGCATCCTGTTCAAACTTCTTCTACTAACCTATAAATGTACTCACTCTGCTGCTCCCCAGTATCTGTCCACACTCATCTTTCCCTACACCCCTTCCCGTGCACTCCGCTCCATGGATAAATCCTTCTTATCTGTTCCCTTCTCCACTACTGCCAACTCCAGACTTCGCGCCTTCTGTCTCGCTGCACTGTACGTCTGGAATAAACTTCCTGAGCCCCTACATCTTGCCCCATCCTTGGCCACCTTTAAATCTAGACTGAAAGCCCACCTCTTTAACATTGCTTTTGACTCGTAACCACTTGTAACCACTCGCCTCCACCTACCCTCCTCTCCTCCTTCCTGTACTCATTAATTGATTTGATTTGCTTACTTTATTTTTGTCTATTAGATTGTAAGCTCTTTGAGCAGGGACTATCTTTCTTCTGTGTTTGTGCACGCCTTGTAGCGCTATAGAAATGCTAAATAGTAGTAGTAGTAGTAGCTACCTGAATTCCTATCTGCTTCCCATCTGATTATTGGAATTCATAGAAGCCCTGCTAGACAAAGTTCAGGCCTGGGCCTTTCTCCCAGACCAGCATTCAGGTCCACCAGTGAACAAGTCATGGCTCGGCAGATGATGAGATTGTTGGACCACGTGGCTGTCACATAACGCCTTAGCGCTACCCCTAGCACTCACCTGGGATTAACTTGTGGCCACCTGGTGGATCCTATCCAACACTGCCCAGGCCCGCTTGCTGAGTCCCACTTGCCTCTGGACAAGTTCTCCCACCCACGTTATTTCCGTGGTGGTTTCTAAGGACACTGGGAGCTGCAATCCTGGGTCCCTACAGTTCTTAGAAAAACCTCACAGACTGAGAACACAAGTTTCTAGGATTCTTAGTCAGTCCAGGACAACAGAGCTAAAAAAACTAATAGGTTTGCTATCAAAAAAGTAGAACAGTGAACAGTAATAGTTTTCAAACAGGAATAGGTAAAATAACAAGGATTTATACTCAGAGAGACAGATTCTTGCCCAAAGTGCAAGGGCACCAATGCACACCTGGGACACATGTATTGGAGCTGTACTTGAGTAAAAATGTTCTGGACTGAGTTAAACATACTTGTCACAGCTCTGGAACATGTCGTGGAAACCGTCCCCAAGGCAGCTGTTTGACCTATTTGGGATACAAAGGCCTGCCCCAGCGGAATTTAAAGGTTTTTTTAGGAGAGCAGTACTGATGGCGAAGCAAATTATACTACAATTGTGGTTGGCGACGGACAACCCAATCATATCCCACTGGAGATCAGCAATGATCCAAGCAAGTGCACTAGAGAAGAAAGGTATCCCGGACCTGGCCTCCAGGAGAGGCGAACAGTTTTGTAACACCTGGTCTCCCTTCTGGGACTCTCTTACCACAGCAGCACGAAGCAAGATATTGAACTGTTAATCTATGTTTGCTAGGGGATGGTAGGGGAGGTTGGGGGGGGGGGGGGGGGGGGGGGGGGGGGGGATAGGTGGGGAATAGTTGGGGAAGAAACAATAATGCAAGACGAACACTGTTGTTGTATTTGGACACGAATGTAAGTTGATCAAGTTTGGATTGCAATAAACATGATATATATTTAAAAAAAAAAACAACAACAAGGATTTAATGTTAAATCTGACATTTGTTACTACCTAAGTAGACTGCCACAACTTGACATTTTGTCCTTTAGATTGTAAGCTCTTTGAGCAGGGACTGTCTTTCTTTGTTAAACTGTACAGCGCTGCGTAACCCTAGTAGCGCTCCAGAAATGTTAAGTAGTAGTACCTGGGGAAGGTGAAGATATACATCTGTAGGGACAGACTCCACCAAAGTAGCTTTCTGTTCTCTTCTGAGGCTGTTTTAAGTCAGAGCAATGGATTGTTATCTGTGATGACAGTAAAGTCTCAACCATACAGATATGGTTGCAGTTTCTTAAGGGCCCACATTAGGGCCAGGCATTCTTTCTCAATTGTGGCTCAGATACACAATGGGGGGTGCTCTTCCCCTTTGCTACTCACTTGACTGAGCACAGCCCCAATGCCATATGTCAAGGCGGCAGTCTGTACTACAAATCTTTGCTAGTAGTTTGGCACAGTCTTTAACGTTTGGAAGGTCGTTTCACTCTCTGGTGACCAGGAAAAGATTTGGGGCAGTCTCTTTTTATTCAGGTCAGTCAGGGGCTTGCTTATTGTGCTATAGTGAGGGACAAGCTTTCTATAATACCCTGCTGTCCCAAGGAAGGCCAGCACTTGCTTTTTGGTTTGGAGGGTGGACCAATTTTGTATAGTTTTTACCTTAGCTTTCTCAGGCTTTAGCTGTCAACCTCCCATTCTATGTCCTAAATACTGGACTGCTGCCATTCCCATCTGACATTTGCTGGGTTTGATGGTCAGGTGAGCTTCCCGGATCCGGTCTAACACGCCACTTTATCAGATGGTCATCCTAGGTCTGACTGTACACAGCAATGTCATCAAGATAGGCCCTAACATGCTCCTGTTGTCCATCTAACAGACGATTGACCAAGCACTGCAACGTACTAGAGGCATTTTTCATCCCAAATGGCATTACAGTAAATTTATAAAGGCCAAATTAAATGCTGGCTCTTGAGCATCAGCTGTTAAGGGAATCTGCCAGTACCCTCGACTAAGGTCCATCATGTTCAGGTACTGGGCCCCAGTTTGTTTGCTTCCCTAATTTCCTTTAACATTTCTACATCCATCTGTTCATCCTGGCCAGGCGGACGGTAGTACACTCCTATCACTATCCTTTTCCCCTTTACACATGGAATTTCAATCCATAGGGATTCCAAGATGTGTCTTGTTTCCTGCAGAATTTTCAATCTATTTGATTCAAGGCTCTCCTTAATATACAATGCTACCCCTCCACCAATTCGATCCACCCTATCACTACGATATAACTTGTACCCCGGTATGACAGTGTCCCACTAGTTAGCCTCCTTCCACCAGGTCTCAGAGATACCTATTATATTTAGTGCAATATATTCTAACTCTCCCATCTTATTTCTTAGGCTCCTGATATTCACATATAGACATTTCAAACTATGTTTGTTGTTCCCATTTACATCATGCTCAGTACTTGATAGTATTAATTTGCAATCTTTTGTCTGAATTTTATTTAAGAAGGAAAGGGAAATGGGACTTGATATATTGCCTTTCTGAGGTTTTTGCAACTACATTCATAAGTACATAAGCACTGCCACGCTGGGAAAAGACCAAAGGTCCATCAAGCCCAGCACTCTGTCTCCGACAGCGGCCAATCCAGGCCCCAAGAACCTGGCAAAAACCCAAAATTTAATAACGATCAATGGACTTTTCCTTCAGGAATCTGTCCAGACCCCCTTTAAACTCAGCAAGGCCAGCTGCCGTCACTACCTTCTCCAGCAATGAGTTCCAGAGTCTAACCACACGCTGAGTAAAGAAAAACTTTCTCCAATTTGTTTTAAACCTACCACATTCTAATTTAATCTTGTGTCCCCTAGTTCTATTATTGTTAGAAAGCGTAAACAAACGCTTCACATCTGTCCGCTCTACCCCACTCATTATTTTGTAGACCTCTATCATATCACCCTCAGCCGCCTTTTCTCCAGGCTAAAGAGTCCTAGCTGTCTTAACCTCTCCTCATAAGGTAGTCGTCCCATCCCTTTATCATTTTCATCGCCCTTCTCTGCACCTTCTCCAATTCCTTTATATTTTTTTTGAGATGAGGCGACCAGAACTGAACACAATACTCCAGGTGCGGTCGCACCATGGAGCAATATAACGGCATTATAACATCCTCATGCTTGTTTTTCATCCCTTTTCTAATAATACTCAACATTCTGTTCGCCAACTTAGCCGCCGCAGCACATTGAACGGAAGATTTCAACATTCTATCCACGATGACTCCCAGATCCCTTTCTCGGTCTGTAACTCCTAAAGCGGAACCTTGCATGACATAGCTGTAATTCGGGTTCCTCCTTCCCACGTGCATCACTTTGCACTTGTCAACGTTGAACTTCATCTGCCATTTGGACGCCCAATCCCCCAGTCTCACGAGGTCCTCTTGTAATCTTTCATACTCCTCCCGCGACAAGACGACCCTGGATAACTTTGTGTCATCTGCGAATTTAATTACCTCACTAGTTACTCCCATCTCAAGGTCATTTATAAATATGTTAAAAAGCAGCGGTCCCAGCACAGACCTCTGAGGGACCCCACTAACTACCCTTCTCCATTGAGAATACTGACCATTCAACCCTACTCTCTGCTTCCTGTCTTTTAACCAGCTCTTAATCCATAATAATACACTGCCTCTGATCCCATGACTCTCCAGTTTCCTTTGGAGTCTTTCATGAGGCACTTTGTCAAACGCCTTCTGAAAATCTAGATATACAATATCCACCGGCTCCCCTTTGTCCACATGCTTGTTCACCCCCTCGAAAAAATGCAGTAGATTGGTGAGGCAAGACTTCCCTTCACTAAATCCGTGCTGACTTTGTCTCAGCAGCCCATGCTTTTGTACGTGCTCCGTAATTTTATTCTTAATAATAGCCTCCACCATTTTTCCCGGCACCGACGTCAGACTCACCGGTCTATAATTTCCCGGATCTCCTCTGGAACCCTTTTTAAAAATCGGCGTTACATTGGCCACCCTCCAATCTTCCGGTACCACACCTGATTTTAGGGATAAATTGCATATTACTAACAGCAGCTCCGCAAGTTCATTTTTCAGCTCTATTAATACTCTGGGATGAATACCATCCGGACCCGGTGATTTACTACTTTTTAGTTTGCAGAACTGCCCCATTACATCCTCCAAGTTTACAGAGAAATCATTTAGTCTTTCCGACTCGTCCGCTTCAAATACCTTTTCCGGCACCGGTATCCCTCCCAAATCCTCCTCGGTGAAGACCGAAGCAAAAAATTAATTTAATTTCTCCGCTACAGCTTTGTCTTCCCTGATCGCCCCTTTAACACCACCGTCGTCCAGCAGCCCTACCGATTCTTTAGCCGGCTTTCTGCTTTTAATATACCTAAAAAAATGTTTGCTATGTGTTTTTGCTTCTATCGCTAACTTTTTTTCAAAGTCCTCCTTAGCCCTCCTTATCTCCTTTTTGCATTTGGTTTGACATTCCTTATGCGGATTACATATATTCAGGTACTTATTTTGTACCAGGGGCAATGGAGGGTTAAGTGACTTGCCCAGAGTCACAAGGAGCTGCAGTGGTAATCAAACTCAGTTCCCCAGGATCAAAGTCCACTGCACTAACCACTAGGCTATTCCTCCACTCCTGATCTACTACGTTCTCTTTTGCAACCTCACTAAACTAAATCCTACAGTGCCTGCTAGAAGCTATCTGTTAATGCTGTGGTACAAAGTTTAAGTTTTAAAACTAAGGGGAAAAGACTATGGAGATTAGTTGATAAAATTTGTTTTTTTTATGTTTTTATTCCCAAAGCACAAAGCAAAATAGTGTTCACTTACCAGAGAAATGTCCTCTTCTCTCAGAACTTCTCAGAAAGAAAGTTCAGTGGGACCTTTCCTCTTTATATAGTTTTGAATCTAAAGGGACCTTTTCAAAACAGGCTGTTTGAAACTAACTCAGCAACCTATACAAATATTCCACTTCACACCTTAGTTAACACCTAATTGAGGTCACTGGCCCTGCTGCCTCTCCAGCAACCAAAGAACAGAAAATAACTGTCTTTTAGAACAAGATTTGAAAAGGGCTCCAAGTGCAGTGCTCTAGGGAAGGGGGGAGGCAAAGGGAGTTACATTTGGGGGTAAGGTTATTGGGTCAGGGGAGGGGGGAAGGGGTATAACGGTTAGGGTATAATTATCTAGTGAGTTAAGTCCCAGCTGTAGGGCTGGGGATAGTTGTTTAATGGGAATTGGGGAAGTAGGTAAGGGGACGGTTTGAATGTTCCAAAGTTTGTTAATATCAGGAACTTGCTGTAAAAGTGAAGGTAACTGACGGGATAGATGGTGCAGTAAAGTTGTTCCTGAATAAAGATAGGCTGTTAGTCTCTCACAGTATTATTTGGCGAACAAAATACTAACCAATCTGGTTGACTCCTAGTAAAAGACTTTGTTAAAAAAGGTGCGGATGGCAGCATTATTGGAAGGACATATGTAATAGGAATAAAGTGCACAATATAGGCAAAGGTTAATTAACCTAATGTTATTAAGTATTTGTTTCTCGGTCTTAGTGTTTAGTAGGGGGAGAGAATAGAATTATAAACACTTACTGGAAACAGGTTCATGCATGGGCAATCCTATATGAAGGGAATATGCTTATCTTACAGTGGAGGAGCTGACATAATGCATATTAGTAACTCTTTTCAATTAAAAACGTTTGAAATATAACTGGTGCAATGTGGGTGGGAGAAAATTTGATAAAAATTTTGAGAACGGAATTCCTTTTTCTACTCTGTACTTTATAGGCTTTTCATTTCTGTCAAACTATACAGAGATTGTTGAAGTTGTTTACATTGCTGGTTTCTCAATAAAAAATGTTAAAACGTAGAACAAAATTTGAGCCTTTTAAAGTTTTTGGCTGTTAAGTTTCTACCTCTAGAAAAGCTTTCAGTTTAAAACTATGGGGAAAATGCCTACTTCTAGAGAAAATTTCAATGTAAACTGTGGGAAAAGGGTTGTACTCTATAAGCACTGCCTGGATATCAGCCAAGTTATGAAGAATTTTATTTTGCATAAGAAATTAATTTTTAAAAAATGCAGACTTTGTACTATTTTTAATTTGTGTGGTATTGAGAAATGTGAATTTAAGATGACACCAAAGATGGCAAACCTCTGAGGCAAGCTAATTAGACTCTGATAACAAAGAACTGAGCATGAGAGTGACTAAAAACAGAGTGTCAGTTGTTATCACATTAAGCATAAGACTGTTCTCATGCAAACATATTGATATCCCAGTCTTCAGACCTCTAGGATCAACATTCCTAGCCTATGAACTCTATAACCATGTCAGATAGACCTAGAAGACCTGGAAACAACCCTCTGACATGGCAGTGTCGGTTTTACGATTCCCAACCTGGGAGAACTATAGAAGCAACACCCCTAGGTCAGAGAGATTCTGACCCTGGACCACTATTCCAGAGAAATTGACTGATGATCCCCAGGTCTGAGAGTCTAGAACAGGTTTGTCCAAGTTTACTTGGAGGGGCATTTTCGAAAGAAACGTCCAAGTTGCGATTTGGACATCTTTGCAAAACATCGAAATCCAGGGGCAGGGAAAACCGTATTTTCGAAAAAAGATGGACGTCCATCTTTCATTTAGAAAATAATGTCAGAGACATCCAAATCCTTGAATTTAGACGTTTCTGACTTTCGACGATTTTCGAAACCAAAAACGTCCAAATGCAAGCCATTTGGACGTGGGAGGAGCCAGCATTTGTAGTGCACTGGTCCCCCTGACATATCAGGACACCAACCGGACACCCTAGCTCCCTTACCTTGTGTGCTGAGCCTCCTAAAACCCACTACCCACAACTGTACACCACTACCATAGCCCTTACGGGTGAAGGAGGGCACCTATGTGGGTACAGTGGGTTTTGGAGGTCTCGCTGTTTTCTCCACAATTGTAACAGGTAGGGGGGTATGGACCTGGGTCCGCCTGTCTGAAGTGCACTGCAGTACCCACTAAAACTTGGGACCATCATGCGCTGTCATGGACCTGAGTATGACATCTGAGGCTGGTACGAAATATTTTTAAAGATGTTTTTTGAGGGTGGGAGAGGGTTAGTGACCACTGGGGGAGTAACGGGAGGTCATCCCTGATTCCATCCAGTGGTCATCTGGTCATTTCGGGCACCTTTTTGTACCTTATTTGTAAAAAAAAAACACGTCCAGGTGAAAACGTCCAAGTGTTCGTCAGGGGTGTCCTTGCTTTTTTCGATTATGGGTCAAAGATGTTCAAATGTTAGGCATGCCCAAGTCCCGCCTTTGCTTCGCCTCCGACATGCCCCCTTGAAATTTGGATGTCCTTGCGACGGACTGCAGTTGTAGACGTCCAAAATCGGGTTTCGATTATACCAATTTCGATGTCTCTAGGAGATGGACGTCCATCTTCCAATTTATGTCGAAAGATGGACGTCCTTCTCTTTCGAAAATGAGCCTGATAGTAACATAGTAAATGACGGCAGATAAAGACCTGAATGGTCCATTCAGTCTGTCCAATAGTCACATTCATTCTCAATTCTAGATAAAATCAACAGCAAAAACATGATATTATATACTTGATCATGGTCTTTCTTTGTTGTTTCTGGCTCTGTCCAAAATGCTGAAGTTTCCGTCAAAGCTCTCTACAGCCCATCCTAAATCGGATTGCTATATGCGAGACTCAGACTGTACAAGCCAGCCCAGCACTGGCCTTAGTTTATAGGGGAAGGGAATGGGACTTGATATACTTCCTTTCTGTGGTTTTTGCAACTACATTCAAAGTGGTTTACATAGTATATACAGGTACTTATTTGTACCTGGGGCAATGGAGGGTTAAGTGACTTGCCCAGAGTCACAAGGAGCTGCAGTGGGAATTGAATCCGCTGCACTAGCCATTAGGCCACGCCTCCATTTTAAGGAATGTACATGAGAGAGATCTGCATGCCCACCACATCACATCTGTTGTATGCAGATTTCTCTCATGCGTATTCCTTAGGGATATCCTGAAAACTTAGTCTACTTGCAGCCCTTGATGACTGAACATGGGCAAGCCTGGTCTGGAATGAGGGCAAATATTTAAAACAAGCACACCGGTTAATGCCAACTTTTATGTTATTTTTTCCGGTTCATTTAGTATGTTTGTGCTGCTAAAAGGTGCTACCAAGGAGCAGTCTTTCAAGATTGGTCAAGAGATTGCAGAAGCTGTAACTGCTGCCAACCCTAAACCAGTGAAGCTGAAGTTTGAGAAGGTAAGGATATGCATTACAGTGCAGCAAATACCCTCTGACTCTTGTACTGCTTCTTCTTGTCTTCCACTTGCTGATCACTTCCCTAGTCATCTCTTCAACATCTACTGCAGTGTATATTTATTTAAGATTAATTAAATCACGGGAGGATTGTGAAAAATTACAAGACAACCTTACGAGACTAGGAGACTGGACATCTAAATGGCAGATGACGTTTAATGTGAGCAAGTTCAAAGTGATGCATGTGGGAAAGTGGAACCTGAATTATAGCAACGTCATGCAAGGTTCCACGTTAGGAGTCACAGACCAAGAAAGGGATCTGGGTGTCATCATTGATGATACGTTGAAACCTTCTGCTCAGTGTGCTGCTGCGGATAAGAAAGCAAATAGAATATTAGGAAAGGAATGGAAAACAAAACTGAGGACGTTATAATGCCTTTGTATTGATCCATGGTGCGACCACACCTCGAATATTGTGTTCAATTCTGGTCGCCGCATCTAAAAAAAGATATAGTGGAATTAGAAAAGGCACAAATAAGGGCGACAAAAATGATAAAGGGGATGGGATGACTTCCCTATAAGGAAAGACTAAAGCGGCTAGGGCTCTTCAGCTTGGAGAAAAGGTGGCTGAGGGGAGATATGATAGAGGTCTATAAAATAATGAGTGGAGTTGAATGGGTAGACCTGAAGCCTCTGTTTATGCTTTCCAAAAATATTAGGACTAGTGGGCATGCGATGAAGCTACAAAGTAGTAAGTTTAAAAGGAATCTGAGAAAAGTTTTCTTCACTCAATGTGTAATTAAGCTCTGGAACGTTGCCAGAGAATGTGGTAATGGCGTTTAGCTTAGCAGAGTTTTAAAAAGGTTTGGACGGCTTCCTAAAGGAAAAGTCCATAGAACATTATTAAATTGGACTTGGGGAAAATCCACTGCTTATTTCTGGGATAAGCAGTATAAAATGTTTTGTATTTTTTCGGGATCTTGTCAGGTATTTCTGACCTGGATTGGCCACTGTTGGAACAGGATGCTGGGTTTAATGGACCTTTGGTCTGTCCCACTATGGCAATACTTCTGTACTTGTTTACTTTTGGAACGAATGAAAAATCAATTTACTTCTATACCACTCAGGGTTTTGTAGACCTCAGTCATATCTCCCCTCATCAGTCTCTGAAGAGCCCTAACATCTTTAGCCTTTCCTTCTATGAGAAGAGTTCTATCCCCTTTATTATTTCGGTCGCTCTCCTTTGAACCTTTTCTAATTCTGCTATTTTCTGTCTTATTCACCATCCCTTTCCTAATAATTCCTAGCATCCTGGTTGCTTTTTTTGGCCGCTGCCACACACTGTGCAGAAGATTTCAGCGTGTTATCTAGAACAACACCTAGATCTTTTTCTGAATTCTGACCCCCAAGGTGGATTATTCTTTCCAGTATGCATCACTTTGCATTTGTCCACATTAATTTTCATCTGCCATTTGGTGCCCATTCTTCCAATTTCCTAAGGTCTTCTTGAAATATTTCATAGTCCGCCCGTGTTGTAACAACCTTGAATAGTTTCGTGTCATCTTAAAATGTATTCACCTCACTCATTCTGATTTCTGTATAATTTATAAATATGTTAAATAGCACCAGTCCCAGTACTGATCCCTGCGGCACTCCACTGTTCACCCTCGTCCATTAAGAGAAATTACCATTTAACCCTACCTTCCGTTTTCTGTCCAATAACCAATTCCTAATCCACACCAGAACCTTGCCTCCTATCCCGTGACTCTTTAATTTTCTCAGGAGTCTCTCTAGAGGAACGTCATCAAAAGCTTTTTGAAAATCTAGATACACTACATCAACTGTTTCACCTTTATCCACATGTTTATTCACACCTTCAAACAAATGAAGCAAATTAGTGAGGCAAGACTTCCGTCGGCTGAACCCATGCTGGCTCTGTGCCATTAATCCATGTTTGTCTATGTGTTCTGTAATTTTATTATTTATAATAGTTTCCACTATTTTGCCCGGCACTGACGTCAGACTTACCGGTCTATAATTTCCCGGATCAACCCTAGAACCCTATTTAAAAATCGGCATCACTTTGTCCACCCTCCAATCTTCAGGTACTATGGACAATTTTAACAACACATATTACTAACAGCAGGTCAGCAATTTCATGCTTAAGTTCTTTGAGTACCCTTGGGTGTATGCCATCCAGTCCAGGTGATTTACTACTCTTTAGTTTGTCAGTTTGGCTCAGTACATCTTCCAGGTTCACCTAGATTTCTTTCAGTTCCTCCACATCATCACCCTTCAGGGCCGTGCCAACACAGTAAGCGTGGTAAGCGCCGCAGGGGGGGGCGCCTGCCTTCAAGGACGCCACGCCGTCGAGCTGTATTTTTTTAAAAAAAACCTTACTCCTCCGCTCCATCCCCGATTCCCCGGCGCTTTAAATTTACCTCACTCCGGCTCCGACGTCTGCGCAGCATCAGTGAAAGTGCTGCCTGTCTGACGTCTCTCCACCAGCCTTCCCTTCGCTTGTTCGTTCCCTCTGTGTCCCGCCCTCAAGGAAATGACGTCAGAAGAAGGCAGGACACAGAGGGAACGAACGAGCGAAGGGAAGGCTGGTGGAGAGATGTCAGACAGGCAGCACTTTCACTGACGCTGCGCAGACGTCGGAGGCGGAGAGAGGTAAATTTAAAGCGCTGGGGAATCGGGGATGGAGCGGAGGAGGCTCAGGCCAAACCCAGCCATTTCCTCCATCGCGCCCCAGACGGCAGCTTGGGGGAGTAGCGCTCGGCTCTTTGGCACCGCCCAGCTCTTCACGCGCCTTGGAGCCAGACAGGTCTGGGAGCAGGGTGCGCAGGCCAGCCAGCCAACTGATAGTCTGCAGGGGGCGCCAACTGATGGTCTGCAGGGGGGCGCCAGAGACCCTAGGCACGGCCCTGTCACCCTTGAAAAACAATTCCACTACAGGCAGATCTCGTACATCTTCTTCTGTAAAGACAGAAGCAAGGAATTCATTCAGTTTTTCAGCTGTGGGCTTGTCCTCCCTGAGCGCATCTTTTGCTCCTTCATGATCTAATGGTCCCACAAATTCCCTCGCAGGCTTTCTGCTTCAGATGTTCCTGAAAAAGTTGTTACTGTGAGTTTTAGACTGTGCAGCAAGTTTCTCTTGATTTTCTCTTTTAGCCTTCTTTATTAATGTTTTGCATCTGACTTGCCAGTGTTTATATTGCTTCTTATTTTCTTCATCTGGGTCCTTTTTCCATTCTTTGATGAACAGTCTTTTGGCTGTAATGGCCTCTTTTACTTCACCTTTTCATGCTGGCAGATGTTTTCTAAGCAGAGGGTTTCAAAGTATCGTAAACGATGACTCCTAGATCCTTTTCCCAGTCGGTGACTCCTAACACGGAACCTTGCATCACGTAGCTATAATTCGGGTTCCTCTTTCCCACATGCATCACTTTGCAGTTCCTCACATTAAACATCATCTGCCATTTGGATGCCCAGTCTCCTAGTCTTGTAAGGTTGTCTTGCAATTTTTCACAATCCTCTTGCGATTTAACAACTTTTGTGTCGTCATCTAATTTAATTAACTCACTAGTTATTCCCATATCTAGATCATTTATAAATATGTTATAAAGCAGCGGTCCCAACACAGACCCCTGGGGAACCCCACTTTCTACCCTTCTCCTTTGAGAATACTGACCATTTAACCCTACTTTCTGTTTTCTATCCTTTAACCAGTTTTTAATCCACAATAGAACACTACCTCCTATCTCATGACTCCAGTTTCCTCTGGAGTCTTTCATGAGGTACTTCGTCAAATGCCTTTTGAAAATCCAGATACACAATCTCGATCGGCTCCCCTTTACCAATATATTTGTTCACCCCTTCAAAGAAATGTAATAGATTGGTGAGGCTAGATTATAAGTACATAAGTGTTGCCACACTGGGAGAGACCAAAGGTCCATCAAACCCAGAATCTTGTTTCCAACAGTAGCCAATCCCGGTCACAAATACGTGGCAAGATCCCAAAAAAGTTCATTACATTTTGTGCCACTTATCCCAGAAATAAGCAGTGGATTTTCCCCAAGTCAATTTAATAATGGTGTATGAACTTTTCCTTTAGGAAGCCGTCCAGACCTTTTTTAAACCACGCTAAGCTAACTGCCTTTACCACATTCTCTGGCAATGAATTTCAGTGTTTAATTACACATTGAGTGAGAAAAGTTTCCTGGATTCCCCTTTTATCATTTTCATCGTCCTTCTCTGTACCTTTTCTAATTCCACTATATCTTTTTTGACATGCGGTGACCAGAATTGAACATAATATTCAAGGTGCTGTCGCACCATGGAGCGATACAAAGGCATTATAATGTTTTCTGTTCCTTTCCTTATAATACCTAACATTCTATTTGCTTTCTTAATCGCCTCCGCTTCACACTGAGCAAAGGGTTTCAATGTATCATCAATAATGACACCTAGATTCATTTCCTGGTCAGTGACTCCTAATGTGGAAACTTGCATAACGTAGCTGTAGTTCGGCTTCCTCTTTTCCACGTGCATCACTTTGCCCTTGCTCACATTAAATGTCTTCTGCCACTTGGATGCCCAGTCTCATAAGGTCCTCTTGTAATTTTTCACAGTCCTCTTGCAATTTAACAACTTTGAATAACTTTCTGTCGTCAGCAAATTTAATTACCTCACTAGTTACTCCCATCTTAAGATCATTTATAAATATGTTAAAAAGCAGCGGTCCCAGCACAGAACCCTGGGGAACCCCACTAGCTACCCTTCTCTATTAAGAATACTGACCATTTAACCCTACTCTCTGCTTTCTATCTTTTAACCAGTTTTCAATCCACAATAGTACACTACCTCCTATCCCATGACTCTCCAATTTCTTCTGGAGTCTTTCATGAGGTACTTTGTCAAATGCCTTTTGAAAATTCAGATACATAGTATCGACCGGCTCGCCTTTAGCCACATGTTTGTTAACCCCTTCAAAGAAATGTAGTAGATTGGTGAGTCAAGATTTCCCTTCACTGAATCCATGTTGGCTTTGTCTCATTAATCCATGCTTATGAATATGCTCTGTAATTTTGTTCTTTATAATAGTCTCTACCATTTTGCCTGGCACCAACATCAGGCTCACTGGTCTATAATTTCCTGGATCACCTCTTGAACCTTTTTTTAAAAGACTAACAGCATATCTCGGTCATATACTCAGAACACAAATACCAAATATAGAATAGGTGACCACAAACTATAAATATAAATTAAACTGAAATCCCAAGAAGCCGGACCTTGCATGTAGTACAATGCCAGAGAAATAGAAAGAGATACATTTCCTCATATACTCTGCAAAAAAGAAAGATAGCACATGACAAGGGATGGTTTTAAGAGGAATGTAACAACTAGAGCAAACTGCCTTTGGCCTCCTGGTCAGACAGAGCCCCAAGCCTTCCAGAAACTGAAGAATGCACAGCCTGGTAGTCAGCTTTGGGGATCCCTCCCAAATTTCTGCCCTGGTTCTGCTATGTCAAACACCAGAACTGGCAGGATGAACATTTCAAATCTGACATAGTCTAATAACAAACTAGAAATATATATATATATATAATTTATTTATTTTTTTACCTTTTTTTGTGTGGTCATTTTATTTTTTTAAATCATATTGGTCTCAGGCTTTGCATCCCTCTATCTTCTTTTAACTCACTTGCTAGGATCTCCTGTCCATTTGACAAGACAAGAACATCTAGAAGACAAAACTCGACACCATGGTTCAATGACGAATTTAAAAAACTCAAAACACAATCCAGGAAACTTGAACGAGCATGGAAAAAAACAAAAGATGAACTCACTCTCAACGCATGGAAACAAATCCATAGAAAATACAAATATGCAATATAACAAACCAAAAGATCCTACTACAAAATTAAAATAGGACTGGATTATAAAGATCTGAAGAAACTATTCCAACTCGTAAATAAGTTACTAGACACCACCCCTATCACCACAACCAATACAGACATCCCACCCCCAGACAAACTTGCGAACTACTTCAACGAAAAAATAACAAAATTATGCAACACACTTCCTCAGCATAACACCGACATCGAAATCTTCTTCAACGACCTGGACCTAATCCCTCATGAATACCCAGCTGACCATATCTGGTCAACATTTACCCTCCTCATCACTGAATCAGTCACACAAGCAACTCATAGGTTTGCCAGCACCCACTGCAAACTAGATATATGCCCAAGTCACCTAATTAAATCCGCCACTAGCTGCTTCATAGCAGACCTCACATCCCACCTAAACTTCATACTACAACAAGGTCTCTTACCCGAGGAAAATAGCAACATCCTACTCACCCCAATACCAAAAGACACTAAGAAAAACACAAACGACCTCACCAACTACCGCCCAGTTGCGTCTATCCCACTAGTAGTCAAACTCATGGAAAGCTTGATGACCAAACAGTTTACGGAATACATGGACAAGTTCTCAGTACTACATAACTGACAATCAGGATTCCGCCCTCACGATAGTACTGAAACTGTCCTAGTCACTCTCCTGGCAAAATTCAAGCAAGAAATAGCCACAGGTAAAAGCATACTTCTCCTCCAATTCGACATGTCGAGCGCATTCGACATGGTAAATCACAATATACTATTAAGACTCCTTGGCCACTTTGGGATTGATGGAAATGTACTTAACTGGATCAAAGGTTTTCTGACCACCAGAATATACCAAGTAAAATCAAACTCAAACATATCACCACCGTGGAAAGCAACCTGCGGAGTACCTCAAGGATCACCATTATCACCAATACTCTTTAACATAATGATGATCCCATTGGCAAAGTCCTAATCCAATCGAAGCCTCAACCCGTTCATATATGCAGACGACGTTACAATCTACATTCCTTTCAGGCATGACTTAACAGAAATAATCGATGAAATCAATGATGGCCTGAACATCATGGACTCCTGGGCAAACTCATTCCAACTGAACACTGAAAAAACACACTGCCTTATCCTCTCATCTCAATATAACAAATACAAACCCACAACCATAAACACCCCAGGACACACTCTCCCTACCTCAGACAGCCTAAAAATACTCAGAGTCACAATCGACTGCAACCTTACCCTTGAGAGCCAAGTAAACTCCGTAATAAAGAAAATGTTCTATTCAATGTGGAAACTTAAACGATTAAAACCTTTCTTCCTGAGAGAAATTTTCCGAAACCTAGTACAATCAATGGTCCTAGGCCATGCAGATTACTGCAATGGAATCTATGTGGGATGCAAAGAACAACTCACAAAAAAACTCCAGACCGCCCAAAACACAGCAGCCAGGCTGATATTTAGTAAAACACGATTCGACAGTGCTAAACCCCTCCGAGAAAAGCTGCACTGGCTCCCAATCAAAGAAAGAATCATCTTCAAAATCTGCACTTTGGTCCACAAACTTATCTGCAGAGTAGTCCCAGAATATATGATAGACCTCATAGATCTACCAACCAGAAACAGATTCGGATCAGCACGATCATACTTAAACCTACATTCTCCGAGGACAAGCAGGCTGCTTGTTCTCACTGATGGGTGACGTCCATGGCAGCCCCTCCAATCGGAAACTTCTCTAGCAAAGTCCTTTGCTAGTCCTCGCGCGCACCGCGCATGCGCGGCCGTCTTCCCGCCCGAAACCGGCTCGAGCCGGCCAGTCTTCTTTTGTTCGCACTCGGTACGGTCGTGTTTTCGCCGTGTCGAGCCCCGGAAAGTCGACCTCGCGCGTCCAAATTTATTTTGACGTGTTTTTTCTTCGGAAAAGTCTTTTCAAGTGTCGGGAAGTGCTCCGGAAACCCCCCCCCCCGGGTTTCGTGTTAATCCTCCCCGTACTTCCAGCTTTTTGCCCCGATAAGTTTTCTTTCGTCGTCGGGGTAGGCCTCTTTTCGGCCTCGGTCGAGATTTTCTCCCTTACAAATTTTTTGGTGCTCTTTTTCCGTCATTTCGGACTTTGATTTCGCCGGCGCGATTTTTCCGCCCATGACATCGAAGCCTTCCAGCGGCTTCAAGAAGTGCACCCAGTGCGCCCGGGTTATCTCGCTCACTGATCGACACTCGTCGTGTCTTCAGTGTCTGGGGGCCGAGCACCGCCCTCAGAACTGCAGTCTGTGTTCCCTGCTTCAAAGGCGGACTCAGGTAGCGAGACTAGCCCAGTGGAACGTGTTGTTCTCGGGCTCTTCGTCGGCATCGGCACCGGGATCTTCGAGTGCATCGACGTCGTCAGCGTCCAGACCATCTTCCTCGGCCGCCCCTGCATCGAGTGCATCGAGGCATCAGGCCTCTGCATCGGCGCCGAGACATCGGATAGCTGCATCGACGTCGGTGGTACCGGGACCTCGTCTGCTGATGTCGTCGGACGGTGGTGCATCGTCAGGAGTGCAGGTGAGGGCTGTCCATTCCCCTGCTGGTGGCGGTGAGCCTTCGGGTGGGTCTCCTCCTACCCTGAGGGCTCCTGCGGTACAGCCCCCCCGAGACCGACCTCCTTCGGCCTCGGCCCCGAGGAAGCGACGGCTGGATTCTACGTCCTCCTCGTCTGTGCCGGGGAGCTCCGGTGACATGCTTCGGAAGAAATCGAAGAAGCATCGACACCGGTCGCCTCCCCGAGTCGGCACCGAGAGCTCTGGGTCGCCGAGGGAGTCGGCACCCAGCAGGCATCGGCACCGAGAGGACCGCTCACCCTCTGTTCAAGAGGTGTCGATGCGCTCCACTCTGGACAGCCCGGAACAGCCTCCTCGCCCGGAACAGGTTCTGACGTCGACGCCTGCATCGACCTCTTTGCCTTTCTCTGCAGCCACTCTGAACGAGAGCCTCCGGGCCGTTCTCCCAGAGATTCTGGGAGAGCTGTTGCGCCCTATCCCTCCGGTACCGGCGGTGCTTGCGCCTCCGGTACCGTCGAGCGTGGCGCCGGCTGGCCCATCGCCCGGGGTGAGGTCCCCGACGTCGGTACCGCGTGCGGTGCCGACTGCGGCCACCTCCCAGGAGGGCTCCCCGACTACGTCGGCGGAGGGAGCTTCGCCGATGCGGGCCAGGGAGTCTACCTCTCGACGCCCCCATCGTGGACGTGGCTCCACTGAGTCGAGCCGGGCGAGGTTGCAGACACAGGTTCGTGAACTTGTGTCTGACACCGAGGGTGAGGCCTCGTGGGAGGAAGAAGAAGACCCCAGATATTTCTCTGACGAGGAGTCTGAGGGTCTTCCTTCTGATCCCACTCCCTCTCCTGAAAGACAGCTTTCTCCTCCTGAGAGTCTGTCTTTCGCTTCCTTTGTCCGGGAGATGTCTACGGCCATCCCCTTCCCGGTGGTTGTGGAGGACGAGCCCAGGGCTGAAATGTTTGAGCTCCTGGACTATCCTTCTCCACCTAAGGAAGCGTCCACTGTTCCCTTGCACCATGTCCTAAAAAAGACATTGCTTGCGAACTGGACAAAACCTCTAACTAATCCCCACATCCCCAAGAAGATCGAGTCCCAGTACCGGATCCATGGGGACCCAGATCTGATGCGCACCCAGTTGCCTCATGATTCTGGAGTTGTGGATCTGGCCCTAAAGAAGGCTAAGAGTTTTAGGGAGCATTCTTCGGCGCCCCCGGGCAAGGACTCTAGAACCTTAGACTCCTTTGGGAGGAAGGCCTACCATTCCTCTATGCTCGTGGCCAAAATCCAGTCTTACCAGCTCTACACGAGCATACACATGCGGAACAATGTGCGGCAGTTGGCGGGCTTGGTTGATGCTCTCCCCCCCGAGCAGGCCAAGCCTTTTCAGGAGGTGGTCAGGCAGCTGAAGGCGTGCAGAAAATTCCTGGCCAGAGGGGTGTATGACACCTTTGATGTTGCGTCCAGGGCCGCTGCTCAAGGTGTGGTGATGCGCAGGCTCTCATGGCTGCGTGCCGCCGACCTGGAGAATAGACTCCAGCAGCGGATTGCGGACTCGCCTTGCCGTGCGGACAACATTTTTGGAGAGAAAGTCGAACAGGTGGTAGAGTCTCTCCACCAGCGGGACACCGCATTCGACAAGTTCTCCCGCCGGCAGCCTTCAGCATCTACCTCTACAGGTAGAAGATTTTTTGGGGGAAGGAAGACTGTTCCCTACTCTTCTGGTAAGCGTAGGTACAATCCTCCTTCTCGACAGCCTGCGGCCCAGGCTAAGCCCCAGCGCGCTCGCTCTCGTCAGCAGCGTGCGCCTCAGCTAGGCCCCTCGGCTCCCCAGCAAAAGCAAGGGGCGAGCTTTTGACTGGCTCCAGCAGAGCATAGCCGACATCCAAGTGTCAGTGCCGGGCGACCTACCAGTCGGGGGGAGGTTGAAAGCTTTTCACCAAAGGTGGCCTCTAATAACCTCCGATCAGTGGGTTCTCCAAATAGTCCGGCAAGGATACACCCTCAATTTGGCCTCAAAACCTCCAAATTGTCCACCGGGAGCTCAGTCTTACAGCTTCCAGCACAAGCAGGTACTTGCAGAGGAACTCTCCGCCCTTCTCAGCGCCAATGCGGTCGAGCCCGTGCCATCCGGGCAAGAAGGGCTGGGATTCTATTCCAGGTACTTCCTTGTGGAAAAGAAAACAGGGGGGATGCGTCCCATCCTAGACCTAAGGGCCCTGAACAAATATCTCGTAAAAGAAAAGTTCAGGATGCTTTCCCTGGGCACCCTTCTCCCCATGATTCAGCAAAACGATTGGCTATGCTCTCTGGACTTGAAGGATGCCTACACACACATCCCGATACTGCCAGCTCACAGACAGTATCTGCGATTTCAGTTGGGCACACGCCACTTCCAGTACTGTGTGCTACCCTTTGGGCTCGCCTCTGCGCCCAGGGTGTTCACAAAGTGCCTAGCTGTGGTAGCAGCGGCACTTCGCAGGCTGGGGGTGCACGTGTTCCCATATCTCGACGATTGGCTGGTGAAGAAAACATCCGAGGCAGGAGCCCTGCAGTCCATGCAGATGACTATTCGCCTCCTGGAGCTACTGGGGTTTGTGATAAATTATCCAAAGTCCCATGTTCTACCAGTGCAGAAACTCGAATTCATAGGAGCTCTGCTGGATTCTCGGACGGCTCGCGCCTATCTCCCAGAGACGAGGGCCAACAACTTGTTGTCCCTCGTCTCGCGGGTGCGAGCATCCCAGCAGATCACAGCTCGGCAGATGTTGAGATTGCTGGGCCACATGGCCTCCACAGTTCATGTGACTCCCATGGCCCGTCTTCACATGAGATCTGCTCAATGGACCCTAGCCTCCCAGTGGTATCAGGCTGCTGGGGGTCTAGAAGACGTGATCCACCTGTCCACGAGTTTTCTCGAATCCCTGTATTGGTGGACAATCTGGTCCAATTTGACTCTGGGACGTCCTTTCCAAATTCCTCAGCCACAAAAAGTGCTGACAACGGATGCGTCTCTCCTGGGATGGGGAGCTCATGTCGATGGGCTTCACACCCAAGGAAGTTGGTCCCTCCAGGAACGCGGTCTACAGATCAATCTCCTGGAGTTGCGAGCGATCTGGAACGCTCTGAAGGCTTTCAGAGATCGGCTGTCCCATCAAATTATCCAAATTCAGACAGACAACCAGGTTGCCATGTACTATGTCAACAAGCAGGGGGGCACCGGATCTCGCCCCCTGTGTCAGGAAGCCGTCAGCATGTGGCTCTGGGCTCGCCGTCTCGGCATGGTGCTCCAAGCCACATATCTGGCAGGCGTAAACAACAGTCTGGCCGACAGACTGAGCCGGATTATGCAACCTCACGAGTGGTCGCTCAACTCCAGAGTGGTGCGCCAGATCTTCCAAGCGTGGGGCACCCCCTTGGTGGATCTCTTCGCATCTCGAGTGAACCACAAAGTCCCTCAGTTCTGTTCCAGGCTTCAGGCCCCCGGCAGACTGGCATCGGATGCCTTCCTCCTGGATTGGGGGGAGGGCCTGCTGTATACTTATCCTCCCATTCCTCTGGTGGGGAAGACTTTGTTGAAACTCAGACAAGACCGAGGCACCATGATTCTGATTGCTCCTTTTTGGCCGCGTCAGATCTGGTTCCCTCTTCTTCTGGAGTTATCCTCAGAAGAACCGTGGAGATTGGAGTGTTTTCCGACCCTCATCACGCAGGACGAAGGGGCTCTTCTGCATCCCAGCCTCCGGTCCCTGGCTCTCACGGCCTGGATGTTGAGAGCGTAGACTTTGCCTCTTTGGGTCTGTCAGAGGGTGTCTCCCGCGTCTTGCTTGCTTCCAGGAAAGATTCCACTAAGAGGAGTTACTTCTTTCTGTGGAGGAGGTTTGCCGTCTGGTGTGACAGCAAGGCCCTAGCTCCTCGCTCTTGTCCTACACAGACCCTGCTTGAATACCTTCTGCACTTGTCTGAGTCTGGTCTCAAGACCAACTCTGTAAGAGTTCACCTTAGCGCAATCAGTGCATACCATTACCATGTGGAAGGTAAGCCGATCTCAGGACAGCCTTTAGTTGTTCGCTTCATGAGAGGTTTGCTTTTGTCAAAGCCCCCTGTCAAGCCTCCTACAGTGTCATGGGATCTCAATGTCGTTCTCACCCAGCTGATGAAACCTCCTTTTGAGCCACTGAATTCCTGCCATCTGAAGTACTTGACCTGGAAGGTCATTTTCTTGGTGGCAGTTACTTCAGCTCGTAGAGTCAGTGAGCTTCAGGCCCTGGTAGCCCAGGCCCCTTACACCAAATTTCATCATAACAGAGTAGTCCTCCGCACTCACCCTAAGTTCTTGCCAAAGGTCGTGTCGGAGTTCCATCTGAACCAGTCAATTGTCTTGCCAACATTCTTTCCCCGTCCTCATTCCTGCCCTGCTGAACGTCAGCTGCACACTTTGGACTGCAAGAGAGCATTGGCCTTCTACCTGGAGCGGACACAGCCCCACAGACAGTCCGCCCAATTGTTTGTTTCTTTTGATCCCAATAGGAGGGGAGTGGCTGTAGGGAAACGCACCATATCCAATTGGCTAGCAGATTGCATTTCCTTCACTTACGCCCAGGCGGGGCTGGCTCTTGAGGGTCATGTCACGGCTCATAATGTTAGAGCCATGGCTGCGTCGGTAGCCCACTTGAAGTCAGCCTCCATTGAAGAAATTTGCAAAGCTGCGACGTGGTCATCTGTCCACACATTCACATCTCATTACTGCCTGCAGCAGGATACCCGACGCGACAGTCGGTTCGGGCAGTCAGTTCTTCAGAACCTGTTTGGGCTTTAGGATCCAACTCCACCCCCCGAGGGCCCTGTTTGTTCTGTTCCAGGCTGCACTCTCAGTTAGTTGGTAAATTTTTTAGGTCAATCTCAGTTATGTCCTCGCCGTTGCGAGGCCCAATTGACCATGGTTGTTGTTTTGAGTGAGCCTGGGGGCTAGGGATACCCACCCCATCAGTGAGAACAAGCAGCCTGCTTGTTCTCGGAGAAAGCGAATGCTACATACCTGTAGAAGGTATTCTCCGAGGACAGCAGGCTGATTGTTCTCACAAACCCGCCCGCCTCCCCTTTGGAGTTGTGTCTTCCCTTGAAGTGTATTGTCTTGCTACATACTGGACTGGCCGGCTCGAGCCGGTTTCGGGCGGGAAGACGGCCGCGCATGCGCGGTGCGCGCGGGCGCGCGAGGACTAGCAAAGGACTTTGCTAGAGAAGTTTCCGATTGGAGGGGCTGCCGTGGACGTCACCCATCAGTGAGAACAATCAGCCTGCTGTCCTCTGAGAATACCTTCTACAGGTATGTAGCATTCGCTTTACCCAAATTGCAAAGGACTTAAGTACAAAACAACTTTACGCATCCTGCTTCTCCTACACAAGCGCACAACTATGGAATGGACTCCCAAAAGCTGTGAAAACAATCCATGACCATCTAAACTTCAGGAAATCATTAAAAACCAACCTCTTCAAAAAGGCTTACCCCACTGACCCACTGTAAATCCCCACCCCGAGCAACACATCCTAACCAATGATAGTACTGGACAATATACAATCTTCACTCCCTCCAATCCACATGGTTCCTAATACACACCTACTTCTTTTGACCACAATATCACCTGTATTTGTTATCAACCGAATTGGCAAATGCCATTACAGTACTATGTAAGCCACATTGAGCCTGCTAACAGGTGGGAAAATGTGGGGTACAAATGTAACAAATAAATAAATACCCTCATATAGTTCTTTATATAATCATGTGATGAGCTCTGTGTCTTCTCCCACAGTGCAAAAGAGGTATAAGGAGTGTTTCCTTTTCTTTTCTACAGGTTTATTTACCTTGTGTCTTGCAAACAAAGAAAAGATACGTGGGTTATATGTATGAAACAGTTGATCAGAAGGACCCGGTATTTGATGCAAAAGGAATAGAGACTGTTCGAAGAGACTCCTGCCCTGCTGTTGGCAAGGTCAGTTCATGTGATTGTATGCCTAAGTTCTCACGTGATTCTCTCTGAAGCCCATGTTGATTTTGTTTTAAAAAGTCAGCACTACATAACATTTCTGCATAGAATATTTTTTACATTAATATGTACTGGACATTTTTTTCTCTTATAATTTAAGCGATGCAATTTCATAAGAAGCAGGCGTGAGTGTAGTACTCACTTCTGCTGCCTTTCCTTTCACCCAGCAGGCTCTGCTAGTGGGTCACCATTCCCCCCCACCCCCCCAATCTAGTTTTAACAAGTGGGAAAAGCATGCGGAGAATGCCTCATGGAATTGTTTCCAACCCCTTTGGATGAATGTTTGTGTATATAGATCTTTTGTTGTCTGTGTGTGTGTGTTTGACCCAGAGAAGAGAGGAAAGGGACTGTTTGAATGGAGAAATCCCTAATCATTCCTTTGGTTTGGAAAGAACAATAAAATTAAACCAAATGTGATATATTTAACCATCAAACAACAAGGAGTGGGAACGGGATCAGGTTCTTCAAGAACAGACTTAGGACACCGGAATGGAATTATGGAAGCATTATTCCATTCCGGCATCCTGAATCTGTTCTTGAAGAGCCTGATCCTGTCCCCACGCCTTGTTGTTTGATGGTTAAATATATCACATTTGGTTTAATTTTGTTTTTCTTTCCAAACCAATGGAATGATTAGGAATGATCCATAATTCCATTCCGGCGTCCTGAATCTGTTCTTGAAGAGCCTGATCCCGTTCCCACGCCTTGTTGTTTGATTCTAGCCACCCCATGGGACCTTTGTGTTCTTTCCACTTTTTGTGGTTGTTTTGCACTTGCAATATATTTAACCATTACATGTCACTGTCAACAGATTTCAAAGAATGAATTTTACAGTTTAACCATAGGATGCCTCTGTCCCAAGGCAATATTTTTCACCACCACCAGATGACTCTATACACATCAACTAGTAGGAAACTACACAGTTGAGTTATATGAACATAAGAATAGCCATACTGGGTCAGACAAGTGGTCCATCTAGCTCAGTATCCTGCTTCCAACAGTGGCCAATCCAGCTCACAAGTGCCTGACAGAAGTCCAATTAGTAGCAACATTCCATGCTACCAATCCTGCTTTTCTATGCTACCAATCCCTTGCTTCAACTAGGAGCCAATATAATCTTATTAGTAGGGAAGTTATTGAATCATATGTAGACCCAGAACGACTCAATCTGGCCTGCTGAGTTTTGAACCACCTGTGACTTAAAAATGTGCTGACGACAAGCCAACTACCCTTAATCTTATCCACGATTGGTAGGTCCTCACCTGACAGGATTTGTTAAGGGACAGAATGCAATTGCTAATGTGCGACACTTGCTTTGTGCAATGGAGTCCTCGACAGACACATCACATAGAGTCTATATTGGTGGGCTTTGATATTGCTCTATAAAGACCCATGGGCACAAGTCTTGGTGAATGGCCTACTTTCCTCCAGGTTTACCATACAGAAGGGTACACATCAGGGATGTCCTATATCCCCCCCCCCCCCCCCCCCCCCCCCCCCGTTTGTGTTAGCTATAGAGCCTGTGGCCCTAAAGTTACAAATGGGCCCAGCTATTTCTGGAATTGAGTGGGCTGGAAAGAATTCAAACTGGCCTTATTTGCAGATGATTTACAGCTTTCTTTATCACGGACCTTAGATTTGTTAACGGACTACGGTTCTATATTTAGGTTTGTGGATAAATCAAGACAAATCTGAAGTGTTATCTTTAATTAGAGATCTAGATTAAAAAATGGCCAGGGACTTTCCCTCTTAAGTGGGCAGGAGAGAAGTTTAAATACTTGAGTTTGCTGATTCCAAACAATTTAGCTAATTTGTATATATGTAATATCTCCAAACTGCTGAGATACTCAATTGTTATATATATATATATATATATATATATATATATATATATATATATATATATATATATATATATATATATATGTATGTATGTTGAATACAATTTGTGAAAATGATTCTTTTCCATAGCGTCCTACAGATCAATCCAGAGACTTGTGGGTTATGTCCCTCTACCCGCAGGTGGAGATAGAACTTCAGAGGTTTATTATATGTAGTCATGTGCATCCATCTCAACCTCAGTATTCTCTCTATCTAGCAGGTGGAGGGTCATCATAACTGTGCAGCTCTGGATTGATCAGGCTCATGGAGTTCCCTTCGGGCACCAGTTGAACCTGGATTGGGATTAAGGTCCCTGTATGGGAATCTTTGGTGCGCACCTGGTGGTGCCAGGTGCCTCCTTTCCTTCGTCCATCACCCTTTGCCTTCCTATGGGATGAGTGCCCTGAGCAGTTGAGTTGGCCAGCAGCTTCTCTCCTGCCTCTTTAAGAGAAAAAAAAAAAAGAGAGAGAGAGAGTGGCTGCCTGAGGTAAGATTTTTTTATTTAGATAAATTGACTGAAGAATTCTTAGGCAGAGGCGGCAGTTTGGCACGGGAGGGGACAGTCCTTGATTCTTGGACGGCTCTCTCAGGATGTCGGCTCCCTCAGAAGCTGCAAAGTGCTGCTCCTGGTGTGGAAGCCGGTGAGCAACGTCTGGGGAGTGTGAAGTGTGTGTGCGGCAGTCCACAGTGTTCCCTGGGTTCCCCTGTGTCGGGCGACAACGGAGTCAATTCGGGAAGTCTTTTGGTGGAAACCTCAGGTCCCTCGTTGCTGTGAGCATCGGTGGGTGCCATTTTCTCTCTCCCCCCGTGTTCGGGCCCTCACGTGGCGCCGGGTCACACCCCCCCCCCCCCCCCCCCCCCCTGTGAACCTCCCTGCAGAGTGGACAGCTTTTTCAGGGGAAACGGATGCTACTAGTGCCGTGGGGTCAGCAAATGACCCTTTTTCTCCAGAATTTGTGCTTCTGATGCACAAAGCCTTCATCTTAAAGAGGGGGGGGGGGGGGTCTTTAGCTTCCATGTCTTCCCAGCCTGGGCCTTCTCCTTCTTCCTCACAATCTCTCATGCCTAAGCGCCCCAGGGTGCAAGAAGTGCTTTTTCCTGAAGGATCGTCCACAGATTTTACGGAGGAGGCTGATTTGCCCAAGGAAGGGGATGATCCTACCGCAAAATCTGTTATCAACCGACTGGGCAAATACCTTGACAGTACTATGTAAGCCACATTGAGCCTGCAAATAGGTGGGAAAATGTGGGGTACAAACGCAATAAATAAATAAATGGCTGTTCCGCAGGGAAGATCGTCCCAATATTATTGTCCAGGCGCTAGAAATTTTTGATATTTCTGTGCCAAAATCTTCTTCTGCCCCTACTCCTCCTCCCTCAGTCATGTCAGGTACCAAATGGCTGGCCAGGTCCTTTCATATTCATGAGGCTATGAAAATTATTATTATTATTAGCATTTGTATAGCGCTACCAGACACACGCAGCGCTGAACACCTGGCACGGAGAGACAGTCCCTGCTCAATAGAGCTTACAATCTAAAAAAACACAGACAGACAAGACAATTAAGGGAGAGGGAAGTACTGAGTGAGAAGGAACAAGTGGGAGGGCAAATGAGTAGTGGTTAGGATCCAAAAGCAGCAGTGAAAAGGTGGGTTTTCAGCATAGATTTGAAAACAGGTAGAAATGGAGCTAGACATACAGGTTCAGGAAGTCTATTCCAGGCATAAGGTGCCGCGAGAGTAAAGGAACGAAGCCTGGAGTTAGCAGTGGAGGAAAAGGGGGACGACAAGAGAGATTTGTCCAGTGAGTGGAGGTCACGGGGAGGAATGTAGGGAGAGATGAGACTGGAGAGGTAATGGGGGGCTGCAGAATGGATGCATTTAAAGGTCAGTAAGAGAAGTTTGAACTGTATGTGGAAGCAGACAGGGAGCCAGTGAAGTGACTTGAGGAGTGGGCTAGTGTGGGTATAACGATTTTGGTGGAAAATAAGTCGTGCTGCAGAATTTTGGACAGACTGGAGAGGAGAGAGATGGCTGAGCGGAAGACCAGTGAGAAGTAAATTGCAATAATCCAAACGAGAGGTGACAAAGGTGTGGATAAGGATTCTGGTAGTGTTTTCAGAAAGGAAGGGGTGAATTTTGCTAATGTTGTAGATAAAGAAACGACAGGTTTTGGCGATCTGTTGAATATGTGCAGAGAAGGAGAGAGAGGAATCAAAGATGACACCAAGATTACGAGCCGAGGAGACAGGAAGGATGTGAGAGCCATTAACAGACATAGAGAATGGGGGAAGAGGGGAGGTGGGTTTAGGGGGGAAAATGAGAAGTTCAGTTTTAGTCATGTTTAGCTTCAGATGGCGTAGAGACATCCAAGCAACAATGTCAGACAAGCAGGATGAAATTTTGTCCTGGATTAAGGTTGAGATTTCAGGGGTGGAGATGTAGATCTGAGAATCGTCTGTGTAAAGATGGTATTGAAATTCTAAATACAAAAACTTCCACCCAATACAAAATTACAAAATTACAATAGTATATGGGGAAAAGCCTCGAAGAGCTCCCAGATCCAATATCAATCTGTCGGAGCTAAAACAGACCAACTGGTCTTCTCTTCATCATAGGCAAAAACCCCTTTTAGGCAGCCCTAGAAAAATTTCTTCTGGGACCGCAGTAAATTTTCTAAATTTTTTGTTTTTTAAAGATAAGAATTTTTTAAAGAAAAAGCGTGTTATATTGCAATGCACTTAGCTTTTTATTGCTTGATATTCAGTATTACTACTGCTTCATGCTGCGCTGTTCCCTGTTGGGTTACCCTGAGCCGACGTTGGCCAGCGTTTCGCTGCTTCTTCAAGGTCTCGGGTAATTACTAGGGGATACGAACACAAGAATTAATATAGTGCAGCATAAACTGTTTAACAAAAAATTCTTACTATAAAGCCATCAACACAGTACTTGGAACTCGTTACACAGCGTTTCAGATGCAGCATGTCTGACCTCGGGAGGCATTGCTCCGCTGATATAAATAAAATATCTGACGTCAGACGCTGACTAATGATTGTCCAATCAGGGATTCAGGAAAATGCTCTTATTGGATATTCTAAAAGAAATAGCACCAATCCAATTGTGAATTTAGACCTCGCGGTTCTAAAGAGTGCAATTTAAAAATCCAACGTTGTTCAGCTTGTAGTAATTGTCTTTGATGATCGCCTCCTCGCATAGATTTTAAAATTTCTTGTAGGACAAAACATTTTAAATCATTAAAATCATGCATTAGATCAATACAATGTTTGACCAAAGGTAGACCTATTTTATGAGAACTTATGGCGCTTTTGTGTTCAATTATGCGCACATGTAAGGGCCTGGAAGTTTGTTCTACATATAGTTTCATGCATGGGCAGAGTAGACAATATATTACTGAACTCGATCTGCATGTGGTGTTTATCTTTAGTTCATATGTCTATCTTTAGTTCATATGTCTTCTGATCCACTGGGTTGACGAAGTTGGAGATTTCCACTTTCGTCAACCCAGTGGATCAGAAGACATATGAACTAAAGATAAACACCACATGCAGATCGAGTTCAGTAATATATTGTCTACTCTGCCCATGCATGAAACTATATGTAGGACAAACTTCCAGGCCCTTACATGTGCGCATAATTGAACACAAAAGCGCCATAAGTTCTCATAAAATAGGTCTACCTTTGGTCAAACATTGTATTGATCTAATGCATGATTTTAATGATTTAAAATGTTTTGTCCTACAAGAAATTTTAAAATCTATGCGAGGAGGCAATCATCAAAGACAATTACTACAAGCTGAACAACGTTGGATTTTTAAATTGCACTCTTTAGAACCGCGAGGTCTAAATTCACGATTGGATTGGTGCTATTTCTTTTGGAATATCCAATAAGAGCATTTTCCTGAATCCCTGATTGGACAATCATTAGTCAGCGTCTGACGTCAGATATTTTATTTATATCAGCGGAGCAATGCCTCCCGAGGTCAGACATGCTGCATCTGAAACGCTGTGTAACGAGTTCCAAGTACTGTGTTGATGGCTTTATAGTAAGAATTTTTTGTTAAACAGTTTATGCTGCACTATATTAATTCTTGTGTTCGTATCCCCTAGTAATTACCCGAGACCTTGAAGAAGCAGCGAAACGCTGGCCAACGTCGGCTCAGGGTAACCCAACAGGGAACAGCGCAGCATGAAGCAGTAGTAATACTGAATATCAAGCAATAAAAAGCTAAGTGCATTGCAATATAACACGCTTTTTCTTTAAAAAATTCTTATCTTTAAAAAACAAAAAATTTAGAAAATTTACTGCAGTCTCAGAAGAAATTTTTCTAGGGCTGCCTAAAAGGGGTTTTTGCCTATGATGAAGAGAAGACCAGTTGGTCTGTTTTAGCTCCGACAGATTGATATTGGATCTGGGAGCTCTTTGAGGCTTTTCCCCATATACTATTGTAATTTTGTATTGGGTGGAAGTTTTTGTATTTAGAATTTGTTCTTATCTCCACACCACCAAATATATTTGTTTAGTAAAGATGGTATTGAAAGCCATGGGATGAAATCAGGGTACCAAGGGAAGAGGTATAGATGGAGAAGAGGAGGGGTCCAAGGACAGAACCCTGAGGCACACCAACTGTAAGCGGGATGGAAGTTGAAGGGGAACCGCCAGAGTGAACACTGAAAGTGCGAAATGAGAGGTAGGAGGAGAACCAGGAAAGAACAGGACCCTGGAATCCAAACGAGGATAGCGTATCTAGGAGTATGGTGTGGTCGATAGTGTTGAAAGCAGCAGATAGGTCAAGAAGGATAAGGATAGAATAGAGATCTCTGGATTTAGCCAGCAGCAGGTCATTAGAGACTTTGGTAAGTGCAGTTTCAGTAGAGTGAAGAAGGCGGAAACCAGATTGTAGTGGGTCAAGAATAGATTGAGAAGAAAGAAAGTAAAGACAACGGCGGTGAACAACGCGTTCAAGTAATTTGGAGAGAGAAGGGAGATGGGGCGATAGTTGGAGGGACAGGTAGGGTCAAGTGAGGGTTTTTTAAGGAGTGGAGTGACAACAGAATGTTTGAAGGTCTTAGGAACAGTTGCAGTGGAGAGTGAAAGATTAAGGATGTGACAGATGACAGGAATGATAGTAGGAGAGATAGTGTTAAGTAGATAAGTGGGGATGGGATCAGAGGAACAGGTAGTACATTTAGAGGAGGAAAGAAGAAGGGCAGTTTCCTCAGTAGAAACTTGAGAGAAGGAGGAAAAAGAGGGAGAGGAAGGAGAGTAGGGGGTGTGAACTAAGGGAGAGAGAGGTGGGGAGGGTTTGGATGAAAATTCAAGGTTAATCTTACGGATTTTATCATGGAAGTGCTCAGCTAGGGTCTGAGGAGAAAGAGAAGGGGGAATTGAGGACGGAGGCACTTTGAGAAAAGAGTTCACTGTGGCGAAGGGAAGTCAAGGGTTAGCACCAAGGGAATTTGTCAATTGGGTGAAGTAATCCTGTTTGGCCCGTAAAAGGGCAGTCTGGAAGGAGTTTAGCATGAATTTGAAATGAATGAAGTCAGCAAGGGTGCGGGATTTAAGCCAAGAACGTTCAGCAGAGCGGGCACAGGAACGAAGGTAGCGGATTTTAGAGGTCAGCCAAGGCTGGGGTTTGGTACACCTAGTAGGACGGGGCATGGGAGGGGCGAGAGTGTCCAGAGCAAAGGAGAGGATAGTATTATAGGAAGAAACGGCTTCATTGACAGACTTAGCTAGAGTGGTGGAAGAGAAAAGGTTAGAGACACAAGAGGACAGAGTAAGGGGGTCAATAGCTTGAAGATTCCTAGATATGGGGGTTGAGATTTGGTGGGACTGGGGAGGAGGGTGCTTAAGTGTGAAGGTTAATAGGTGATGGTCAGAAAGGGGGAGAACTGAGGAACAGAAGCTGGAGGGAAAGCAGTTAGAGGAGAGGATAAGGTTGAGACAGTGACCATTTTGGTGGGTGGGTGCAGAGGAGCACAGCTGAAGATTGAATGAGGACGTTAAGGAATTGGGAAGCATAAGAGTCAGAGGAATCATCAGTATGGATGTTAAAGTCACCAAGGATGATGGAGGGGGATGTAGGATCATGAAAGAAGGAAAGCCAGGCAAAGTCAGTGAGAAAGGATGAAAGAGACTTATCCAGGGGGTCGATAAATGACTGCCAGTCGGAGAGGCAGAGGAGTGAAAAGGCGGATGGAGTGGACTTCAAAGGACAAAAAGCAGTGAGACTGGGGTGGAAGAAGAGGTTGGAATTTGCAGGGGGGAGAGAGTAGCAATCCAACGCCAGCACCGCGGCCGGCAGGGCGAAGGGTATGAGAGAAAAGATAACCACCATGGCAAAGGGCCGCAACAGAAGTAGAGTCATCAGGGGAGAGCCAAGTTTCAGTTAAGGCAAGTAGATGGAGGGAACGAGAAATGAAGAGGTTGTGAATGTAGGGAAGTTTATTGCAGATGAGAAAAGGCTAAAATGGCTAGGGCTCTTCAGGTTGGAGAAGAAATGACTGACTGGATATGAAAGTGGTTTATAAAATATTGAGTGGAGTGGAACAGAGAAATGTGAATCACTTGTTTACTCTTTCCAAAAATACTAGGACTAAGGGACACGCAAAGAAGCTACTGGTAGAGAATGGCACAGGGACCTGTATTAACCACAGGGATGGGGACAGGGACAAAGCTTGTGGGGATCAAATGGGGACAGATCCCGTGGGGATGGGACAGAGCCCATTGGGACGGAGACAAACTTTGTCTCTGTGTTATTTTCTACTTTGAAGCCTTTTAATAAACTGGACTGTTATTTATGTTTGAGTGATGCAGACAACAATATTTTGACTTTTTGGAAAAACAAGCAAACATGCTGGCCACAACTAGCAAAATTTGTGTGGGGTATCCTGTACATCCTGCTACTAGCACATCTTCTAAAAAGACATCTATTGCAAGAAGGACTGTGGAAGACAGGAGGGCTAGATTGAATCCTGAGATTGTTGATGACTTCTTATTCATCCACAGATTTAAAAATCATAACAGTTTTTCATAGGGCATATTTCTCCCCTCTAGGGCATACAGAATGGGTTGTATTTTGTACCCTGGACATTTTAACAGGGTGGATTAGAATTCCTTGGGGTAGTAGAAATTAGCTATTGTTGGGATTGGAAGGGTAGAGGGTGGTAGTGAGGTTATTATAGCTGTTTGCTTTTATTAGTTTTCTATTTGTAATTTATACACAACAGTTGCACAGCATATTGTTCCCTTTAATACTTTTAAAAGATTGAAATATAAAATCATAATTGTTCGAGGCTTCTACAAATGAGAGAGCCCATGGGGACAGGGCGGGGACGGAGTCAGAACCTGCGGGGATGGGGTGGAGACAGAGACAGAATCCACGGGGACAAACTTTGTCCCTGTCATTCTCTAGCTACTGGGTAGTAAATTTAATCGAATCAGAGAAAATATTTCTTCACTCAACAAGTAATTAAACTCTAGAATTCGTTGCCAGAGAATGTGGTAAAAGCAGCTAGCTTAGCAGGATTTTTAAAAGGTTTGGTTAATTTCCTAAAAGAAAAGTCCATAAGCTATTAATTAAGATGGACTTTGAAAATCCATTGCATATTCTAGGATAAGCAGCTTAAAACCTGTTTTGTAGTTCTGGGATCTTGCCAGGTACTTGTGACCTGTATTGGCCATTGTTGGAAACAGGATTGCGGGTTTGATGGAGCTTCAGTATGGCAATGCTTATGTTCTTAATTATGAGGAGGGTGGAATGAGATAGAGGGAATGGTTCTTGAAGGGAATTGGGTGTAGGGGGGAATTGCATTAACTGTTCTTGTTACTGCTTCAGCTCTTACTCAGTTGTAAGAAATGTTTCTTTATAGTTCTCTGCAGTGAAATGTTTGGATTTTTCTGTTCTCTGCAGTGAAATGTTTGGATTTTTCTTTTCTCTGCTTGTGATGACAAGATATTTTCTCATAATTGGTTGCTGGTTGGCCTTGTCTGTTGGCCAATGGATGTTGTTTCGGTGAGCCTGGTAGCTAGGGATTGCCAGTTGTCATCTACCCCAACTTGACATTTCGTCCTTTAGATTGTAAGCTCTTCTGAGCAGGGACCGTCCTTATTCGTTAATTTGTACAGCGCTGCGTAACCCTAGTAGCGCTCTAGAAATGTTAAGTAGTAGTAGTAGTAAGATAATGTTTTCTTACCCTCAGAGAAAGTGAAGTTCTCCGAGGACAAGCAAGCTGCTTGTTCTCACTGATGGGTGACTTCCACGGCAGCCCCTCCAATCGGAAACTTCACTAGCAAAGGCCTTTGCTAGCTCTCGCGCGCCCATGCGCACCGCGCATGCGCGGCCGTCTTCCCGCCCGAACCGGCTCGTGTTCGTCAGTCTTCTTTTGTCCGCGCTCGGGACGGTCGTGTTTTGCCGCCGTTTCGCGCCCCTCAAGTTTACCCTCGCGCGTCTTCGCGATTTCGCTTACAAAAAAAAAAAGACCTTGGTCTTTGTCCCTTCCTGTGTGTCCAGTTTTGTTTCCCCGGCGTAAGTTTCCTTTCGCTTTCGGGGTAGGCCTTTTTTGTGGCCTCGGTACGGGTTTTTTCTCTCTCTCTTATTTTTGGTGCCCTTCGTCAGCATCGCGAATTTTGATTTCGCCGGCGTGATTTTTCCGCCCATGTCATCGAAGTCTCCCAGCGGCTTCAAGAAGTGCATCCAGTGCGCCCGGGTAATCTCGCTCACTGATAGGCACGCGTCGTGTCTTCAGTGTCTGGGGGCTGGGCACCGCCCGCAGGCCTGCAGTCTTTGTGCTCTTTTACAGAAGAGGACTCAGGTAGCGAGATTGGCCCAGTGGAACGTGTTGTTCTCGGGCTCTTCGTTGACAACAGCACCGGAGGCATCGAGTGCATCGACGTCGACGGCATCAAAGTCTTCGGCATCGAGGTTTCGACCCTCTGCATCGTCGGTACCGAGACATCGGAAGGCTGCGTCGGCGGTACCGGGACCTCCGCTGTTGCTGATGTCGTCGGACAGTGGTGTTTCGACTGGAGTGCAGGTGAGGACTGTCCATTCCCCTGCTGGTGGCGGTGAGCCTTCGGGTGGGTCTCCTCCTGCCCTGAGGGCTCCTGCGGTACAGCGCCCCTGAGACCGACCTTCTTCGGCCTCGGCCCCGAGGAAGAGACGGTTGGATTCTATGTCCTCCTCGTCGGTACCGGGAAGCTCCGGTGACATGCTTCGTTTGAAGAAATCAAAGAAGCATCGACACCGGTCTCCTTCCCGCATCGGTACCGAGAGCTCTGGGTCGCCGAGGGAGTCGGCACCCAGTAGGCATCGGCACCGGGAGGATCGCTCACCCTCTGTTCAGGAGGTGTCGATGCGCTCCACCTTGGACAGCCCGAAACCGCCTCCACGCCCGGAACAGACTCTGACCTCGACGCCTGCATCAGCTTCCATGTCTTTCTCCACAGCCGCTCTGCACGAGAGTCTCCGGGCCGTTCTCCCGGAGATCCTGGGAGAGCTGTTGCGCCCTTCCCCTCCGGTACCGGGGGTGCTTGCACCTCCGGTACCGTCGAGTGAGGCGCCGGCTGGCCCTTTGCCCGGGGTGAGGTCTCAGACATCAGTGCCGCTTGCGGTGCCGGCTGCGGCCGCCTCCCAGGAAGACTCCCCGACGACGTCGGTGGAGGGAGCTTCGTCGGTGCTGGCGAGGGAGTCTACCTCTCGACGCTCCCACCGTGGCCATGTTTCCACGGAGTCGGGCACGACTTCAGATACAGGTTCATGAACTTGTGTCTGATACCGATGGTGAGGCCTCGTGGGAGGAGGAGGAGGACATCAGATATTTCTCTGACGAGGAGTCTGATGGCCTTCCTTCTGATCCCACTCCCTCCCCTGAAAGGCAGCTTTCTCCTCCCGAGACTCTGTCTTTTGTGGCCTTTGTCCGGGAGATGTCTACGGCCATCCCCTTCCCGGTGGTCGTGGAGGATGAGCCCAGGGCTGAAATGTTTGCGCTCTTGGACTATCCTTCTCCACCTAAGGAAGCGTCCACAGTACCCATGCATCATGTCCTAAAAAAGACATTGCTGGCGAACTGGACCAAGCCTCTAAGTAATCCCCACATTCCCAAGAAGATCGAGTCCCAGTACCGGATCCATGGGGACCCAGAGCTGATGCGCACTCAGTTGCCTCACGACTCTGGTGTGGTGGATCTGGCCCTAAAGAAGGCTAAGAGTTCTGGGGAGCATGCTTCGGCGCCCCCGGGCAAGGACTCTAGAACCTTAGACTCCTTTGGGAGGAAGGCCTACCATTCTTCTATGCTCGTGGCCAAGATTCAGTCCTACCAGCTCTACACGAGCATCCATATGCGGAACAATGTGCGGCAGTTGGCGGGCTTGGTGGACAAGCTCCCTCCTGAGCAAGCCAAGCCGTTTCAGGAAGTGGTCAGGCAGCTGAAGGCGTGCAGAAAATTCCTGGCCAGAGGGGTATATGATACCTTTGATGTTGCGTCCAGGGCCGCTGCTCAAGGTGTGGTGATGCGCAGACTCTCATGGCTGCGTGCCTCCGACCTGGAGAATAGGATCCAGCAGCGGATTGCGGACTCTCCTTGCCGAGCGGACAACATTTTTGGAGAGAAAGTCGAACAGGTGGTAGAGCAACTCCACCAGCGGGATACCACTTTCGACAAGTTCTCCCGCCGGCAGCTTTCAGCATCTACCTCCTCAGGTAGACGTTTTTATGGGGGAAGGAAGACTGTTCCCTACTCTTCTGGTAAACGTAGGTACAATCCTCCTTCTTGACAGCCTGCGGCCCAGGCTAAGCCCCAGCGCGCTCGCTCTCGTCAGCAGCGTGCGCCTCAGCAAGGCCCCACGGCTCCCCAGCAAAAGCAGGAGACGAGCTTTTGACTGGCTCCAGCAGAGCATAGCCGACATCAATGTGTCCGTGCCGGGCGATCCGCTGGTCGGGGGGAGGTTGAAAGTTTTTCACCAAAGGTGGCCTCTTATAACCTCCGACCGTTGGGTTCTTCAAATAGTCCGGCAAGGATACACCCTCAATTTGACCTCGAAGCCTCCAAATTGCCCACCAGGAGCTCAGTCTTACAGCTTCCAGCACAAGCAGGTACTTGCAGAGGAACTCTCCGCCCTTCTCAGCGCCAATGCGGTCGAGCCCGTGCCATCCGGGCAAGAAGGGCTGGGATTCTATTCCAGGTACTTCCTTGTGGAAAAGAAAACGGGGGATGCGTCCCATCCTAGACCTAAGGGCCCTGAACAAATATGTGGTCAAGGAAAAGTTCAGGATGCTTTCCCTGGGCACCCTTCTTCCCATGATTCAGGAAAACGATTGGCTATGCTCTCTGGACTTGAAGGACGCCTACATGCACATCCCGATACTGCCAGCTCACAGGCAGTATCTGCGATTTCAGCTGGGCACACGTCACTTCCAGTACTGTGTGCTACCTTTTGGGCTCGCCTCTGCACACAGAGTGTTCACGAAGTGCCTGGCTGTAGTAGCAGCGGCGCTTCGCAGGCTGGGAGTGCACGTGTTCCCCTATCTCGACGATTGGCTGGTGAAGAACACATCCGAGGCAGGAGCTCTGCAGTCCATGCAGATGACTATTTGCCTCCTGGAGCTACTTGGGTTTGTGATAAATTATCCAAAGTCCCACCTTCTCCCAGTACAAAGACTCGAATTCATAGGAGCTCTGCTGGATTCTCGGACGGCTCGTGCCTATCTCCCAGAGACGAGAGCCAACAACTTGTTGTCCCTCGTCTCTCGGGTGCGAGTGTCCCAGCAGATCACAGCTCGGCAGATGTTGAGATTGCTGGGCCACATGGCCTCCACAGTTCATGTGACTCCCATGGCCCGTCTTCACATGCGAGATGCTCAATGGACCCTAGCTTCCCAGTGGTTTCAGGCTGCTGGGAATCTAGAGGACGTGATCCACCTGTCCATGAGTTTTCTCAAATCCCTGTACTGGTGGACGATTTGGTCCAATTTGACTCTGGGACGTCCTTTCCAAATTCCTCAGCCACAAAAAGTGCTGACTACGGATGCGTCTCTCCTGGGGTGGGGAGCTCATGTCGATGGGCTTCACACCCAGGGAAGCTGGTCCCTCCAGGAACGCGATCTGCAGATCAATCTCCTGGAGTTACGAGCGGTCTGGAACGCTCTGAAGGCTTTCAGAGATCGGCTGTCCCATCAAATTATCCAAATTCAGACAGACAACCAGGTTGCCATGTATTACATCAACAAGCAGGGGGGCACCGGATCTCGCCCCCTGTGTCAGGAAGCCATCAGCATGTGGCTGTGGGCTCGCCGTTACGGCATGTTGCTCCAAGCCACATACCTAGCAGGCGTAAACAGTCTGGCCGACAGGTTGAGCAGGATTATGCAACCTCACGAGTGGTCGCTCAACTCCAGAGTGGTGCGCCAGATCTTCCAAGTGTGGGGCACCCCCTTGGTAGATCTCTTCGCATCTCGAGCCAACCACAAGGTCCCTCAGTTCTGTTCCAGACTTCAGGCCCACGGTCGACTGGCATCGGATGCCTTCCTCCTGGACTGGGGGGAAGGTCTGCTGTATGCTTATCCTCCCATACCTCTGGTGGGGAAGACTTTGTTGAAACTCAAGCAAGACCGGGGCACCATGATTCTGATTGCTCCCTTTTGGCCGTGTCAGATCTGGTTCCCTCTTCTTCTGGAGTTGTCCTCCGAAGAACCCTGGAGATTGGAGTGTTTTCCGACCCTCATCACACAGGACGAAGGGGCGCTTCTGCATCCCAACCTCCAGTCTCTGGCTCTCACGGCCTGGATGTTGAGAGCGTAGACTTTGCCTCTTTGGGTCTGTCGGAGGGTGTCTCCCGTGTCTTGCTTGCTTCCAGGAAAGATTCCACTAAGAGGAGTTACTTCTTTTTATGGAGGAGGTTTGCCGTCTGGTGTGACAGCAAGGCCTTAGATCCTCGCTCTTACCCTACACAGACCCTGCTTGAATACCTTCTGCACTTGTCTGAGTCTGGTCTCAAGACCAACTCTGTAAGAGTTCACCTTAGCGCAATCAGTGCATACCATTACCGTGTGGAAGGTAAGCCGATCTCAGGACAGCCTTTAGTTATTCGCTTCATGAGAGGTTTGCTTTTGTCAAAGCCCCCCGTCAAACCTCCTACAGTGTCATGGGATCTCAATGTCGTTCTCACCCAGCTGATGAAACCTCCTTTTGAGCCACTGAATTCCTGCCATATGAAGTACTTGACCTGGAAGGTCATTTTCTTGGTGGCAGTTACTTCAGCTCGTAGAGTCAGTGAGCTTCAGGCCCTGGTAGCCCAGGCCCCTTACACCAAGTTCCATCATAATAGAGTAGTCCTCCGCACTCACCCTACGTTCTTGCCGAAGGTAGTGTCGGAGTTCCATCTGAACCAGTCAATTGTCTTGCCAACATTCTTTCCCCGTCCTCATTCCTGCCCTGCTGAACGTCAGCTGCACACATTGGACTGCAAAAGAGCATTGGCCTTCTATCTGGAGCGGACACAGCCCAACAGACAGTCCGCCCAATTGTTTGTTTCTTTTGATCCCAACAGGAGGGGAGTGGCTGTGGGGAAACGCACCATATCCAATTGGCTAGCAGATTGCATTTCCTTCACTTACGCCCAGGCTGGGCTGGCTCTTGAGGGTCATGTCACTGCTCACAATGTCAGAGCCATGGCTGTGTCAGTGGCCCACTTGAAGTCAACCACTATTGAAGAGATCTGCAAAGCTGCGACATGGTCATCTGTCCACACATTCACATCTCATTACTGCCTGCAGCAGGATACCCGACGCGACAGTCGGTGCTTCAGAATCTGTTCAGGGTTTAGAATCCAACTCCACTCCCCTAGGCCCATGTTTTTATTCTGTTCCAGGCTACACTCTCTGTTAGTTGGATAAGTTGTTAGGTCAATCTCAGTTATGTCCTCGCCGTTGCGAGGCCCAATTGACATGTTTGTTGTTTTGAGTGAGCCTGGGGGCTAGAGATACCCCTTCAGTGAGAACAAGCAGCCTGCTTGTCCTCGGAGAAAGCGAATGCTACATACCTGTAGAAGGTATTCTCCGAGGACAGCAGGCTGATTGTTCTCACAAACCCGCCCGCCTCCCCTTTGGAGTTGTGTTTTCCCTTGTCTTTCTCTTGCTACATACGGGACTAACGAACACGAGCCGGTTCGGGTGGGAAGACGGCCGCGCATGGGCGCGCGAGAGCTAGCAAAGGCCTTTGCTAGTGAAGTTTCCGATTGGAGTGGCTGCCGTGGACGTCACCCATCAGTGAGAACAATCAGCCTGCTGTCCTCGGAGAATACCTTCTACAGGTATGTAGCATTCGCTTTATTCACATGTACCATGTGGTCTCCAAGGACAGAAGGACATATATTCTCACATACCCTTCTACCTCCTCTACGAGTTGTATCCTCTAAGCTTTTAAACTCAACTGCTGGTCCTGTGCAAGTGAGGCAGGCTGGAAGGTATTCACGCATGCGCGGTCAGTGCTGTCAAAAGCTTCTGAAAGAATGCTGAATAGCGTCTGTGCCAGGCTTTGTTGGATGAGGTCACCCAGTTGTGAGAATATGTCCTGTTGTCATCAGAGATCACCTACTACATGCGAGTAATTTTGTTATACTGTAAGTTACACATATCTGAGGAACTTAGGTGTTAACACTTAAACTAGCTTTATGGCTGGCGTAAGTACTTGTGTCTAAATGTGACCATTTCTGGGAAAACATGACTAAAGTCACCAGAAGCAAATAAAATAAAAAAGAGGTTTAAATGAATACTATTAGAGTAAACAATTTGTAATATAATAGTCCAAGCCCCATCTTTTTATGTGAAAAATAAAAGAGAAGTTCATTATGTGAAAATAGACCATTCTAAATATTTTGTTTTCCCAGAGACAGCCTGGTTAGGCTAGTATTCTTTAAAGGAAAATACTACCAGGTGTGTAATTTTAAGCACTCTCTTACAGAATTGCCCTCATAATTCTAGTCAGTTTTGACAGGAGCCAATTTAAGTGCCTGACTCCTTTGAATATCGAGCAGGGACTGTCTCTTCATGTCCAAATGTACAGCGCTGCGTACATCTAGTAGCGCTATAGAAATGATAAGTAGTAGTTGTAGTAAAATCAGCCTCTATGTAAAAATATTACCTTTAGGTAATAGCTTTGTTGTGATACTATATGCTTTCGTTCAGATCTGCTCAGTTTACAGTCACTGTGATCCCTCTCTACCCTACCCATGCAAAGATTGTGTCCAAATGAAGCATGGGGTTTCATCTTTATCCTTCCAAAGAATCTATCTACTCCATAGCAGCTTGAAAACTTATCTCTATCCCTGCAGGCACTCTGTGTACCATATGGTAGCCAATGGTCTTACCTTTACCCCGCACTCTAAAGTAGTCAAAAGCAATACTTTTGCCACATCACACTTTGTTTTGTTTTGAAGATTCTGGAGCGCTCTATCAAGCTGCTGTTTGAAACTCGAGATATAAGTCAGATCAAGCGGTACGTTCAGGCACAGTGCTTGAAGCTGCTGGAAGGCAAAGCCAGCCTGCAGGATCTCATTTTTGCCAAGGAGTATCGAGGGAGCAGCTCCTACAGACCAGCAGCCTGTGTGCCAGCGCTGGAAATTTCAAGGTAACTATCCAAAGATTTAGATGTGTCAATGTGACTCATTGCTGCCATCTGTTCCAAGCAAGTGGCTTCAATTCTGTTGTGCACAAGAGGACAGACACTTCAGGTGAATGCAATGTACCAGTTTTCTCACCAGAGTTGTAAAGAGGAGGTGAAATGTGTTTTAAAGTGTTACTAAATAATATTTGGAATATATTTCTCCAGTTTCTTAAAAACACTAGCATTGCTTCAGAAAAATAAAACAGTAGTTCTAATTATTTTGAAAAGATATGCATGTTTCAGCAGGGGGGGCAAAAGTGTTCAAGCCACTCCTTTACTTTATCATTGCCTCTACCTGATCCATTCTCTGTCTTTCTGCCCAGCTTTGTCTTTTTGGCTTCCATTTTTCACCCCTTCGTTAGTATCTTTCCTCACTCCTCATTTTCTTACATCTTTCAACCTACCATTCCACTCCATTTTCTTCTCTCCTACCTTTGGAGTCCTGTTTTGTTTTTCATTCTCCTCTTAACTATTTTTCCATTTCCACAGCATCCTTCAATACTATGCTTTTTCCATCAACTCTCCGTATCTCTATTCTCCAGCATCTATCCCTTCCTGCAAGAACTTCACACCACCACCACTTTTCCTTTCATGTGCCCCCTCTTCTCTCAGGTAACCTGACAGGCAGGAGAACATCCTTTATCTGCTGACCACCTTATACAGTCTATCAGCATGTGAAACATTTATAAAACTCCCAGGGCAGCACTTCCTAGATACAAACAAAAAACATACTTTGAAATGTCTGGATACTGTTTTAAATTTTAGGGTTCAGAGACCCCCAAGAAGGCTGGAGTGACCTTAAATCTGACTCCATCTCTAAATAGCACTAGTACTGGGGTAATCAAGGAGTTGTGAAGTTCTAAAAGGAATTGCCACTAAGGGAGACGTTAGGTCTAAGGAAAAGATACCAGCCTTATGACAAACTGGATTTAGATTACAAGTTATACAATGCAGCGAAAGATAGCCTGATACAGCAAAAGCATTTATACTTACAGCCTTTCATCATTAAGTGAAGCCCACAAATCATCATTTGGAATGAGGAGTTTATTTGCCAAGATACAAGTCAAATCAGTGATTGACAACAGGCACGTACAATCAATTAGTTATAGGAATATAATAATCCAGCTGCAAACAGGTGTTAATTAGATCCTAATCTTTTATAATTTCTTTTACCAATTAGAGGTTTTACAAGGGAAAGCAATTAGGTAATTTGTCAGTTCTGCTGGACACATTGGTTTCCCTTGGAGAGAGAGAGTGCCAACCCTTCTCTCTAACCTAAACCAGGAAATACCCTGATTTTTATAGGTGCCCTCAGGATATGGATAATATGACAGTAGATATACCTGATTGGATCTATGCTAATGTCATGGTTGTCACTGATTGGCTCATGCTAATGAGTAGCTTCTATCTTGCTAACATGGTTTTGTCTTTAGCTCGCTTGACCACAAATCTTAAGCAAGACCCTGCATCCAGCTACACCTTTCCTTTCTCACACCATGGCTGACCACAATCCTGCTCACAGGAAAGTCTCATTTCTCAACTTGTTTTTCCAACTTACATTAGAGAAAATTCCACTTTGTAACAGACACAGCTTCCATTTTGTGCTGAAATCCTCCATTTTGTTTCCATATCTATTGACCTAACTTTTCCTAATTTAGCTTATTTAGGCCTCAATCCGGGCTACAAACTAGGCCATACTTTTCCAGTAAGCTCCCAGTTATGTCAGCCATCAGATTTCTGACTCAGCCAAGGTCTGTAATGGCCTGAGCTCTATGACTGGGCCCGCCACCATTCCAGTGGGGGGGTCTCTGGCTGTACCATAATTATACAATACAAATACTAGAAGCCTAAAAAATAAGATGGGATGACGTTAGACCAGTGGCGTAGCAAGGGCGTGGCAGTCCGCCCCGGGTGAATGCAGCTGGGGAGGTGTCATCTCCGCTGGTTCCCTGTGCCCCGGAACAGGTTACTTCCTGTTCCGGGGCACAGGGAACCAGCGGAACCGACACCCCCCCCCCCCCCCCCCCCCCTAGTGTCGTGCACACGGCAGGCAAGAATGCACTGGGGGGGGGGCTTGGGTGGTGCGCCGAGGGGGGGTGTCATGCTGCACCCGGAGGGGGGGCTGTGCAACGGCAAACCACCCCTGGTGGCAGCCGCCCTCGTTACACCACTGTTAGACTATAGAGCACTGAATGAAGAGGTAGATATAATAGCCATCTCAGAGACCTAGTGGAAGGAGGATAGCCAATAAGACACAGTAATACCAGGGTACATATTATATCACGTTGATAGGATGAGCCAGGTTGGTGGAGTGGTGCATTATATGGTAAGGAAAGGCATTCAGCCATACGTAATATAAGTTCTGCAGCAAACAGAATGCACTGTGGAATGTTTATAGATTCTATGTGTGTAAGGAAAGAGAATAGTTGTAGGGGGTGTACTACTGTCTGCCAGGCCAAAATGAATAGACATATAAAACGTTGACAGAAATTAAGAAAACTGGTAACACAATAATGGGTGATTTCAATTACCCATCTATTGACTAGATAAATGTCACATCAGGAAATGCTATGGAGATAGTTCCTAGGTGAAATGACAGCTTCATGCAGCAGCTGGTTCAGAAACAGACAAGAGGAGACTCAGGATTTGGTGTCACTTGGCAACAGTGATCATAACATAATAAATGTGAGTTAATACCTGGAATGAAGACACAAAGGAAAGTACTGTGTTAGTATTCCTTATCATCCATGCCAGACCCTTCTACTGACTAGATAAATGTCACGTTAGGAAATGCTGTGAAGATAGTTTCTAGGTAAAATAACTGACTGCTTCATGGAGCAGCTGGTTCAGGAACTGACAAGAGTAGACTCAGGATTTGGTGTCACTTGGCAACAATGATCATGACATAGTGGGTTATGTCCCCCTGCCAGCAGATGGAGCAAGAAAAAAAAAAACAAAGCTGATTTCACTCCCCTAATAGGGGGCTGGTGCTGCCTTCAGCTCCTCAGTATTTTGCTAGCTTTAACAGATGGTGCAGATATGTGGCCTGGTGCAGCAACTATGAGTAGGCTGCTCCTCAGAAAGCTGTAGGCACAGTTGAGCACAGACCACGTCTGATGGATACAGCAGGCAACCATCCTTGGGGGACTGATTTCCCGCCCTCCTTGGGAACAGGTTAGAATTGATTCACAGAGCTCCGATGGTGCTGGGTCCCTCCCCGTGCCCCTCTGATCTTTATGGGGTTGTGGCTGCTGTCCCCTTCTGCTCTTGGGAAGGAGCCAGAGATTTATTCCCTGAACACTGGAATAAAAGGGCCTTCGATGCAACCTTTCCCCAGCCTGCCTCCTGGCCTACTATGGTGCTGTGTCAGATTGGGATTCAGAAGGTCTGAAGTGATCACATGTCCCCTTTCTTTCCTTCCACTTGCTTCCAGTATGTCTGGAAATAAAGGGAGGTGACACACTGCAGGTGTGCAATTCAGCATGTTATCCAGTACATATGGCCTGGCTTGGGAGCAGAGGTTGGTGCTAAGTGAGGGAGTCTGCTGCCCCTCACTACCTCTCCTCCCTCATCTCCCACTATGTTCCCGCCCGTAACCTCCGTTCATAGGACAAATCCCTCCTCTCTGTACCCTTCTCTAACACCGCCAACTCCAGGCTCCGCTCATTCTGCCTCGCCTCACCCTATGCTTGGAACAACCTTCCAGAGCCCTTACGCCAAGCCCCCTCCCTGCCCATCTTCGCTTAAAACCCACCTCTTCAATGCTGCATTCGGCACCTAACTCTTACCATTCACTAAATCCAGACTGCCCCAATTTGACCGCCCCTATCGGACTGTCCATTCACTTGTCTCTTAGATTGTAAGCTCCTTGAGCAGGGACCGTCCCTCTATGTTAATTGTACAGCGCTGCGTAACCCTAGTAGCGCTTTAGAAATGTTAAGTAGTAGTAAGTGGGCGCGTGCAGTCTGTGGGGATTTAGTGCCCAGCCAGAAGTGAAGGAGGAGAGGTTTGAGCTGTGGCCTGTGCAGTGTGTGGGGGATATGATCTGGTCAGTGCTCCTGTTTAGATAGATCACCTAATGGAGAAATTCTTGGTGGCTACATATCTACTCTCACGTATAGCAGAACCTGCAAGCTCTAGTTCTCTACTGAGTTAATATTTCAACAGGTGGTGTTACATGCATATCATGACTCCTCTTCACTCCCAACTAGGGGAATAACAGTGGGAAGAGCTTGCAGAACCAGCTCTCTGCCCCTCTACACGTGCTGCTTCCCTGAGTGCCTTTAAGGCCACATTAGGCTTGTGGTATGTGAAAAAAATTGGTGCAGCCTGAGGATAATTATTTTTTAAAATCCTAGGTGATCTGCTTTGGAAGCAGCTTCAATTTTTGCTTTGAGCCCTTCCAGGCCCTAATATGTGCTCCTGCATGGAAAGACCCACAGGTTGTCTCTGACAATATTTGGGGTGCTAGAGCATTCCACCAACTGTGGCAAGAGGATGAGGAGATATCCAGTTCAGCAGACAGAGGGAGATTGCCTCTTCAGAAAGGGATAGTGACTTAAGTGGGGAAGTCATTTGGGAGAGAGAAGCTAGTGACCTTTGTTTTGTAAGGCTTCATCTCTGGGCATCTCTCAGATAGGACAGCAGAAACATTAATCTGTAGGAGGGATCCTTTCCCTATAATTGTGGGTGGTCATAGACCCAGGGGTAGCCCAAGACAGTCTGCCGCCTGAGGCGAGGGGATGGTTTGCCACCCCAGCTCTCCCCCGCCCCCACCTTCCCTTCCCCGAATTTATCTTCTTTTCTGGCTGCAGCGGTTCCCATACATTGCTCTGCCACCAGCCCTGGCCTCTTCTCTCTACTGCAGCCCCCCCCACCTCCGAGGAAACAGGAAGTACATCAGAGAGGCAGGGCAGCGTATGGGAACTGCTGCCGCCCTGACTTTTGGAAAGCAAGAAAAGAAGGTAAATTCAAGGAAGGAAGGGCGTGGAAGTGGATGCCGCATCAAAATAGTGCCACCTGAGGCCCCTGCCTCAGGTGTCTCAATGGTAGGGCCACCACTACATAGACCTACTCCCCCCCCCCCCCCCCCCCCAACCCCAGATGGCATCTCCTCAGGCTATGATATCTGATTCTAGCTTTAAAGTACCAGTGCAAAGGATTTTATATTATCTTCCTGGTGAAGAAAAGAATAAGGTGTTGGGCCACCTAGGTGAGTTGTCCTTATGTAGAACCATAATTAGAGGGAAGCACAGCATTCAGAGATCTCCATGGTGGAAAGAGTTGAGTCTCTGTTTAAACAATCTTTCTATTTTTCTGTAGTTTCTCTCTTGTTCCAGACAGCTATATACAGTGGCTCCACAGCAAATCCTCCCTTGTCGGGTCCATTGTCCCCTCATGGAGCCATGGTAGCCTTTCTGCAAGTAATAGTATGCAGAGGAGTGGGGTCTTGACCTTCCCTACATGGGACCTAACAGCTCCTGGATAGGTTATTAGCTGGTGAGTCTTGCACAGTGGAGGTAAGCGATGCAAGGAACTCCTTTGTTTGGATCCTTCATATTGCCTGGTCAGGGTTAGGTCAAGACCGGGCTATACTTCTTTGGGAGCCCATGCACAGATTGCAAACACTAATCTCAAATGGGTTGTGAAATTTCATCCTCCGCAAGAAATAACTGTCTCTTGAAGTCATAGAACTTTTAAGGACCAAGTTCAGAGGCTGGCTGGAAGTACTTTATGGGAGGTCCTTCCTCACCTCAAGCCCCTCCTCCCAGTACTGGTCATTGTTGGTCCAAATTCAGAGGCCAAGAGCAGTGCTATTCCAGCAGCATCCTCCCTCCCTTAGTAAGTTAGTCTTGGACAGAAGATCTGACTGGGATGGCCTTTCCTTGTTGCATTCTGCAGTATTCTGGCTGTGATCCTTCATGAAAATATGTGGATACTTTTCAATGACTGGTTGGACACTGCTCAGGGGGACTTCCTTCACCCTCTCTGTAGGCTTTGGGGGCAGTTGTTATACTGGTGATAAGCAACAAGAATCTGAGCTCAAAAGGGGGCTCTACATGTTCTTGGGATCATGGCATGCAGTTCCCCTAGATACATAGGGGAATTCTTTCTAAAGGTTTCTACCAGATATTCCCAGATTCAGTATCCTGGATCCCTCACTGACAACTTCAGACTCTGTCCTCTTGGGCTAAGTCTGGCCCCTAGCTATTTAGGACTGAGTCAGCACAGAAATGTTGAACAGTAGCCAGGTTTCTGCAAGTGTGAAACCCTGGGCTGACAATTATCATGAAAAGCAATCTTGTCCTTCCTAGTTTCTGGAGCACAGCGGAACCCTCTTGTCTTCTAAGGAAAAATTGTGGTCTTGTGGCTTTGGACATCCAGGGCTCAAGACTTCATTGGCAGTGCCCAGGTCTCCTGTTTATTTGTCCTTCCTGAGAATGATCCTTTCTGCAGGTCTTGGGCTTCAGGACAGTGGACTTCGGTATTGTATCTTAGGCTCAGGACTCATACGTACCTCTTCCAGTTCAGTCCCATTTCAGGACAGCTTCCGTTAGCCCATTGTCACAAGGCTAGTTTCTCTTTCTCTAGGGAGACAGAAAGAGGCCTGAGCAGATTACTTTCACAGTTGTCTCTGACAGGGAGTGGCTTGGGAGTCTCTTTGATAGTTATTTTGCACTTCTTCCCTCCCACTTCTGGTCTGGGGCAGCTGACGTGGTGACAATGGTCATGATGAAGTACCAAGAGGGACAGAGTCAACCATCTAGCAGTCCAGTGATCCTGGCCTCTAGCTTGTGAGAAGGTAGTCCAGGCAGGTTGCAGGTAAGACAAAACTATTTGCTGATAGGAACTAAGCTTTATTTTATTTATTTTTGTTACATTTGTACCCCGCGCTTTCCCACTCATGGCAGGCTCAATGCGGCTTACATGGGGCAATGGAGGGTTAAGTGACTTGCCCAGAGTCACAAGGAGCTGCCTGTGCCTGAAGTGGGAATCAAACTCAGTTCCTCAGTTCCCCAGGACCAAAATCCACCACCCTAACCACTAGGCCACTCCTCCACTCCACTGAGGAAAATAGTAGCCCTCAGATGCTCTGGTAAGTGTGTCAGATTTGGTCTGGAGCTGAGTTCCCTGTAGGACCTGGCAGAAGACCTGGCTCCATTATTGGTCAAATTAATTTTCTGACCCAACCACTTGGGATTCTGAAATGTAAGGACTGGAAAAAGTGACTGTGTCTCTACAAGTGGTCAAGTAGGGCTCTTCCATGAGTGGAGATCATATCAGCTTGACGAAACTCCAAGATTAGCAAGTTCTTCAGCCAAAGAAAGAAAAGCAGGAGCCAGGAGGCTGGATATTCTGATAGAACCAAGGCTAACCTCCAGTCTCCTGCACAGGTTCCTGCTATAAGTCTGGATATGCCCTGATATGTTTTTCTGTAGGGGCCAGTCAGGAAGGATACTTTTTCCCCAGTTAGATGATTCTTTCCTGGAAGATCTCTTCCAGTCTGTTTTACATCCTTGGCTTTATGAGATAAAGGCAACATAGCAAGAATACTTAGTGTCAAGTGATACAACTTTTGGTAGTACAAAAGAGGCCAGCATAAGAGACTTATGTTGGAGTTTATAGTCTCTGGAAGTTCAGTTTTTGGGGAGCACTGTTCCTCTTATGGGATCTATTTGTTCAACTTTTTTCCTTCACAAGAAAGGTGAAGATTAACTTACAATTGTCTCAGAGAGCAGAAGATAGCTCTGGTACACAGGCACAAAAGCTCCCTCATTACTGTTGCACATAGGATACTTTCCTCTACCTCCGTCAAAACCGCTATTTAAAGCCCTGCTGCGTGCAGGCCGTCTCTCCAAGCTTCCCCTGCTTGCTTCGGTGACGTTCGCGCCCTTAGTCCCGCCTTCTGATGTCATTCTGACGTCATTTCCTTTTTCCGCGAAGGCGGGACTAAGGGCACGAACATCACCAAAGCAAGCAGGGGAAGCCTGGAGAGACGGCATGCACGCAGCAGGGCTTTAAATAGCGCGGGCTTCGACGGAGGTAATTAAAAAAGACAGATGGGAGTGGGAGGGGAGGGTGGGGGCGAAGGACATCGTTCGCTGGACATGTTTGGGAGCGGAAGGAAAGGGCAGGGGAGGGAGGAGAATCACTGGATATGGATGGGGAGGGGGGCAGGGGAGAGATTTGCTGGGCATGGATGGGTAGAGGGGGGCAGGGGAGAGACTTGCTGGGCATGGATGGGGAGAGGGGGGCAGGGGAGAGATTTGCTGGGCATGGATGGGGAGAGGGGGGCAGGGGAGAGATTTGCTGGGCATGGATGGGGAGAGGGGGGCAGGGGAGAGACTTGCTGGGCATGGATGGGTAGAGGGGGGCAGGGGAGAGACTTGCTGGGCATAGATGGGGAGAGGGGGGCAGGGGAGAGATTTGCTGGGCATGGATGGGGAGAGGGGGGCAGGGGAGAGACTTTCTGGGCATGGATGGGGAGAGGGGGCAGGGGAGAGACTTGCTGGGCATGGATGGGGAGAAGGGCAGGGGAGAGACTTGCTGGGCATGGATGGGGAGAGGGGGGCAGGGGAGAGACTTGCTGGGCATGGATGGGGAGAGGGGGGCAGGGGAGAGAGGAGAGTTTCAGGACATGGATGGAGGGGAGAGCAAGAGAAATTCTGGACATGGAGGGAAGGGAGAGAGAAGAAATGCTGGACATGGAGGGAAGATAGAGGAAGGAGATTAGATGAGGGGAAAGGAATTGAGAGAAACTGCACATGGATGGAGAAAATAGGAAGAAGCTAGATCCACTGGACAGTCAAGTCTGCGGAGGATCAGAAATGAAGAAGAAAGGAGGAAAGAAAAGAAATAAATGGAAAGGAAGCCCTGGAAACGGAGTCAAGGGAACAGATAGAGAGCAGCAGAATCAGATACTGGACCAGCATGATCAGAGAAACAAAGTCACCCGACAACAAAGATAGAAAAAAAAAATTTTATTTTCATTATAGTGTTTGGAATATGTCCACTTTGAGAATCAGGTGCTGAACGTTAAAAGTTTTTTATTTATTTACTTATTTATGGCATTTTATCCCATATTAAACATGAATTAGATTGGAACCTGGGATCATTTAATTTTTTTTCCTGGAGAGAGTAATGCATTGCCCCCTCCCCTTCCCCCCCCCCCCCCCCCCCCCCCCACTCCCCGGCTATGGCCAGCTCTGCAATTTTGTGGGGGCGCAGCGGTGGATGGGGGGGCGCCGAGGTGGACGAGGGGCGCCGAGGTGGACCGGGGAGAGAGCTTGTTGTTAAAAATTTACCAGCACACCACTGAATGTAACTAATAAATAAATCTCTGAGACCAGGTGGAAGCACGATGACCAGTGGGACACTGTCATACCGGGGTACAAATTATATCGTAGTGATAGGGTGGATCGAATTGGTGGAGGGGTAGCGTATGTTAAGGAGGGCCTTGAATCATATAGATGGAAAATTCTGCAGGAAACAAGACACATCTTGGAATCCCTATGGATTGAAATTCCATGTGTAAAGGGGAAAAGGATAGTGATAGGAGTGTACTGCCGTCCGCCTGGCCAGGATGAACAGACGGGTGTAGAAATGTTAAAGGAAATTAGGGATGCAAAGAAACTGGGCAACACAATAATAATGGGTGACTTCAATAACCCCGATATTGACTGGATAAATGTAACATCAGCGGATGCTAGGGAGGTAAAATTTCTTGACGAAATCAAAGACAGCTTTATGGAGCAGCTGGTACAGGAGCCGACAAGAGAAGGAAAAATTCTAGACCTTGTTTTTAGTGGAGCACATGATCTGGTGCAGGAGGTAATGGTGCTGGGGCTGCTTGATAGTAGTGATCATAATATGATCAGATTTGATATTAGCTTTGAAGTAAGTATCAAATACCATGTAAAATGAGTTATCTTGGGCAGACTGGATGGGACTGTACAGGTCTTTATCTGCTGTCATTTACTATGTAAACATAAGTCTGTCAAGTTATATGAAAAGCTGAAGTAAGGCAATAACAATTTGAAGAGAGGCTTGCTGTAGAGGTAGGAACTCAATAATAAAATGTTTTCGGGTACATTCAAAAAATGAAACTTATGAGGGAATTGGACTATTAGATGATTATGGGGTAAAGGGGGCACTCAGGGCCATAGTGAAGGAAAATGTGACGGTGCTACCCATAAGAGAAACGGAAAAATACTATTGTAGTTCCAGCCTAAAATGTAAATTGTAAGCCGAAATTTGTTTTTGGATAACAGTGGGATACAAGAATGCATAAATAAATAAAATTTAATGGCGACAATTTGGAGAAACTGAATAAGTCTCAGTTAATCTGGAAGATGCAATAGGGCAAAACAAATCTGAACTGAGTGGCATACACTCCAGAATATTGAAAGAATTCAAAGATGAAATTACAGATCTACTGTTAGTAATCTGTAGCCTATCATTAAATTCATCTATGGTATCTTAAGTTTAGAGGGTGATCTTCAAAACCCTTAAAGTAAATGAACCAGAGTATTACCTGCCTATCAGGCTTATTTTCGAAAGAGAATGACGCCCATCTTTCGACACAAATCGGGAGATGGGCGTCCTTCTCCCAGAGTTGCCCAAATCGGCATAATCGAAAGCCGATTTTGGGTGTCCCTAACTGCTTTCCGTCGTGAGGACGACCAAAGTTCCTGGGGGTGTGTCGGAAGCATAGCGAAGACGGGACTGGTGCGTGCTTAACACATGTGAGGGGGACCAGTGCACTACGAATGCTGGCTTCTCCCACGACCAAAGGGCTTGCATTTGGTCGTTTCTGAGATGGACGTCCTTGGTTTCCACTGGTCCCCCTGACATGCCAGGACACCAACCGGGCACCCTAGGGGGCACTGCAGTAGACTTCATAAATTGCTCCCAGGTACATAGCTCCCTTACCTTGTGTGCTGAGCCCCCCAACCCCCCCCCCCCCAAAAAAAAAAGCCCACTACCCACAACTGTACACCACTACCATAGCCCTTACCGGTGAAGGGGGGCACCTAGATGTGGGTACAGTGGGTTTGTGGCGGATTCGCTGTTTCCTCCACAAACGTAACAGATTGGGGGGGATGGGCCTGGGTCTGCCTGTCTGAAGTGCACTGCACCCAATAAAACTGCTCCAGGGATCTGCATACTGCTGTCATGTACCTGAGTATGACATCTGAGTTTGGCAAAAAAATATTTTGAAAGATATTTTTTGAGGGTGGGAGGGGGTTAGTGACCACTGGGGGAGTAAGGGGAGGTCATTCCTGATTCTCTCCAGTGGTCATCTGGTCACTTCTTGCACCTTTTTGTGCCTTGATTGTAAGAAAAACACGGCCAGGTAAAGTCGTCCAAGTGCTCGTCAGGGATGCCCTTTTTTTTCCATTATGGGTCAAGGACGTCCCTGTGTTAGGCACGCCCAAGTCCCGCCTTCGCTACGTCAACGATACGCCCCCTTGAACTTTGGCCGTCTCTGCGACGGAAAGCAGTCGGGGACGTCCAAAATCGGCTTTCGATTACACCGAGAAGGACGTCCATCTTCCGATTTATTTCGAAAGATGGGCGTCCTTCTCTTTCAAAAATGAGCCCATTAGTAAACCACTGGCAATCAGCAGAGCACACGATTGATGATTTAAAATTTTTTGTCGGTAAGATGCTTTTTGGCAATTAGCATAGGAAGAACGTAGAAACAATATTGCTACAAGAAGAACAGAGACTTATTTTCTTTTTTCAGACTTGTATTTATTTATTTATTTGTTACATTTGTATCCCACATTTTCCCACCTGTTTGTAGGCTCAATGTGGCTTACATAGTGCCGGAAAGGCGTTTGCATACTCCAGTGTAAACAAATGCAAAGTGATGTTGTGGTAAGATAAAGTTCAAACAACTACAGAGTGATGATATGGCAAGATAAATTTCATGTTGTATAGCCATATAAGGGAATCGTACAGCAGAAGAGCTGTGAGCGGAGGAGTAGCCTAGTGGTTAGTGCAGTGGACTTTGATCCTGGGGAACTGAGTTCGATTCCCACTGCAGCTCCTTGTGACTCTGGGCAAGTCACTTAACCCTCCATTGCCCCTGGTACAAAATAAGTACCTGAATATATGTAAACCGTTTGAATGTAGTTGCAAAAAACCTCAGAAAGGCGGTATATCAAGTCCTATTTCCCTCTCCCTTATGTCCATTACATATTTTAGTTTTGTCATGTAGCAGAGATTGGCATTTATGTTGGATTGGTAGGGTATGCCTTTTTAAACAGGTAAGTTTTTAGTGTTCTCTGGAAGTGCAGGTGGTCATACGTAGTTTTCAAGGCTTTTGGTAATGCATTCCACAGTTGTGTGCTTATGTAGGAAAAACTGGATGCGTAGGTTGACTTGTATTTGAGTCCTTAGCAGCTTCGGTAGTGCAGATTTAGGTACGTTCGCGTTGATTCAGATGTGTTTCTAGTTGGTAGGTCAATCAAGGCTGCCATGTACCCCGGGGCTTCACCATAGATAATTTTGTGAACCAGAGTGCAGACCTTGAAAGCGATTCGTTCTTTGATTGGGAGCCAGTGTAGTTTTTCGCAGAGGGAATCGCTTTTTTCCAAAGATGTCTATCTGCTGTGTTTTGAGGGGTCTGAAGTTTCTTTAAAGTTTGTTCTTTGCATCCTACATAAATTCCATTGCAGTAGTCTACATGGCTTAGTACCATTGATTGTATCAGGTTGTGAAATGTTTCCCTCGGGAAGAATTGTTTCACGCGCTTGAGTTTCCACATTGAGTGGAACATTGTCTTTGTTGTGGATGTCACTTGGCTCTCTAGTGTTAAGGTGCGGTCTATTGTAACGCCGAGTATTTTCAGGCTGTCCGAGATAGGGAGGGTGTACTCTGAGGTGTTGATAATTGTGGGGTTGTCTACGTTGTGTTGGGATAAGACGACGAGGCAGTGTGTTTTTTCTCTGTTGAGTTTTAGTTGAAATGCATTTGCCCAAGAGTCCATGATGTTCAAGCTGATCTTGATTTCGTTGGTGATTTCTATCAGTTTAGATTTGTAAGGAATGTATATTGTGACATCGTCTGCATAGATGAAAGGGTTTAAGGCCTTGGTCGGATAGGGTCTTGGCCAGCAGGGTCATCATTAGGTTGGATTGGTGATAGCGGTGATCCTTGTGGTACTCCGCAATCTGCTTTCCACTGTGATGATATGTTTGAGTTTGATTTTACTTGATATGTTCTTGTGGTTAGGAAACCTTTGATCCATCTAAGTATGTTTCCACCAATCCCGAACTTATCTAGTAATCTTATTAATATATTATGGTTTACCATGTCAAATGCACTAGACATGTCGAATTGGAGGAGGAGGATGTTTTTGCCTGTTGCTATTTTCTGCTTGAATTTGGCTAGGAGAGTAAGTAATACTGTTTCTGTGCTGTGTTGGGGGCGAAAACCTGACTGTGATTCGTGTAAAATTGAGAATTTGTTTATATAATCTAAGTTGTTTGGTTACCATACTTTCCATCAGTTTGACTGACAACAGGATGGATGCTACTGGACGGTAGTTAGTGATTTCATTTGGTTTTTTTTCATGGTGTCTTTGGTATCGGGGTGAGTAGGATATTGCCATTTTCCTTAGGGAAGAGACCTCGCTGAAGCATGTAATTTAGGTAGGATGTGAGGTCTGCTATGAAGCGGTCAGGGGTGGATTTTATTAGGTAGTTGGGGCAGGTATCTAGTTTACAGTGAGTGTTGGAGAACCTGTTGATCGCCTGTGCAACTGTATCGACTGTAAGGAGGGCGAGGTTTAACCAGGATCGGTCAGCTGGGTATTCTCCAGTGGTTGGGTCCAATTCATTAAGGAAGTTTTCGATGTCATTGTTGTCCTGAGGTAGTGTTGTTGCGTAGGTTTACAATTTTTTCATTGAAATACTTGGCAAGTTTATCTGCAGATGGGATGTCTGTATTCAATGCAGTGACCAAGTGTCATGATTGTGGTCAGAACCCCTCTCAAACTTACCTTATTTCTGGTGGTCAGCTTCTGTTTCTTCTGTCTGTGTTGCTAGAGCTGGCTCTGTGTCTGTGGGCTGGCTGCTCCCAGCATGAGTCTAATTGCTTTACTATACTGCAGCTGTGTGTGTTACCTGAGCTAGCTCTGGTTGCTTCCAGCTGGCTCTAATTGCTCTGCTATACTGGGTGTATTGAGCTTCTCTGTGGTTCAGTTGCTCTGTGTTTCAGTATGCTGGCTGCTGGTGTCTGGTAGGTGTGACATCATCAGGCAGGGCCTTGATAAGGGTGTTCTTTCCTTCAGGGCCTTTGCAACGTTGGCATTTGCATTTGCACTTGTGCTTGCTATAGGGCCAGGTCAGTGTTAGTGCAGTGTGCACTTTTGACTTATGTGTTTTGCTTCTCTGCTTTTCCCTTGTAGCTCCTCTGCTTTCCCTTTGGGTGTGGTTAGAAGCAATGTTAGTTTGCTGTTAGAAGTACTGCTGGTTTTGGTGCTGTTAGAAGCACTTCAGTTTGCTGTTAGAAGTACTTCTGGTTTTGGTGCTGTTAGAGGCACTTCAGTGTTGCTGTTAGAAGTACTTATGTGGCTTGGTGCTTAATAGCACCTGGGTTAGGTTAGTGCTGTACAGCACTGCTGTAGTTTGGTGCTTAGAGCACCTGTGTTAGTTAGTGCTGTGGTGCACTGCTGTAGCGTGGTGCTTAGGAAGCTCCTTTATTAGCTTATGTGTTTAGCTTTCTTGCTTTTTCCTTGTGGCTCCCCTGCTTTCCCTTTTGGTGCTGTGAGTAACACTCCTGTTAGTTTAGTGCCTAGGGGCACTCCTGGTAGTTTAGTGCCTAGGAGCACTCCTATTAGCTTAGTGCCTAGGGGCACTCCTGGTAGTTTAGTGCCTAGGGGCACTCCTGTTAGTTTAGTGCCTAGGGGCACTCCTGTTAGTTTAGTGCTTAGGTCTGTTAGTACGGTTAGGAACACTTCTGTTGGTTTACTGTTGAGAGCACTTATGTCAGTTTAGGATTTAGGAGCACTTCTGTTGCAAGCCTGTTCTAGTAGCCTGGTCCCTGTGTCATCCTGTATCCGGTAAGTCCTGCCAGCCACTCGAACCCAAGGGCTCAACCCTTGGGGGGCAGTGGCTAAGTGCAGGTGAAGCTGTACGGGCCAGTCCATTGTGCTCCAGTCTGATGTGTGTTCTGGTCTGGTGTGTGTTCCAGTCCTGTGTCCTCCAGTCTGGGGGATTCCAGTCCATGTGTTCCGGCTCGCTGGGCAGTGCCTGCAGTCCCTGCCGGTGCCGGTGTGCTTGCCCAGTGTTGGTTGGTGGGTTTTGCCTGCTGCTGTCGCTCCTCGGCAGCAGCCCAAGGGCTCACGTTTGCTCCAGAGCCCGGCCCCGCGGGCTCTGAACCTGAGAACCTGACACCAAGTTGGTGTCTAGGAGTTTGTTCACGAGTTGGTGTCTAGGAGTTTGTTCACGAGTTGGTATAGTTTCTTTGTATCTTTGTAATCTGGCCCTATTTTAGTTTTGTAGTATAATCTTTTGGTCTGTCTTATTGCGTATTTGTATTTTCTTTGTGATTGTTTCCATGTGTTGAGTGAATGTTCATTTTTTTTATTTTTTCCATGCTCGTTCGAGTTTCCTGGATTATGTTTTTAGCTTTTTCAGTTCATCGTTGAACCATGGTATCGAGTTAGTCTTACATGATGTTTTTGTTCGTAAAGGTCTAGTATGCATTTGCATCTTTTATCCCATTCCAGGAGGTAGTATATGGAGTCTGTTTGTGCTGTCCAATCATTGTTGTACATCAGTTGCCAGAATGTTTTCGCGTTTACATGACCTCTTGTTTTGTAGGATGTGTGTTCTTGGGTTTGGTGTGATCCCTTTTTCCGCCAGTGTAGGGATAGGTTTAGTTTGTAGTGATCAATCCAGGGTGTTTCTGTCCATTTAATATCTGTTATTATTAAGTTCTGGTCTGTTGAAAGTTTGTGTGAGATGAGATCCAGGGTGTGCCCTTTGACGTGGGTTGCTTGCATTAGTAGCCATTTGAGATCACATAGGTAGAAGAATTCCTTACATTCTCGTGTGTTGATGGAGTTTGGGTCTTCTAAGTGAAGGTTAATGTCTCCTAGTACTAGTACACTGGAGTTGGTACACAGGTGTTTGAGATGAAGTCGATGAAGTCAGTCTGGCCTTCGTTCCAATTACCTGGAGGTCTGTAAAACAAGACACAATTCAAATGGTCGCATAGGGTTTTGTTGTGGATTCTGATTGAGGCAATTTCAAGCTTAGGTGTCATGGACTTGGCAGTGGTTTCAGTGGTAAAGTGGGATTGATAGATTAGTGCTATGTCTCTGCCTCTCTTTTCCTTTCTGGTCCAGTGTGTGATTTTGTTTCCTGGAGGGCACAGGTCTAGTATTATTGGGTCCTTTTGGTCATGGATCCAGGTTTCATTGATGAAGAGTAGGTTAAGGTTTTCTGTCATGATCCAATCTGTTAATATTGCTGTTTTGTGTTCAGTGCAAGAAAGCTAGTTGAAAAGAAAAAAAAGACTGCTGAGCGTCTTTAAATTCTTCTTTGCCATTTTCTGCTTCCATTATTTTGAGAAATGTTTTACCTTCTGATGCAGCTTTGCAAAACAAGGGAGTGCTTGTTGAGGATTGAGACTTTGAGCCCTTTTCCTTTGGTGAACGCTGTTTTCATCGTGCTTTGGATTCCTACGGTTGTCAATACCTTTACATGAATACAAAAATGATAGGAAGACTAACCTGATGAGAATAAAGAAAATATGGAAAAACATGATAAATGGTAATTGATAGTGACAAATAAAATAATGTATGTTAGCATAAGATAAAATGTATATATAATTAACCAAAATTTATGAAGCCCATGTATCAAATGTAAAAAGTAGTTTAAAAAATGAAAAGAGATATGGAAAAAATACTACCAATAACGAACACATTGTTCATACTGAAATCCATGTCATTATTGGAAAAAGTGGTAAAACTGACGAGCCACAATGTCATATTGGACAGACAAAATCTAAATAATCTGTGACATGAAAAACTTAAAAACAAATTCTGATTACAATAATTGTTAAACCAAATATTATAAAATATAAGACCCATAAACACATATTATATGGAGTGGAGGAGTGGCCTAGTGGTTAGGGTGGTGGACTTTGGTCCTGAGGAACTGAGTTCGATTCCCAGCACAGGCAGCTCCTTGTGACTCTGGGCAAGTCACTTAACCCTCCATTGCCCCATGTAAGCCGCATTGAGCCTGCCATGAGTGGGAAAGCGCGGGGTACAAATGTAAAAAAAAAAAATAATAATATTAAGTGACGGCAGATAAAGACCTGGCTGGTTCATCCAGTCTGCCCAACAGTTACATTTATTATCAATTCAAGATTAAATTAGCAATGAACGTAATATTATATACTTGATCATGGTCTTTCTTTGGTGTTTCTTTGCAGGAAAAAGACTGTAAAAGTCTGCCTGGCATTGTCCTCACGTTCCAAATTACTGGAGTTTCCGTCAAAGCTCTCTCCTTCCCAAACTAAACCGGATTGCTATATGCAGGCCTCAGACCTTACAAGCCAGCCCAGTACCGGCCTTAGTTGATGCAGCCAGAGTCGCCATCTTGACGTTCAAACACATATGGGTGGCAGAGCCGGTGGTGGGAGACGGGGCTGGTTGGGAGGCGGGTATAGTGCTGGGCAGACTTATATGGTCTGTGCCACAGCCGGTGGTTGAGAGGCAGGGATAGTGCTGGGCAGACTTATACGGTTTGTGCCCTGAAAATGACAGATACAAATCACACACACAATCTCTCTCTCAGAGTCAATGTCTTTGTCTCTCTCACACACACAATCTCTCTCTCAGAGTCAATGTCTTTCTCTCTCTCACTCTCACACACTTGCCTCTCTCTCACACACTCTATGTCTCACACTGTATCACATTCACTCTCTATGTGTCACACAGTCACTTACACACTCTCTTGGTCTCATACACTCAGTCTCACAGAGAGTCTGTGTCTCACACACACTCTGTGTGAAACATACTCTCTCTCACGCTGTGTCTCACAAATGCACTTGCACACACTCTCATTCTCACACACTCTCATTCTCTCACACACACACTCGCACATTCACTCTCTCACACACAGTCACTCTCACACACACTCTCTCAAACATACACACTCCGAGGAAAACCTTGCTAGTGCCCGTTTCATTTGTGTCAGAAACGGGCCTTTTTTACTAGTACATAATAACCTATGAGTGTAAAAAAATGTAAAAACCCTATGTTAATGTGATCGGACAGAAGCGATAAAGGCTTAATAAACCTAAAAATGACGGCTAGATAACTAACAATGATAATCCCTCATATCGTGTAAAAGAAATAAACTCGACAGCAGTTTATAAAAGAAGCATATGAAGGAATGTAAAGTGATTCATAAAAGGGCTAGAAACCAAGTCTGACTACAATATAGTCTAAAAATATGAACTAAAGGATTTAACAGAGTCCATTTAGTCCTGGAGTAGGAGCGCCAAGAAATCTATGCAAACAAGGTCATAACTAAGCAAGATTATAGATACATTGTACCGATAGGGGCTAGATGCTAGGGAGCACAGCAGTGTCTAAAAACAGAAACTGATCTAGATAATGTTAAGATTTTATAGTTGCAGGGGATTTTTTTTTTTTGTTACATTTGTACCCCACGCTTTCCCACTCATGGCAGGCTCAGTGCGGCTTACATGGGGCAATGGAGGGTTAAGTGACTTGGCCAGAGTCACAAGGAGCTGCCTGTGCCTGAAGTGGGAATCAAACTCAGTTCCCCAGGACCAAAGACCACCACCCTAACCACTAGGCCACTCCTCCACTCAGAAACACAAATGCTGGTCCACAGAAATGTCTCCTCTTAATGTGATTAGAAGAACACACATGGTGGAGCACAGTGTAACTGAGGGAAATCCAGTTCACCCTGGATAACAGAACCGGTAGTGGGAGGCGGGGCTGGTGGTTGGGAGGCGGGGATAGTGCTGGGCAGACTTGTACGGTCTGTGCCCTGAAAAAGACAGGTACAAATCAAGGTAAGGTATACACAAAAAAGTGGCACATTTCTTGGGCAGAGTGGATGGACCGTGCAGGTCTTTTTCTGCCGTCATCTACTATGTTATGTTACATACATTTCTGTTTATCATGGAAGTAGGTTTGAAAATTGTTTTCTCCATTCTTTAGCTGCTGTTATATTCTCTCTTTCATGTTTGTTTAAAAATTCTCTCTCTTTGTTCCCAGGAGAATGGTTTCTTATGATATCCGCTCTGAACCACGTGTTGGAGAACGTGTCCCATATGTCATTGTGTATGGGACACCGGGGGTTCCTCTCATCCAGCTCGTGAGGCGGCCCATCGAAGTGCTGCAAGACTCCAGCCTTAGGCTTAATGCCACCTACTATATCACCAAGCAGATCCTGCCACCCTTGAACCGCATCTTCTCACTTATTGGCGTCGATGTGTTCGGCTGGTATGACGAGCTGCCAAGGGTAAGCCTTTGAAAACACAGTTGTGGTGGTCCACCCTGAGTGCTTTTCCTTCCTACTCCTGCTGAAGACAGGGACACTGAGTGTACTGCTCAAATAGAAACTTTACAAAGCTGAAGTGCAACAGCTAGCTTAGGCTTATTCTAACTATGTTGATAATACTATGCTGCTTCAGTTACAAAGGCCTTTCAGCAATGTGGAGCTGTAGCCTAATGGTTATAAGCCAACCCAGAAAACCAAGAAATGCTCTCAGCAGTTGCTCCTGATTTGTGAGCAGTTCCTTTCCATTACATTCCGTTGCTTATATACCGCCTAAATCAACCAAGGAATCAAAGTGGTTCAGAAAAAATATGAAAGTCTTAGAAAAGAGGTAGAGCAAACTGTCATTCTACCAAAAGGAATAAGTTAATTTACTGTAAGAAAGTGGACAACTACCTATGAAGTTTTTATAAACTAAACAAGCCACTTTAAAATCCACCTGTGCTTTCACTGGTAATTAATAAAGTTCTCTCAGAATAGGTGACACATCATCATATTTCCTACATCCAAATATCAATCTGGCCGCAGTGTTCTGCAGCAATTGTAATGTATTCAATAACCGTTGTATGCCAGCCTACAGAACACTGCAATAATCAATCTGTGAGAGAATTATCATTTGTACAATTACACAACTGTTCTGGAAAAAAAAGAAAAAACGCACTGCACTGCCCTCAAACAACATACTCTTACACAAGTTTATCTTATTTTTCATATTCAGTTGTGTATCAAGCACTATACCTAATAGCCTAGAAGAGTTTTCAAATTTAAGGGTTTCTCCTGAATCTGTATTAATAGTTTTTGGCAAATCCAGCAATGTATCAGAAAAATAAAGTAACTTTGTTTTATCTGTATTAAACTTTAAATAATTTTCAGATGCCCAGTTTCGAGTATCAACTTATATCCTTCTTCAAATCCAGAAATAATAGGCACTAATATAAAAATGTCGTCCACATAAGAAAAAATGTAATATAAAAAAGAATTCATATAAAATCCTACAGGAACGCTAAAAGGTCATCCTGCACATTCCTCAATCTTCACTTCCCCAGTTGTAAAGGCCTAAAGTACAAACTAATGCATGCGTCAAACTTCTCTTACTTGAGTACACAGCTATGGAACGCATTGCCGCGCAGCTTAAAAACTAGTTATGAACTAACCAGCTTTCGCAAATCCCTGAAGACCCACCTATTCAACAAAGCATACCAATAAAAGCAACAACTATAAATGTAATACATCGCAACCTATATATTATCAATAATGTTTATGCTTAGATCTGCTTGTTTAAATCTCGATTACGTTATTTTCTATGGCATCTCCACCTTACCTATTATTAGTACTGTTTACTACTTATGTTTACTTGTTTAAATTTCGATTTGCTAATCTTTAACACCAACTGTTATCTCCTAATCTACTATCTACTAATAACGACACATTGTAAGCCACATTGAGCCTGCAAAGAGGTGGGAAAATGTGGTTACAAATGCAATAAATAATAATTAAATAAAACTGGGGATAAAGGCGAGCCCTGCAGATTGTAAGCTCTTTGAGCAGGGACTGTCTTTCTTCTATGTTTGTGCAGCGCTGCGTATGCCTTGTAGCGCTATAGAAATGCTAAATAGTAGTAGTAGTAGTAGAACTCCATAACTGGATGACCAACTACTTGAGAAAGTATTGCTCTTTTTTACTCTATACCTTCTATTTTTCAGAAAACCCTGAAACCAGTTAAAAACTGCCCCAGAGAAACAAGTTCATCTAACTTACTCAGCAATTCACCACGGTCCACAGTGTCAAATGCACACAAAATTGAAGTAAAACGGATGGTATTTTTTGACTTAATAATAGTTTCACTCTTGACACTAATGCCACCAACAAAGCTTCTGTACTATGCATGGATTGGAAGCCATATTGTATATCATGCAGACGCTGACATTTATCTAAATAAGACATTGTTTGAGTAGCTACCAGAGATTCAACAAGCTTGACCATCTATAGTGTACTTGCTATAGGACAAAAATTAGAGAGAACTGTTAAATCTGCTTCCTCTGATTTAGGAATTGGTGTTAAAATTATTCTCTGAGGACAAGCAGGCTGCATTATTCTCACAGATGGGTCGATGATCCGCGTTGGCCCGGGAATCGGCATAATGCATAGCAAAATGAAAAAAGTTTTGCTAGAGCCTTCTGGTGTACGTGCAGCACCGCACCACGCATGCACAAAGTTCCTCCCCGCCTGTCACACAACTGCGCTCCTCAGTTCTTCTTTTTTCACGTCAGGAGTGGCAGGTTCCGCTGCTGCACCTTGTTCGCCTTGGAAGATCCTTGTTGTGCCTGTTTTCAGCTTTTTCACCTTCCTCTTATTCTTTTTCTTTCAGTTTGTTTGGGAAAAAAAAAACAGTTTTTCCTTATTTTTTTTCTTTGTTTCTTTTTGGCCTGCGTTTAAGCTTTCTTTCTTTTAGCTGTGGCCGTCCTTAGGCCTGCTCGGCCGGTTCTTCCTTCTTTTGTATCCCTTTTCAGCACAATCGTGTTTTTTTGATTTCACTAGGGCAGCCTTCCCTTCCATGTCATCGAAGACTCCCAGCAGCTTCAAACACTGTACTCGGTGCAACCGGACCATCTCAGGCACAGATACCCATTCGTGGTGTATCCAGTGTCTTGGGCCCGACCATAGCCCAGCTCGTTGTGTCCATCTTCGTATGAAGAAAAGGACTCAACTGGCTCGAGAAGCCCAGAGGGAAAAACTTTTGAGGGGCTTGGTCCGGTCCTTCGACATCGGCATCGAGGGACACATCGACGTTGGGAGTGGAGGTAGGCATTGCTGCTGAGAGGCCACGACATGCTGGGAGTAGCGAGGCATCGAGTGGGTCTCCACCCGTCTCGAGGTCTCCTACTATGCAGGCCCCCCGGAACCATCCATCGTCGGACCCAGCCCCGAGGCAATGTGGGGATTCGATGTCGTTCTCATCAGCACCGAGAAGTCTCGGTAAGATGCATTAAGCAAAGGCTAAGAAGTACCGACACCGTTCACCTTCAACACATAGTCCTGGGAGTTCCAGGGCATTGAGGGATTCGGCACCCGAGAAGCATCGATGCCAGGAGGACCGCTCCCCCTCCATACAGGAGGTGCCAACGTGTTGGCCTCTCAGTCCAGTTCCTGCTCCCGAGCCTCAGGCGACTCTGCCACCGACTGCTCCACAAGCCCCGCAGCCTTCTCCAATGGTGGCTCTTGACGAGCGCATTCAGGCCTTCCAGAGCTTCTGGAAGGACTGCTGCGTCAGTCTGCATCAGCGTCAAGGGTGCTTGCGCCTGCCATGCCGTCACCTGCAGCTGTGTCTGGCCCTCCAACCGCAGTGAGGTCTTGTAACACAAATCCCATACCATTTTTGTTGCTTTCCTTTGCACCGCTTCAATTTTTTTTTACATCCTTCGCAAGACACAGCCTCCAAAACTGAACACAATACTCCAGGTGGGGCCTCACCAACGACTTATACATTGACATCAACACCTCCTTTCTTCTGCTGGTCACACCTCTCTCTATACAGCCTAGCAACCTTCTTGCTACGGCCACCGCCTTGTCACACTATTTTGTCGCCTTCAGATCCTCAGATACTATCACCCCAAGATCCCTCTCCCCATCTGTACATATCAGACTCTCACTGCCTAACATATACGTCTCCCGTGGATTTCTACTCCCTAAGCGCATCACTTTGCATTTCTTCGCATTGAATTTTAATTGTCAAACCTTAGACCATTCTTCTAGCTTCCGCAGATCCTTTTTCATGTTTTCCATTCCCTCCCGGCTGTCCACTCTGTTACAAATCTTGGTATCATCCGCAAAAAGGCAAACTTTACCTTCTAACCCTTCGGCAATGTCACTTACAAATATATTGAACAGAATCAGCCCCAGCACCGATCCCTGAGGCACTCCACTGCTCACCTTTCCCTCATCCGAGCGAATTCCATTTACCACCACCCTCTGGCGTCTGTCCGTCAACCAGTTCCTAATGCAGTTCACCACGTCGGGTCCTATCTTCAGCCTGTCTAGTTTATTCAAGAGCTTCCTGTGGGGAACAGTGTCAAAAGCTTTGCTGAAATCTAAGTAGATTACGTCCATAGCTCGTCCCTGATTCAATTCACCTGTCACCCTATCAAATAACTCAATGAGATTCGTTTGGCACGATTTCCCTTTGGTAAAACCATGTTGTCTCGGATCTTGCAACTTATTGGCTTCCAGGAAATTCACTATCCTTTTCTTCAGCATCGCTTCCATTATTTTTCCAATAACCGAAGTGAGGCTTACCGGCCTGTAGTGTCCAGCTTCTTTCTATCACCACTTTTGTGAAGAGGGACCACATCCGCCATTCTCCACTCCCACGGAACCTCTCCCGTCTCTAAGGATTTATTAAACAAATCTTTAAGAGGACCCGCCAGAACCTCTCTGAGCTCCCTCAATATCCTGGGGTGGATCCCGTCTGGTCCCATGACTTTGTCCACCTTTAGATTTTGAAGTTGTTCATACACACTCTCTTCCGTGAACGGTGCTATATCTACGCCATTCTAATATGTACTTTTGCCAGTCAATCGTGGTCCTTCTCCAGGATTTTCTTCTGTGAAAACAGAACAAAAGTATCTGTTTAGCAAATTTGCTTTTTCTTCATCGTTTTCTACATAGTGGTTCGCAGCATCTGTCAGTCTCACAATTCCCTTTTTAATCGTCCTCCTTTCACTAATATACCTGAAGAAAGTTTTGTCACCCCTACTTACCTTTCTAGCCATTTGTTCTTCCGCTTGCGCTTTCGCCAGACGTATCTCTCTCTTGGCTTCTTTCAGTTTCATCTGGTATTCCTCTACGTGTTCCTCTTCTTGAGTTTTTCTGTATTTCAGGAAAGCCAACTCTTTAGCCTTTTATTTTCTCAGCCACTTGCTTGAAGAACCATATCGGTTTCTTTTTTCTCTTGCTTTTATTTACTCTCCTTACATAAAGGTTTGTGGCCATATTTATAGTTTCTTTCAGCCTGGACCACTGTCCTTCCACTTCTTGTTCGTCCTCCTAGCCCATCAGCTCCTTTCTCAGGTATTCCTCCATTTTACTAAAGTCAGCATGCTTGAAATCCAGGACTTTGAGTTTTGAGTGGCCGCCCTCCACTTCAGCTGTCATATCAAACCAAACCGTTTGATGGTCACTGCTGCCTAGGTGGGCACCCACTCAGACATTTGACACACTATCCCCATTTGTGAGCACCAGATCCAGCGTCGCTCCCTCCCTCCCTCCCTCCCTCCCTCCCTCATGGGTTCTGTCACCATTTGTCTGAGCAGAGCACTTTGAAAAGCATCCACGATCTCTCTACTTCTTCTCGGTTCCGCAGACGGAACCTTCCAATCTACATCCGGCAGATTGAAATCTCCCAGCAACAGCACCTCTCTCTTCTTTCTCAACTTTTGAATATCTGCAATCAGATCTTTATCTAGTTCCTCCAATTGTGTCGGGGGTCTGTAGACAACACCCACGTGGCCAGAGGTTTTATCATCTCTTTTTAAGATGATCCATATCGCTTCTTCCTTTCCTCAGGTCCCTGTCATTTCAGTCGCCTCAATATCATTTCTCACATACAGAGCTACTCCTCCACCTTTTCGACCATCTCTATCCTTCCTAAATAGATTAAAGCCTAGTATGTTTGCATCCCATTCATGGGAACCATTGAGCCACATCTCTGTGATTGCAACAACGTCTGTCTGCCTCCAACATCAGGGCTTTTGAAGGTCATGAACTTTATTGCTTAGAGTGCGAGCATTTGTGGTCATCGCTTTCAATCTACATTTCCTGTTGTGTGTTTCAACATTAGTGATTTGGGGTATCTTTTCTCTTTGGGTACCTTCCTATCTTTTTGTTCCACCTTCATTGCTTTTTCTTCCGCCTTAGTTCTATTTTCAGGAACATCACAGTGCTGTAATGGAGCAAAAGAATTCTGTAGGGGCAACACTTGTGAGGGCAGATGCTTCTGTGTCACATAATGAAGTCTAACTGAGCCTACCGTGAACCATCTGTTCTTAGGTGGTTTTATCCTTTGAGGCAGTGGTGTGAATTTGGCTTGATTTTGTGCAGTCTTAGAAGTTGCTGTAAGTGCATCTAATTCTTGCTTTACTTTACTGAGCTCCTGTTTTAAACTAGCAAGCTGATGACAGATAGGACAAGCCTTAAGTCTCCAGATGATTGGCCTTGAAACTAAAGCACCACAATAATTACAGAGAATAAGAGTCATCCTGTTGGGAAGCTTGCCAGGTGCCCTTGGCCTGGATTGGCCGCTGTCATGGATAGGATGCTGGGCTCGATGGACCCTTGGTCTTTTCCCAGTGTGGCAATACTTATGTACTTATGTTTTGTTGGAATAGGTATGCTATGATGGGGTTAACAGTGTGCAAGATTATCTTTACTCCTCAGCCACACACAGGCAATCAGAGACAGTTGTAATTAGGGTGGAGTTAATTTGTGATAAGTAGTGTATTTAGGAAAACTATTTAGGAAGTGTCAGTCTTGGGGTGGGTGGGCTTAAAATTAAAACCTGTGGAATGTGTTTGCTGTAACACCTATATCTAGAACTGTATTAAGCCACTTATCTACACAGCTGGTTGGGACAAGGGGAAGACAAGGTTAAGAAATGCACCAGAAATGTGCAAAACCACAGCTCTAGGGTAGGGATAGCCAGGAATAAAGCCAGCACAAGTTTTATCTGTGTGTTTCCTTCAAGCAGGAGACAAGCAGAGACCTCAAGGCTGCCCCAGCTCTTTCAACAGAAGCTTTGCTACACCTAAGCGTTTAAATTGTCTGCAGAAAAACCAGGTGGGGGTGGAGGAGGGGGAGAGCTCAGCACACTTTTTGTTAAAGAGAGTTCTAATACTTTATGGCAGTTTTGAAATCTGAAATCTAGTTTTCTGATTTACAGATATCAATAAACCAGTTAGAAACACAACAGTCAGATCACAATATTTGCAGAGCAGATTAAACTGTTGTTTTTTTTCTTCTCTTTTTAGGAAAGATATAATTGCAGTGACAAGGATAGAAGGGAGAGATGTGCAAAACCACAGATCTAGGGTAGGGATAGCCAGGAATAAAGCCAGCACAAGTCTTATCTGTGTGAGTTTCCTTCAGGCAGGAGACAAGCAAACTTTACCCAAACAAATGGATTACATTAACAATAGTATAAAAAAATGCCATTGTATCCAGCTTATGAAACATTCCAAAACACTTCTGCAACAAACAGAGTAGTAACATTGTTTATAGGAGGCTCTCACTGACTGCTGCTGGTTAACCAGCTGGTCAATAAAATCAGGTGAGTTGAATACCCATTCAAACAAAAAATTGCAACTGGCAAAAGCATACTTCTCCTACAATTCGACATGTCTAGTACGTTCGACATGGTAAACCATAAAATACTACTAAACATCCTAGAATACTTCGGGATCGGTGGTAGTGTACTTAGTTGGATCAAGGGCTTCCTAACTACAAGAAACATGCCAAGTGATATCAGTCTCGAACATATCATCACCACAGAAACCAGAATGTGGAGTACCCCAAAGATCGCCATTATCACCGACCCTTTTCAACCTAATGATGACCCCACTAGCCAAATCCCTATCCAATCAAGGCCTTAACCAATATATCTACACAGATGATGTCACAATATATATCCCATTCAAACTTGACCTAACAGAAATCACAAACGAAATCAAACTCAGCCTCCAAATCATGAACTCGTGGGCGGACGCTTTTCAACTAAAACTCAACGCAGAAAAAACACACTGTCTCATCCTCTCATCCCAATACAACACGAACAAACCCACCAATATAAACATCCCAGATTACACCTTCCAGTTTCAGATAGCCTGAAAATTCTCGGAGTAACAATTGACCGAAATCTCACGCTAGAAAGCCAAGTGAAGACTACAACAAAGAAAATGTTTCACTCAATGTGGAAACTCAAACAAGTAAAACCTTTCTTCCCGAGGGAAATATTCCACAGCCTGGTACAATCAATAGTACTAACAGCCTTATTTTCGAAAGTGATGGGCGCCCAGATTTCAACCCAAATCGGGAGATAGGCGCCCATCTTGCGAAGGCGCCCAAATCGGTATAATCGAAAGCTGATTTTGGGTGTCTTCAACTGTACTCCGTCGCGGGAACGAAGTTGACGGAGGCGTGGTGAAGGCGGGACGGGTGTGTTTATCGGCCGAGGAGAGATGGGCACCTTCGGCCAATAATCGAAAAAAGAAAGACGTTTTTAGTGCGAATTCACTTTTTTTGGACCCCTTTTTTTTTTTCACGAACAAGTCCCAAAAAAGTGCCCTAAATGACCAGATGACCACCCCTGACTCTCCCAGTGGTCACTAACCCCCTCCCACCAAAAAAAAACCCAACTTTAACAACTTTGTTTTCCAGGCTGTATGCCAGCCTCAAATGCCATACCCAGCTCCATCGCAGCAGTATGCAGGTCCCTGGAGCAGTTGTTAGTGGGTGCAGTGGACTTCAGGCAGGTGGACCCAGGCCCACCCCCCCCCCCCCCCCACCTATTGCACTTGTGGTGGTAAATGGGAGCCCTCCAAACCGCCCACAAAACCCACTGTACCCACATATAGGTGCCCCCCTTCAGCCATAAGGGCTATGGTAATGGTGTAGAGTTGTGGGTTTTGGGGGGGAGTTGAGGGGCTCAGCACCCAAAGGAAGGGAGCTATGGACTTGGGAGGTATTTGACTTTTTTTTTAATTGTTACAAGTGCCCCCTAGGGTGCCCGGTTGGTGTCCTGGCATGTGAGGGGGACCAGTGCACTACGAATCCTGGCCCCTCCCATGACCAAATGCCTTGGATTTGTTCGTTTTTGAGCTGGGCACCTTCGGTTTCCATTATCGCTGAAAAACGAAACCGCCCAGCTCAAATCCGTACAACTCCGATGCATTTGCCAGGCACAAACCGTATTATCGAAAAAAAAAGATGGGCGGCCATTTTTTTCGAAAATACGGTCTGTCCTGCCCCTTCACGTACCCGTTCGCAGACATAGACGCCCATGGAGATGGGCGTTCGCGTTTGATTATGCCCCTCTATGTCACATAGACTACTGCAATGCAATCTACACCGGATGTAAAGAACAAATCATTAAGAAACTCCAAACTGCCCAAAACATCGCAGCCAGACTCATATTTGGAAAAACGAGATTCGAAAGTGCCAAACCCTTGCGAGAAAAACTGCATTGGCTCCCAAATTGCATTCAAAATCTGCACCCTGGTTCATAAAATCATTCATGGTGAGGCCCTGGTGTACATGACAGACCTCATAGACTTACCAACCAGAAACACAAAAAGGTCATCACGCACATACCTAAATCTCCACTACCCAAGCTGCAAAGGACTAAAATATAAATCAACCTATGCATCCAGCTTCTCCTACATAAGCACACAAATATGGAATGCAATACCAAACATCATCAAAACAATGCACGACCTAACAAACTTCCGGAAATCATTAAAAACCAATCCAACTTAAACATCCTGAACCCTGCAACACAAAGAAACCTATACCAGAACTGGACAAAACATAACTCTTCCTCCCTATTTTTCTCATTTACTATGTCACTCATGAACTCTAACACAATACCACTCTGTATTTCTCACACCGAAATTGGCGATCGCCATCACGGTACTATGTAAGCCATAGGCGGTCGGTAGCCCAACTGTTTGGGGAGGCTAAAGGGGGTGGGGTTAGGGGTGGGGCCAGGGGTGGAGCTTAAATCCATAATTGTCTGATAACACACAGAAAAATAAATAAATAAAAATAAAAGTCACAATTAATACCTTTTATTAAATTTAGATATTAGATATGTATCATATGTCAAAGAATAAAGTGGTTGCTCAAAGCATATTCTAAGCACAATTGCTCAACTGCAAAACCCTATACACAACTTTATGCAAAAACACACACAGAACCTTACTGTACCATAAATATTACACTGGGCAGAACCTAATACACCAATATACCACCCATACAGAAAATGCAGACCGTCAACAATATGAAACAAGGGATCATGTCACAATTCTCATGTACAGCCACAAAATATCCTTTTAGGGTGGGTAGTATTCATAATGAGCTCCTTTTATTAACAACCAGATGGAGATAAGAGTTTTCACATTTCAATTTTGGCACAGTATAAGTCATCTTTATGACTACTGATGCACTCAAGCTTGCAAGTAATTAATTTGAAACTCCAAAGCCACAGTCTCACACTACCTGTGTAGAAAACAGGATACAGGACCAAGTTATCACCCACAGTTAAATGTGAATCTTTCAGCATATAGAGTGGAGAAAAAAAGGGGGGTTCAGTAACGCCACCCAGCCAGCCCAAGATGATCGGACCCTAGAGCACCAATATACCTGCTACTGGAAAACTGCAACAAGCTGGACTGTTACACATTCCTACACAAACACTACATGCTAGCAGAATCCGTCATGTCAGTCACATATGCAGAACAGGGACAGACACTCATGAGATACAAAATAGGGAACCACAAAAAACATGCCCACAAAAACTGAAATATAGATCTCTTTAAGGAAGCCAGACTCTGTAAGCAGTGCAAATGCTAGTAAAAGAGAAACAGAAATGTATTTTCTCCTGTACTCTGCAAAATACAATAGAAAAAAAATGTACATTTCACAAAGCAGGCACATCTTAGTCCTTAAAAAGCATTAAATACAAAGAATGTTTTATTTTCTTCCTTTGTTGTCTGAGCATTCTGTTTTTCTAGTTGGTCTGGTCCCAGTCTCCTTTCCACTTTCCATGTATCAATATTCTCCTAAATTCTTTTCCAGGTTGACTTTTCCATTTCTTCGCCCTTCTCTTGTCTTCTTACTGTCCTTCTCTGCATCTGTCTGGCACTGATCTTTCATTTTACATCCCCCCCCCCCCCTCCACACACACCCACACACCTTTCTCTCACTCTTTAGTCCCTAGTATCCATCTACCTACTGGCTTTGACCATCTTCTGCTCCTTTCCTCTGCTCACCATCCCTCCCAGTCCCATCCATCTTCTGCTCCTTCCCTCTGCTGTGCCTGACCTCTCCCAGTCCCATTCATCTCCTGCTCCTTCCCTCTGCTCCCCACCCCTCCCAGTCCCATTCATCTCCTGCTCCTTCCCTCTGCTCCCCACCCCTCCCAGTCCCATCCATCTCCTGCTCCTTTCCTCTGCTATGCCTGACCCCTTCCAGTCCCATCCATCTTCTGCTTCTTCCCTCTGCTCCCCACCCCTCCCAGTACCATCCATCTCCTGCTCCTTCCCTCTGCTATGCCTGACCCCTTCCAGTCCCATCCATCTTCTGCTCCTTCCCTCTGCTCCCCACCCCTCCCAGTACCATCCATCTCCTGCTCCTTCCCTCTGATATGCCTGACCCCTTCCAGTCCCATCCATCTTCTGCTCCTTCCCTCTGCTCCCCACCCCTCCCAGTCCCATCCATCTTCTGCTCCTTCCCTCTGCTCCCCACCCCTCCCAGTCCCATCCATCTCCTACTCCTTCCCTCTGCTCCCCACCCCTCCGTCCCATCCATCTTCCCTCTGCTGCCCCCCCACCCCCCTGCGAGGTCCAGGATCGTGCAAGCCCCCCCAAACGGCGATCGTGACTCCGTTTACCCCCTCTTCCTCCCTCCCTCCGGCGCAGCAGTCTTCAGCCTTTCTGTGCTCCTGGCAGCGGTAGCAACGTATACACGCTGCCTTCGGTCTGCCCCAGAAGCCTTCTCTTCAAGTTCCTGTTCCCACAGATGACACAAAAATTTCAAAGTTGTGAAAACATATGCGAATTGTGAAAAATTTCCAGGAAGCCCTTAGGAAATTGGAAGACTGGGCATCCAAATGGCAGATGAAATTTAATGTGGACACATGCAAGTTGATGCACATTGGAAAGAATAATCTGAATCATAGTAACCTGATGCTAGGGTCCACCTTGGGGGGTCAGCACACAAGAAAAAAAATGTAGGTGTCATTGTAGACAACACACTGAAATCTTCTGCCTAGTGTGTCGCGGCATCCAAAAAAGCAAACAGGGTGCTAGGAATTATTAGAAATGGGATGGTAAATAAGACCAAGAATACTATAATGCCTCTGTATCGCTCCATGGTGCAACCTCTCCTTGAGTATTGCATTCAGTTCTGGTCGCCTTATCTCAAGAAAGAAAGAGCAGAATTAGAAAAGGTTCAAAGAAGAGTAACCAAAATGATAACGGGGATAGAGGAAAGGCTAAAGAGGTTAGGGCTCTTCAGTTTGGAAAATAAATGGCTGAGGGGGGATATGAATGAGGTCTACAAAATCCTGAGTGGTGTAGAATGAGTAGAAATGAATCGAGGAAGTTACATGGAAATACTGTTAAGACAAATAGGAGGAAATATTATTTCACTCAACAAATAGTTAAGCTCTGGAACTCTTTGCCGGAGGATGTGGTAACAGCGGTTAGTGTATCTGGGTTTAAAAAGGTGACAAGTTCCTGGAGGAAAAGTCCATAGTCGGCTATTGAGATAGACATGAGGAAGCCACTGCTTGCCCTGGGATTGGTAGCATGGAATGTGGCTACTATTTGGGGTTTTGCCAGATGTTTCTGAGCTGGATTGGCCACTGTTGAAAACTGGCTATTCTTATGTTAAGAGATGTATAATTACATTGTCTCAGTAGCATCAAAGTGTACCTATCATAATATGGACATACCATATGATCCAATACTGTGCGCAAATGTATCCTTGTATATTGAAGGTGGTACATGACATCTGAAAATGGAAATATTTCTCTTTTACATTGTTATGGTTCCTGAATAATTTAAATAAATCTGTCATTTCAGTAAATGCATTTTCAAATGTAATAGATTCTTATATTGCATAATAGAGTTAGCGCTCACAGGAACATAGTAGATGATGGCAGAAAAAGACCTGCATGGTCCATCTAGTCTCCCCAACAAAATAAACTCATATGTGCTACTTCTTGTGTATACCTGACCTTGATTTGTATCTGCCATTTTCAGGACACAGACAGTAGAAGTCTTGCCCAGAACTAGCCCCACCACCCAAACACCAGCCCCGCCTCCCAATCTCAGCTAAGCTTCTGAGGATCCATTCCTTCTGCACAGGATTCCTTTATGCTTATCCCACGCATGCTTGAATTCCATTACTGTTTTCATCTCCACCACCTCCCACGGGAGGGCATTCCAAGCATCTACCACTCTCTCCGTGAAAAAATACTTCCTGACATTTTTCTTCAGTCTGCCCCCCTTCACTCTCATATCATGTCCTCTCGTTCTACCGCCCTCCCATCTCCGGAAAAGGTTCGTTTGTGGATTAATACCTTTCAAATATTTGAACGTCTGTATCATATCACCCCTGTTTCTCCTTTCCTCCAGGGTATACATGTTCAGGTCCGCAAATCTCTCCTCATACATTTTGCCCATGTGAACTCAGAGGGAACTTTAAAGTATGGCTATGCTTATGTACTTATAGGGACATTGCAGCTGATTTAGTGCATCCCCAGGCACTTAACCTATGCTTTTGGTGTGGATGGCTGCAGAATTGCTGGATGGTTGTTGCTTCTGAGCTGGAATACAGCAATTAAGCAACCCTCATTCCAGATGATGTCACCAACCTCCATCCTAGGATATTGTGAGGTTTGTGAATTGATAGGAAAAGAAGACATTAAATTAACAGTTTTTCCAGATATCGCCAACAATGTGATGTGAAGGGAATGGTAAGAGACCAACTTTAAGTGACACACCTACACAAAAGGCATATTTCTAACCCTGGCATGTTGTGTAACTAACTACTTACTCATCATCTCTCTGCAGCTTCTCATACTTACCTGAGGTCTACTTATTCTCCTCTACATAGCATCTCCTTAACCTGTTTTCCATTTGTGCTGATCCCTCTCCTTTCGTTGTGCCCCCCTACAGTGGGTCCACTTGATACATTCCTGAGTGCAGGTATGGACAGAGTGCACAGTCCTGATCATGCATTAGGAGCAACTTTCTGCTAGAAAGTTATTTATACTAGCAAAAAATGCTGGGATACAGCCCTGTATACTGTATCTGAGGGGAATTAAATATACGAGTAACCTTTCCTAGTGGTAATAGCAATGAGTGCCACAGTGGCGTACCGAGGGCAGGGCGGTGGGGGCGACCCGCCCTGGATGCAAGTCGTTAGGGGGTGCTACCATGGACATCTTCCTCCCCCCCCCCCCCCCAAACTAGTGCGGTATCGCTCTCCCCCCTTCTCGCTCCACGTCTGCCCCACTCTGCTGGTCTTTAAACTTCAAGGCTTCCGGCAGCATCAGCAGTGTAAGCCCTGGAAGCATTCTCTGTACAGTGTCCCACCTACATGGGAAGCTGTATAGAGGAGGCTTCCGGGCAGGCCGAAGGCAACACTTTCATCGCTGAGACACTGCTGATGGGCTTGGAGGCATGTAGGAGCGGAGTGGACATGGAGTGAGGAGGGGGAGAGTGGTGGAGTGGCCTAGTGCTTAGAGTGGTGGACTTTGGTCCTGGGGAACTGGGTTCGATTCCCACTGCAGGCACAGGCAGCTCCTTGTGACTCTGGGCAAGTCACTTAACCCTCCATTGCCCCAGGTACAAATAAGTACCTGTATATAATATGTAAGCCGCATTGAGCCTGCCATGAGTGGGAAAGTGCGGGTTACAAATGTAATAAAAATAAATAAAAAATAAATACCGCACTAGTCGGGGGGGGGGGGGAGGACGGAGGGAGAACAATGCCAGCCAGACCAAAGGGAAAGGGGGGTGGAGAGAGGAGGATGTGATGCCAGATCTAAGGGAAGAGGGGGTGGAGAGAGGGATTCCAGACTCAAGGGGAAAGGGTAGTGGAGAGTGGAAGGAAAGCGATGACAGGGGAATGGGAAAAAGGAGGGGTGGAGAAAGGAGTGAGAGTGATGCCAGATCAGAGGGAAAATGAGAGGGGGAGGGGAGAGGAAGGCGGGACACATGAGACTGGGGAAAAGCTGGATCTGGGGAGGGGGAGAATGAGATGCCGTACTTTGAAGCAGGGGAGAGATACTGGCCCTGAGGTGGGAGTGCAGGAGAGAGGGAGAAAAGAAGGGTGAGGAACATGGGAAGGGAAAGGGACACAGAGGGCAGATGCTGAACATGGGAACAGAGATAAGCAGAAGATGGATATAGATGGGGAGCAGAGAGAGGAGAGATAAAGATGGAGACAGGGAGAGATACTGGCAGGAGAGAGGGAGAGACAGGCTGGATAGAAGAGAAAGAAAAGGCAGATCGTGGATGGAAGGAGCAGAGAAAGCTGGCAGACACCATATGGAAAGGGGGAAGGGCAGACAGGATGGCAGAAAGAGGGGGCAGACAGTGGATGGAAGGAGCAGAGAAAGAGTAGTTACTTACCTGTAACAGGTGTTCTCCGAAGACAGCAGGCTGCATATTCTCACAAGTGGGTGACGCCACGTCGGCCCCGGAGGATTTTAAAGCAAAATCTCAAAATCTCTTTACGGCGTTCCGTCGCGCGAGCGATCGTACTGCGCATGTGCGCGCACCTCTTCCCGCTCGCCATGCGGACACGCCCCTCAGTTAAATCCAAAAGATGGAGGAGACAACTCCAAAAGGGGAAGGTGGGAGGGTTTGTGAGAATATGCAGCCTGCTGTCTTCGGAGAACACCTGTTACAGGTAAGTAACTACTCTTTCTCCAAAGACAAGCAGGCTGATATTCTCACAAGTGGGGTATCCCTAGCTTCCAGGCTTACACAACAAACAGTGGTCAATTGAGTCTCGCAACGGCGAGGCCAGAATAAAATTGACCTGAAAAGAAGAAATATCTAAATGAGTGTAGCCTGGAACAGAACAAAAATGGGCTTAGGAGGGTTGGAGTTGGATTCTAAACCCCAAAGAAGTTCTGCAGCCCTGACTGCCCAAACCGACTGACGAGTCGGCTATTGCTGAAGGCAGTAGTAAGATGAAAATGTGTGGACTGATGACCACACCGCAGCTTTGCAGATCTCTTCAATAGTGACTGATCTTAGATGAGCCACCGACTTAGCCATGGCTCTAATTTTGTGAGCCGTGACATGGCCTTCTAGAGTCAGTCCAGCTTGGACAAAAATGAAGGAGATGCACTCTGCTATCCAAGAAGAAATTATGCAGTTTCCGACAGCAACTGGCATTAAAAGAAATAAACAACTGGGCGGACCGTCCGAGGGAGCTCGTCTGCTCCACGCAAAAAGTGCGGAGCTTGCTTTCGCCAGGGCTTGTAAGATGAGGGAGAAAGAATGTTGGTAAGACAACTGACTGGATCAGCTGGTACTCTGATACCAGTGCCAGTAAGAACTTTGTCTGCATGCAGAGAACTACTCTGTTAAGATGAGAAGTAAGGTAAGGCGCTTGAGCTACTAGAGACCGAAGCTCACCGACCTTACGAGTTGAAGGAACAGCCACTAAGGAAAACGACCTTCCAGGTCCAATACTTCAGATGGCAGGAATCCAGTGGCCCGAATTGAGCTTGCAGCAGCTGGATGAAAACGACATTGGGACCCCAAGATACTGGATAAGGAGTGATAGGAACTCTGACCGAAGCATAAGAGCCAACTGTCAAAATTATTGTGGGTGGTAAGCCCAACAGAAATAATCTCCCCTAGACACATACAAGGAATTCTCTCAATATTGGGGGAGAGATAAACCTCTCGTGAAGTGGACAGCTAAAGGCTGACCTTTCACACGTTGATGATAAGCTCTATTGCACAAAGATGAATACTGACAGAGTTGGTCTTGAGACCAGACTCAGACAGGTGTAGAAAGAACTCAAGCAAGGTCTGTATAAGACAAGATGCAGGATCTAGGGCCTTGCTGTCACACTAGACGGCAAACCTCTTCCATGAAAAAGAATAACACCTCTTTGTGAAATCTTTTCTGAAAGCAAGCAAGAGTCGGGAGACACTCTGGAAAACTCAACGAAACCCCACTCTCAACATCCAGACCGTGTGAGCCAGAGATTTGAGGTTGGGATGTAGAAGTGCCCCCTCGTTCTGCGTAATGAGAGCTGGAAAACATTCCAACTCCAGAAGAAGAGGGAATCCTATCTGACGCAGCTAGAAAAGAGCAATCAGAATCATGGCTCCACAATCTTGCTTGAGAAACAGCAAAGTCTTTTCCACCAGATGTATGGGAGGATACGCATACGGAAAACCTGTCTCCCAAAGAAGGAGAAAGGCATCCGATGGTAGCCTGCCGTGAACCTGCAGCCTGGAACAGAACTGAGGGACTTTGCGATTGGACTAAGTAGCAAAAAGATCCACTGAGGGGTCTTTCGAACTATAGGCATGCTCAACTGTAGCATTATCCTGCTCAGCCTGTCGGCCAGACTGCTGTTTACGCCAATTAGATAAGTGGCTTGGAGAAAACATGCCGCATTGCGGGCCCACCGCTACATCTGCATGGCATCCTAACTCAGAGGGCAAGATCCAGTACTCCTTTGTTATCGAGTACATCACAACCCGATTGTTTGGTTGAATTAAAATAATTTGGTTGGATAGCCAGGAGGGATGCAACCTTCGTCAGCAGCTTTTGACTGAGTAAGATGCCTCAGAATCAAAATAGAGAGAATTAAGCACCTCTGAGGGGAATACCGAAGACTGGCGAACAGTCGGGTTACATCCTCTAGATACCCTAAACTTGATACCACTGGGAAGCTAGGATGCACTGAGCGGATGTCATGTGCAAAAGTGCCATGGGAGTTACATGAACTGCGGAAGCCATGTGTCTAGAAGTCTCAATATGTACTGTGCTGTAATCTGTTGAGACGGGCAATCATCGTGTTAAGGGAACACATGCACTCCCAGTCCATGAAGATACGCTGCAACAACAGCCAGGCACTAGGAAAAAAACATACTCTGGATGCAAAGAGAGTATAAGTATCCTGTAAATCCAGAGAGCATAACCAATCGTTTTCCTGAAGTATGGGAAGAAGGATGCCCAGGGAAAGCATCCTGAACCAAATCTGTTTAGGCCCCTTATGTCTGTGATGGGACGCAACCCACAAAGAAAGACCTGGAATAGAATCTCAACCCTTCTTGCCCTGGTGGAACGGGCTCGACTGCATTGGCGCTGAGAAAAGCAGAGAGTTCCTCTGCAAGTACTCACTTTTGATGGAAGCTAAAGGATTAAGCTTCCAATGAACAATGTGGAGGGTTTGATTCCAGATTGAGAATGTATCCTAACCGGACTAGTTGAAAAACCCCACCGGTTGGAGGATAAAGAAGTCACCTTTGGTGGAGAAAATGTAAACTTCCCCCCCGACAGGCAGAATGGCCGGTACGGACATTTTTTTTTTTTTTTTTTTTTTTTTTTTAGTGGCTATACTGAATTGGAGCCAGTCAAAAACCCCTCTGTTTCCTGGGGAATAGCTGCAGGGGCCTGATTAGGTGCACGCCGCTGACTAGAACGAGCGTGCTGAGGCATAGCCCGAACCGGCTGTCGAGAAGTAGGAGTATAGGTACGACCCCTTAAGGCACAAGGAAAACTACTCCTCTCTCTAAAGAACTTCCAAGATGAGGAAGTGTATGTACAGCATATCTATAGTTTTCTGCTGAGTCTCCTCCTCCAGGAGAGAGGCACACAGTCATGAGAGTCTGTCACTGTACCTAGAGCAGAAATCTAGGTGTTACAGTACAAGTGTCGAAAATGCCCTTGGACAGGAACCTGCGACACACCGTGTGCTACCTGACCACTTGGTGAAAAGGTCTAGCCTATTCCGGTGGGAATGCTCGTAAAGATCTGACAAGACTTGATTTGGGATGCGATCATGCCAGCCTGGTACGCCATTCTCCAAAAGAGGCTAAGGATGTATGCTCTGGCCCTGGGGGCGCCAAAGTAAGTTCTTAGAACTCCTATCTGTTCTGAGTGCAGAAGACTCAGGTGAAGATAGTAGTCCAGGACCTCTAGCATCTGGGCATTGGGATTCACAATCTCCACTGTAATGTCAGATGACCATCATTGAACTGAACTAACTACTCAAACAGAGCAGCTCAGATCCAAACACGTCCGATATGGAGGCTAATATGGGTCGAGAAGTTGCCCCAGTAGGGTGCGAACACCCATACCAGAGGCAGCATCGGTGAAGGAGACCAGGTGAAAAGCCAGATGCCGCAGGAGGCGGTAGCACCCATGGCATCCAACGGTACCCATGGTCCCGAAGCCAAGGACAAAGTCTGGAAATGCAAGGGAATCGAAACCAGACTGCTAGACCATGGCACCGACTGTACCGATGATACACATGGTACCGATGGACCCCGGTACCAATGGTACCCATGGTACTTGGTACCGATGATAGTCATGGTATCCGGTATCGATGGTACCCATGATACCTGGTACCGATGGTAACCATGACATGTGGTACCAATGGTACCCCTGATATCCGGCACCAACAGCACCGACGGTACCGATGGTACACATGGCACCGACGGTGCTCATGACACCTGGTACCAATGGCACCCATGGCACCGATGGTACCTGGTCATGATATCTGGTATCGATGGTACTCATGTGCCGACGGCATCCATGATACCTGATACCCATGTATCCACGGTACCGACGATACCTGATAGTATGGTACCGATGGCAGTCATGATACTCGGTACCGATGGGCGATGATACCTGGTACCGATAGTCGATGGTGCCCATGATACCTGGTGCCGATGGTGCCCATGATTCCCGGTACCGACAGCACCCATGGCACCGATGACACTCGGCATCAACGGCACCCATGGTACCGATGATACCCGGTGCCGACGGGACCCATGGTACCGATGATACCCGGAAAAAGAAAAACTGAGGGGCGTGTCCGCACGGCGAGCGGGAAGAGGTGTGCGCACATGCGCAGTACGATCGCTCGCGCGACGGAACGCCGTAAAGAGATTTTGAGATTTTGCTTTAAAATCCTCCGGGGCCGACGTGGCGTCACCCACTTGTGAGAATATCAGCCTGCTTGTCTTTGGAGAAAGAGCAGTATACTGTACTGACCTGAGGAAGGAGGTTTTGGCTTCTGAAAGCTAATTTTAAAAATGTATTAGTCCAATAAAATGGTATCTTACTTTCTATTTTTTAATTTGTAAAGTGGTGATTGGTATTTGTCAGTTTTTTTTCAACTTTACATGTGCTATCTTTATATTTTTTACAGTGCTAGGGGACATGCATCACTCTTTCTGCAGTGTTGCATCGTATGCGGAATCTGGCCTCTTGGGGGTTCAGTTTAATTTTAGTTTGTGGTTACTTATTCTGTACTGGGTGACGGTGTATCTGTGTTCCGTGTGTGTGAAAAAGACATGGCTTTCTGCTGACAGGATCATCTTTCCTAATCTGGCTTGTTTAGTTTTACAGTAGGTGTATTGATGTTCTAGTGCTCACTGCAGTGTTTAAGATGCTGTCTTTTCCTAGGTACACCCTTGTGTGACTCGTGGATTATTACTAAAAATAATATTTTCATATAGAGGAGGAGGTGTTAAAAATGATCGGCCCCGGGTGTCAGATACACTAGGTACGCCGCTGGACTGCCGTGCTCGTCTGTGCAATGTTCACACTATATGATCTTATTTGTAGATGCAGAAAGTGAGTTCCGTAAGCCACAGTGAGCAGGATGCTCGGAAAGTCACCATCTCTCAGTATTTCACAACCCTGCACTGTCCTGTGTGTGATGGACTCACTCAACATGGCATCTGCAGTAAATGCAGAAGTCAGCCCCAGCAAGTGGCAGTAATCCTCAACCAAGAAATCCGTGAGCTGGAATGCCAGCAGGACAACCTGGGAAAGGTAAGAGATCCTTTCAGCCCTGAGAGTCTGGATTTTGGCTCAGTTTATATGGCCTGCCTTTTCTTCTGTCACAGCAGCTTAGCTGGATTTATATTACAGTGCGTGCAGTTTAAAGTTATCTAATGTAATCTTTTGGGTTTTTTTATTAGTATATCTTAAATGTTACAATAGAAACATTATAAGACTACACTTAAGGAAACCATGTCAATGAAAATAAATTTACACATACAAGAAGAAAATTATGGAGAACTAAACGCAATCAGTGCTCCACATTAGAAAAAAAAGAGATAAATAATAAAAAAAATCCCACCAGACAAATGATATTATTTGTACTCCAAAAGGAAAACCCTGTTTGGAAAATAGAAGAACAACGAAAACAATTTATGAAACACTACCTTTCTCTTTTTCCATCAGAAATGTTTAATCTGATCTGTTGATTGAACAGATAAGGTGTGCTTTACTCATCTAATAAACGGATTATGCATATCTTGTTGTGCATTGTCTGAAGGAGTAGGGAAAGGACGTAGGACAACCAATCCAGGCAAAACTCCAGAGGTAGATCGATAAAAACTTTATTGCCAAAGACCAGATACAGTGGGCTCGACGTAGTCCTGCGTTTCGGCAGTAGTATGCCTGCTTCAGGAGCAAAGTGTCTGTACCGACTGTAAACATATTTCTGCTGAAGGACTGTGGCTCAGAGTCACTATTGCCAAAAGACAATTCAGAGTTGCAAACAACTCCAAAGTACTGCGCATTTCAAGCCACAATCCTTCAGCAGAAATACGTTTACAGTCAGTACAGATACTCTTGCTCCTGAAACAGGCATACTACTGCCGAAACGCAGGACCGCGTCGAGCCCACTGTATCTGGTCTTTGGCAATAAAGTTTTATCGATCTACCTCTGGAGTTTGCCTGGATTTATTGTCCTACATCCACTCCCTCTTCTTTTGGATAATACTTTTCCTCATAGGGAATCCTTCCTTGTCTTGTCGGATGTTAGTATCTTGGGTTTTTTTTTTAAATATTCATGTATATACTGCCGTATTAAATAAATAAATGTCTAACTGGGGAGAAGGGGGAAGAAGACCTTTAATGTATCTACAATTCCTGAATTCAGTTCAACTTAAAATACCAATGAAACGGTATGAGCTAATTCTAAAAGCTAAAATAAATGAAGCCAAAACAACTCTGGGCAATCTCTGGAGGCAAATGTCACCCACGCAAGTTTCTCTCCACAGATCCCTGAGGCTTAACTGCACATTCAGTGTTCACCCAATCTTTGTTCCTCTTTAGATCTGCAGGAGCTGTACAGGGTGCTATGATCAGCAGATCCACTGTGTCTCTCTCAACTGTCCAGTGCTCTTCAAGCTGTCCAGAGTTCATCGAGATCTGTGGAAGACGCCCTATCTCCGCCAGCTCTTAGAGCAGTTTTAAATTATTACAGTGACAGATAACAGGTGCTATTTTTTGTTGGAGGGGGGGAGGGTATTCTTTTATCACACTAAAACTATTGTGCATGGTGCTGTTTCTACTTGGTTCTGCGTTTTGGAATTTTTAAATGTTTACTGCCCTAACAATACAAAGCATTTATGCCAAGTTACTGAGAACAGAACTTGTTAGCCTGTGAATCTCTACCGTCCTTTCTTGTGAAAAGTCTGTTTTCTTTTGCCTTTAGCCAACCTTGCTTTAGAATACAGATGTTGTACCATCTTGTAAATTCACTCCTGTGTGTAGAATTAATGTTTACACCTTGGGTTCTGTAAGAGACACCCAGGATCCCTGGCCAATATAAAAATCATTGTGTATGTCTATCTTGGAACTGTCAGTATCCCAACCATGTGGTTCTTATCGCTGTATTTAACTGTCTACTTTATAAAATATTTTGTAAATACACTTTTTTACTTTTAAATCAACTGAGTAAAACTATGTGCAATGACTTTTATAAAAATAAATTTGAAATTAGTTCTTTTTCATCTAAGTTTGGCTTGGCCCAGAGTAAACATTACATTGTACTGATCAGACTGTGCAGTTGATAGCACTATGTAGCATTTTTAAATATACATTTCTAAAACGTTTGCTTTACCTATTAATGGGGCGTTGAGGCCATGTGCACATACCTTTTTGTTATAAAACTGGGGCACTGTTGCAATACTTTATAAGAATTGAGTCCATTTTATGCTTGTTTTGTATAGATATTTCTTTTCTTATATACATTCAAATCTGATTTGCCATCACTATCGGACACAATGTGTGTTTAAGATCATTTGTAAAACTGTATAAAATGAGAAAAGAATTATGTGGTCTGTGTATTATTTTCTAAACTGGAAATCATTTTGTTTGAAAGAATAATGGAAACCAAATTAAAATTGAATGAATTATTCAGTTTGTTGTTGTTTTTTTTAGTTAGAAACAAGAGCAGTTCAAATCTTGTAAACTAACAAAATGAACATTTGCTTTTTAAAAATGTTTTGTTAATTTGCCTGATAAATTATTTTTCAGCTCACGTGCAAACGTCAGGCTGTTGCCCTGCAGTAGAGGGAAAAAGAAATACAAACTCAACATGAAATCCTCATGTATTTAACTTAGTGTAATGTGTACATATTTAAGCACTTCAGAAAAGTGATTGTTAAAGCAACAGGTGTCTGGCAATGGATATTTAGACAGCTGAGTAACAGAAAGGCATGTAAAGAAGCCCATAAGAGGAGGAATCGGGTGGGCCATGGGGCTCATGGCTTCACCAATATTTTGGCCCAACATAGCATCAGCAACTAGAGAGGCTACGGCAGATTGGTTTGGTTTGTTTCACCCCTTCAACCAAAAAGGTATTCCACTGCCCCAGGGACTGTGGATGAGATTGTCTTTTGCATTTTCATGAATACTGTGTAAAGACTTCATAGTACTGTGAGACAGCTGCTTCTGATGCTTGTACAGCTTTGAGGACATGCCTTGACTCTTTGCCCCCAAAACAGAATATCTTTCTATTTTTTAAGAACGTAAGATTTATTTGGTTCCAGTGCCCGTTTCTGATCGCTTTATCCCAAGAAGAACCTTCTACTATTACTACAAATCGCAACCTAATCATGTTCAGAACAGTCACAAAGATAGGTTCGAGAGGTTTATCAGAACCAGCTAACTTTTCTTGGTCAAATAAAGTGTGTTAGCAGAGATGGGAAAGTTCTCATGTGAATGCTGTATTGTTTCCAGAAAATATTTCCTTAAATAAGTCTGTTCCTGAAAAATACAGTTTTGTAAAGTTTATATATCTCTGAGAGGGTGGCGGACATAGATTTTAGCTAAGCTTTTGACACAGTTCCACATAGAGGACTTCTACTATAAATAAACTGATTGCTCTCGGAATGGACTGTAAAATGACTGACTGGGTTAGGAACTGGTTGAGTGCTAAGTGACAAAGGGTACTGGCAGAGCTGGTGGTTGGGAGGCGGGGATAGTGCTGGGCAGACTTATACGGTCTGTGCCCTGAAGAGGACAGTACAAATAAAAAAGTAGCACATATGAATTTATCTTCTTGGGCAGACTGGATGGACCGTGCAGGTCTTTTTCTGCCGTCATCTACTATGTTTACTATGTTTAAATGAAGTTCTCTCTGAGGAAAAGAATGTTATCAATGGTGTGCCGCAAGTATCGGTCCTCAGTCCAGTTCCTTTAAAAAATTTTTGTAAAGCCATGTTGCAGAAGGGCTGTCTGGAAGGTTTGCTGCTTTGCCGAGGATACCAAAATCTGCAATAGGCTAGACACCCCTTATGGTATCAATAACACGAGGTAGAATCTAGCAAAGCTTGAAGAATGGTCTAGATTTAATGCTAAAAAAAATGCAGAGTCATACGTTTGAACTGCAAACACTCGAGGGAGTACAGTTTAAGGAGTAAAATACTTATGTGCATAAAAAATGTTTCCATGTTTTTTTTTTTTTAATGTATTTTTATTGATGACATAAACATTCAAACAGACAATTCTACATGCTTGGTCTTGTACAACATCAGCTTGTCATCGAAAATTTTTTTCTCTTTTTTCCCTCCCTCCCTCTCACTCCCTCCCCCCCTCCCCCCCCCCCCCCTTCTTCACCAGGCCTCTATTCGATCAGATTTTTATTTAACCATTTAGAACTCTACTGCGTGCTTGCGGTGTCAGAGTGTCTAAAAACGGCATCCAACATTGTAAATATCTCTCCCCCTGCTTAGAGGCCAAGTCACGCACATCTCTTCGTTCCAAGGCACATAGTGATATCATATATGCTCGCCAAAGTTGGATTGTGGGGCCATTGTCCTGTAGCCATAGCTTAAGTATTGTTTTTTTTTCCCATCATCACCGTTCTTCTCTGGAAGTGACGCAGGCCCACCCTGGTTGATCCACGATTTGTGAACTCATCAAACAACAGTCCTGGGCGTTTCACCCATTGTATCTGCCACATCTTAGAAACTTGTCTACATATCATAGACCAGAAACCCAATATCAATGGACAATGCCAGAACATATGGCCTAAGTGCGCTCCTCTTCCTTTACATTTTGGGCAGTCATCCAAGGGCCTCAATGTCGCTCTATACGCTCTATGCGGGGAGATAAATAGACGCATTAAGAATTTATATTGGGTTTCTTGTATATCCGCATTCTTAAATTCTTTATAGCACGTCTGCAGGCAGGCCTGCAGAGTGTCAGGCCCAATCCGAGACTTCAATTCTCCGGCCCATGCATTTGTCAAGTGTTGGTACTGTGCTAATGGCATGGCTGTTCGGATTTGTGCATGATGGTATTTTAATGGAACAGCTCGTCGAGCCTCTATGTCAAAAATTTCCATGAGCTGTGCCCGTACTGAATATTGCAATGCAGACCTGGGGAGCAACTTTACATAATGTTGCAATTGTGCATAAGCTAGAAAATCTCCAAGGTCTAACCCCAGGCTCCTCCGCAATTCCTCCCCAGACCTCAGTGCACCATCCCTCTGTAAGACCTGATAGAGAAAGAATACCCCCACCTCTCTCCACTCTCTAAATGTGCGGGAAGAGCTGCCCACTGGGAAATCAGTATTTCCTCCAAGCGGCAGGTATGGTGATGTCCGAGCATCCAGCCCGTATAATCTACAAATCCACTTCCAAGTTTTCCTTAGTGGTGTATATAGAAAACAGAGATGTTTGGGAGTCTTCACCTTTCCCGGCCCCGCATGCAACCAATAGCTGAAATGTGTGTTTCCCAGCAGTCTACACTCCGCTTCCGGATAGGTAAAGTGTCCTGTTCCTCTCAACCAGTCCGCTATGTGTCTCATGCATCCCGCCACAGACAGCCATTTAACACTCAGAGCGCCCAACCCTCCGTTGCCACGTGGCAGATAAGTTTGTTTCAATGAGACTCGTGCTCTTTTCCCATTCCATAAAAATCGCTTTAACAACCCATATAGGTCTAATTCTTCTCTGTGGGTTAGTAGTAGCGACATCACTTGGGTGACATACGTCCACTTTGGGACTATTATCATATTATATAATGCCACCCTCCCCCACAGAGATAGAGGTAGCTTTTGCCACATTTGCAAGGCCTCCTTAGTAGATTCCCAGAGTGGTTTCAGATTCTCTTTATGTATTTGTTCTAATTGTGTTGTTATGTAAATTCCCAAGTACTTTATTTTGCCTTCTCTCCACTGCAAAGGGAAGGGGCCCACCCAACGAAGCTGTATGTCCGGCGTGCTTGGCAAAGCAACTGACTTTTGTTTATTTAGGGAAAACCCCGAGTGGTAGCGAAACTCATCCACCATTTCCAACAGATTGTGGAGTGAGCTCTGCGGCTGCATTAATGTAAGAAGAATATTGTCTGCATATGCTAATACTTTGATTGGCAATCCCGGGAGTTGTACTCCCATGATTTCCGCATTGTTTTCCACTGTACGGAGGAAGGGTTCTATATATAGTAAGAAAAGTAGTGGTGATAGAGGAAACCCCTGCTGTGTACCCCTCTGTACTTGAAAGACTTGAGAGGTCACCCTATTCACTATAATGCGGGCAAGAGGTCCTGTATATAAGGTCGATACTGCGTGAAGATACCAACCTCCTATCCCTATATGCTTCAATACTTCAAAAAGGTATCCCCATCGTACTTTATCAAACGCTTTCTCAGCGTCAAGGCTAACCAACAATAAAGGATCCTTCTCCGCACGACTATGGGCCATGGCCAATAATGCGCGTCTAACATTGAGGCCTGGGTGCCGCCCCCGCACGAATCCCACTTGATGCGGTCCCACTACCTGAGGGAGATACTTTGCCAGTCGGTCGGCTAAGGCTCTGGCCAGGATTTTTAGATCTACATTAATGAGGGAGATTGGCCTGTATGCCTCCAACGTTTCAGGGTTTTTCCCCGGCTTTGGTATTAATGTGATAAGCGCTTCATTCACCCCTGCAGGAAATCGCCCTTTCTCTACTACCTCTTCAAAATATTTTACCAGAGGGACACTAACTCTATGCGAAATTAACTTATAATATTCTGTGGAGAACCCGTCTCCTCCTGGGCTTGTGCCCCCTGGAAGAGATCTTATTACATTTTGTATCTCTTGAGCTGTCAAAGGGGCATTAAGTTGCTCTACCATTTCCCGTGTTAAGCATGGGATTCCAGAGTCCTCCAGATAATCTTTAATTGCTGAGACCTCTATCTCGGGTTCTGCCCTATAAACTTCTGAAAAATATTCTCTAAATACTTGCAACAATGTTTCCATGTTTTATTTAAAATTTGATATATCATCCATAGGGACAACCTTCTGGGCAGTTTACAATATAAAATAATGTATAAAAAATAAGTGTCAAGCCAATAATAGGAAAGAATAAAATAAAAACAAGGAATGGGACTTGGGGGATAATCATATCTGATGATCATAAGGTGGCCAAACAAGTAGAAAAAAAAGCCAGGATGCTTGGTGCATAGGGAAAGCAATGGCCAGCAGGAAAAAGAGAAGTGTATAATGTTCTGGAGACTGACCCTCAAAAAGATACACATATGGTGGGGTTGGTCCACAAGGCGGCTACTAAAATGGTCTGTAGTCTTTATCATAAAGCATTTGGAGACAGACTTGAACAGGGATACATGATGTAACTTCCTGTTTCTGGGTCCAGCAAAGCCAGCGGCAGCATGCAGAGGGAAATATCCCTGTGCCTGCCTTTTGCTTGCAGTTTCTACCAGATCCACAGTGAAGACAGAAGCAGCGGACCAGAGCAAGAGCTTGAGGCCACATAAAATGAGTGAGCTACCAGGAGGGGGACAAGATGGGACAATATAGGAGAGGTGGGAAGAGATGGGGCAATTCAGGATATGGGGGGTGGGGAGAGACAAAGCAGTGCAGACTTTGAGGAGAGGAAAAGATGGGGCAATACAGGATAAGGAGGGTGTGGAGGGATGGAGCAGTGCAGATCATGGGAAGGGGAAGAGATGGGGCAATGTAGAACATGGAGGTGGGGAAAGACAGAACAATGCATAATATGATGGGGAAGAGATGTGGCAATGCAGAGATTAGGTGGCAGAGCCGGTGGTGGGAGGCAAGGCTAGTGGTTGGGAGACGGGGCTAGTGCTGGGCAGACTTCTACGGTCTGTGCCCTGTAAATGGCAGATACAAATCAAAGTCAGGTATATACATAAAGTAGCACATATGAGTTTATCTTGTTGGGCAGACTGGATGGAGCATGCAGGTCTTTTTCTGCTGTCATCTACTATGTTACTATCCAGCTTATAATTGAAAGAGAAAAACGCCTATATTGCGACCCAAATCGGGAGATAGACGTTTATCTCACAAAAACGAATATATCTGTATAAGCCAAAGCCGATTTTGGACGTTTTCAACTGCACTCCGTCGCGGATGCAGACAAAGTTGATGGGGGCGTTCAGAGGTGTGGCGAAGGCGGACCTGGGGCGTGGTTATCGGCTGAAGAGAGATGGGCGCCTTTCGCCGATAATGGAACAAAAGTATGCGTTTGTAGCTAGAATTTAGGGCACTTTTCCTGGACCCTGTTTTTTCACGAATAAGGCCCCAAAAAGTACCCTAAATGACCAGATTACCCCCAGAGGGAATCAGGGATGACCTCCCCTGACTCCCCCAGTGGTCACTAACCCCCTCCAACCACAAAAAATGATGTTTCACAACTTTTTATTTTCACCCTCAAATGTCATACCCACCTCCCTGGCAGCAGTATGCAGGTCCCTTGAGCAGTTGTTAGGGGGTGCAGTGGACTTCAGGCAGGTGGACCCAGGCCCATCCCCCCCTACCTGTTATAATTGTGCTGCTTAATGCTTAGTCATCCAAACCCCCCAAACCCACTGTACCCACATGTAGGTGCCCCCTTCACCCCTTATGGCTATAGTAATGGTGTAGACTTGTGGGCAGTGGGTTTTGAGGGGGATTTGGGGGGGCTCAACACACAAGGGAAGGGTGCTATGCACCTGGGAGCTCTTTTACCTTTTTTTTGTGTTTTTGTAAAAGTGCCCCCTAGGGTTCCCGGTTGGTGTCCTGGCATGTGAGGGGGACCAGTGCACTACGAATCCTGGCCCCTCCCACGAACAAATGCCTTGGATTTATTCGTTTTTGAGCTGGGCGCCTTCATTTTCCATTATCACTGAAAAACAAAAACGCCCAGCTCACACATTGTCGAATAAAACATGGACGTCTATTTTTTTTTGCGAAAATACGGTTCGGTCCGCCCCTTCACGGACTCGTTCTCGGAGATAAACGCCCATGGAGATAGACGTTTTCGTTCGATTATGCCCCTCTATGTATATATCATTTATAAAAATGTTAAATAGTACTAGTTGCAATACAGATCCCTGTGGCGCTCTACTATTCACCCTCCTCCATTGGGAAAAGTGGCCATTTAGCTCTACCCTCTTGTTTTCTGTCCAATAACCAATTCCTAATTCACAGGACATTTTCTCCTATCCTATAACTTTTTAATTTTCTCAGGAGTCTCTCATGAGGAACTTTGTCAGAAGCTTCCTGAAAATCTAGATACACTTCATCAACTTGCTCACCATTATCCACATGTTTATTAACACGTTATCTGATTATAGTCATTATTTGCCTGGTACTCCTGGTAGCTGAGGAGCCTGGAAGACATTTCACTTTGGCCCCTTGAATTGTGTTTCAAAGTTAATGCCTCTGATAATGGATTCCCTTAGTAGCAACAGTTTTCTGGTATGAGTTTCAGTATTAGTACTTTGGGGGTGTCTTTTCTCATTCATTATCACACAGATCAATCTAAATCAGTACTTCTCCTTTTTTTAGACCTTTCAGGAGCTTTCGATCAGGAAGATCATTCTATCCTACTACAACACAGGAATCTCAGGAATTGTGCTAGATCTGTTCCACTTCTAGCTTACCTCGAGAGAATATATAGTAAACCACGAAAATGCTTTTTCAGACCCTTTCACACCTGCTTGTGGAGTCTCTCTTGGCTCTATCTTATCCCCCACACTCTTCAATGTCTTCATGGCTCCCCTCCTTACACTGATTCAGTCCGTTGGTCTGACTTCATATGTATACATGGATGGAATTCAAATTCTGTTCCCCTTTGACCCTTCCAATCCCCGAGACCTTATTCTTCTAAATTGCAATCTCTCACATGTAACTACCTGCCTAACTAAATGCAGTTTAAAACTAAACCCAGATAAATCTAAAGCTCTCCTCTCCGCCAATGTGGCTTTACATTTCCTCTAGTATGATCTTTGAAAATCCTCAGTGTCACTATAGACTACTCACTTACTTTTAGTCCGCAGATTACCTCACTTGTGCAGTGCTGCTTTTACAAGGTATATTTGATTAGATCTATCAGATCACTGCTCCAGCAATCTACCCTTATGATCCTGGTACACTCTTTTGTGTTTACCCAGACTACTGCAATTCTCTGTACAAAGGTCTTAGACAAAAGGATTTACACCGCTTACAACTAGCTCAAAATACTGCCATCAGGTTAATCCCAGGCTCCAAAAAATGTGATCACATCACACCCTTCCTGAGAGCTACACACTGGCTACCCCTCTTACACAGGGTCACCTATAAGTTTAGACCGGAGCCTTCCTACTTTTTTTCTCATGATTACTGATAACCTACTGCCCTTTCCAGGTTCTTCGGTCCTTCCAACAAAGCCTTCTTGTCCCAACCTTCAAACAAATCAGATATGACACTACCCAATGTTCTATTTTTTCCATCACCGGCCCATCCCTTGGAATGCCCTTCCCGTCCAACTATGATCACAAACTACATTGGCTAAATTTAAATCCAAACTTAAAACTTTTCTATTTGAGGATGCATATAGCTGATACCTAGCCCCTTTCTGAGGGGAGGGGGGGGCTTGCGGGACATAATGGACAGCAAATCAGTTACTTACTATTTCTTTCATATCTCTCTGTCCTATCATACATTGTAGTTCCCACTTGCCTTTTATCTCTTTTCTCCTTCACATCTCATGTTTACTTTTAGTGTTGTAAACTGCCCAGACAACCTTGGTCAATGAGCGGTATAGCAAATATTAAAATAAACTTGGAAAGGCCCTAGATCCTTTCTTGTGCCATGCATAAAAACTGCTTGAGTACCTTCTATACCTCTCTAAGTCTAGTTTAAAGACCAGTTCTGTAAGGGTTCACCTCAGTGCAATTAGCGCTTACCATTACAGCTATTCCTAAACCTGCCCTTGGGGAACCCCAGCCAGTCAGATTTTCAGCTAGAGATCATTGTTTGTTAAATTTTCCTTTGACAAAAGGTGTCCTTCTTGAAAGAAAAAAAAACATTTAAATGGTTCTTTTCCCTTCCAAGCTGTAACTTTTGGAATTCTGGAGATTAAACCAGAATACATTGTTTTCTGGGGGGGGGGGGGGGGGGGGGGTGGGGGGGGGGAAACATTTCTTTTTGATAAGTTTTTAACCAACAATATCTCCAGTTTAATGCCTTTTGGCTAGGTATATTTTACTTTTCATATTTTATGCTTATGCATATATTTTTGCAATGATCATAATTGTATAGGACCTTTTGGAATGGGTGGTTCATTTTTTTTTTTTGAGCTAACATGACCGCTATCTAGAGGTCACGGAGCAGTTGGCTCCAGAGACCCTGGCCAGAAACTAGCTGGAATTAATAGCAAAATTGGCTGTAATCAGCTACAAAATCAGCTAGGAACGGGTGCCCGACCCAATCGAACCCCAGACGGACCAGCGAAGCGGTCACTGCGGCCCTGATAGACGATCCCGTCGGGAAGAGTGACCGACCTCGTGGTCATCCACGTGATGGGTTCGCGGGCCGGATAAAAGAACACAGGTCAGATCGCACGAATCGCAAAGAACCGGGAGAAGAGGGGCAAACGGCGCCAATTAGCAACGGCGATTGGAGCAAGAGGAGAGGCAAGGAACCTGCAGCGGTCCTCTAGAGGGTCATGGAGCTGCTGCTGCTCCAGGGACCCGACCGAAACTTGGCTGGGAACGGGACCACCCGACGATCGGTCCAGCATAAGGAGGGCACCGCCACACACAGGCCGCCACAGGCACATACTACAGACTCCCTCCACCGCAGTCCCTTCCCCTTGCTGATCACTCAGATCTCGACCCCGCGCACACCCGGACGCCCACCCAAAACGAGTGGAGCCTTGAATAGTGCCCCGATAGGACGCTGACCGACCGCACTATCACCCTGAGTGGAGAGGGCGGTCAGGCCTCACTTCGGAAGCGACCGCGGCTCTCCACCCACTCACCACACAAGCCGGGGTGCCAGGTGAACCGGAGGCGCAAGAAGAATCGAGTGACCCGACAAAAGATATTGCTGGGTAAGCTGTAAGGAGAGTGTTCCGAGCCCGAACTCTATATCCTGAAACTAGCCACCCGGACTGAGGCCAAGACCGATCAGACACCGAGCCGCCGTGAAAGACCCGTGCAGCAAGAAATAACCAAGCCTCCTACTACAGGGACCCACACGAGGTCGTTGCGGCAGCAGACACACTTCAAGCACTGACCCGCCAACCACCTGAAGCGTCAGGACGAGATCCTCCATCGGCGAAGAACCACGCGACTGGAAACTGGCCACCTCCACCGTTCTCCAATCCCTCGGAACCTCTCCCGTCTCCAAGGATTTATTAAACAAATCTTTAAGAGGACCCGCCAGAACCTCTCTGAGCTTCCTCAATATTCTGGGGTGGATCCCGTCCGGTCCCATGGCTTTGTCCACCTTTAGCTTTCCAAGTTGTTGATACACCCTCTCTTCTGTGAACGGTGCTCTATCCATTCCATTCTCAGGTGTACATTTGCCAGTCCCTCGCGGTCCTTCTCCAGGATTTTCTTCAGTGAAAACAGAACAAAAGTATCTATGTAGCAAATTGGCTTTTTCTTCATCATTATCTACATAGCGGTTCGCTGTATCTTTTAGTCTCACAATTCCCTTTTTAGTCATTCTCCTTTCACTAATATACCTGAAGAAATTTTTGTCGCCCCTCCTTACATTTCTAGCCATTTGTTCTTCTGCTTGTGCCTTCGCCAGACATACCTCTCTCTTGGCTTCTTTCAGTTTCATCCGGTATTCCTCCCCATGTTCCTCCTCTTGAGATTTTCTATATTTCTGGAACGCTAACTCTTTAGTAGGAACCTGTTGAGATTCGTTTTATTATGCCTTATAGTCTTTTCCGTAAATATGTTTTCATTTCAGTGATTTTAATTCGTTGGTAATTTAAATAGATATGTTTAGATAGTGCATTGTTTACCCATTTTATTAACCCATTTGGGGTTGTTCTTTTTAAACTTTGTAATCCACTTTGCACTGTTAGGTTAAAAGTGGAATAGAAATGGCTTAATATAATTCAATTTGTCTTACTGTCCTCAGAGAACACCTGCTACAAGTGAGTAACTTCACTTTATAGAAAAAGGAAAACATCTGAGCTGTATTTTCCAAAGTTGATTAGCTCTCTTCCAACGGCAGAGATTTCAGCTCAGATTCCTGCATTTAACACTTTAATATCATTTGCTATTATGGGGATTTGCATGTAAGTTAAGTTGCAGATTAGATGTATCCTGTACAATAAAAAAAAGTTTTTTTTTCTTATATAGCCAGTTTAACTAAGCAGGTACCAAAATCATACACAATACAAAATTATAGATAGACACAGACAACAGAGTGCTATACAGATTCTTCACCCTTTTTTTTTTCTCGTGCACAGATGTGTTTTTAGCCTTTTCTTAAATTAATGTATTGATAAGAAAATTTACTTTATTTTTCAGAATTTATCACTACATGGCACTTGTGATATTATTTTCTTTAGGAAACAGGCATTAGCCAAAGGTTTTAGGGTTTTTTTTTTTCTTTTTACCTGCTGTCCTTTCTTTGCTGCTTTTCATTTGTTTGTTTGTTTTTTTGCTTACTCTCTCTCTCTCCCTGCCAAGCTTCCTTTGACCTGCCTCTCAGCATCTCCCTGTCCCTTCAGTCTCCCTCCTGGACCCTGCTACAGCTTGCTCGGTCCAGCTTAATTGCCAGGGTCTGAATTTTCTAGCCCTTCATGTTCAGTGTTACCTTATAAGTAGAAGTGCTTTGGTGATTGGCTAGTTTTCAAAAGAAAATGTTTTTTTCAAATATCTTATATAAAAAAGAAGAAGAAAAGACTTCATGATGGCTTCATAAAGAAAATCCAGATTTTATTACAGAAACATTCACAGTTTAGGAAATCACTTTTATAAAAAGACAAGCAGCAGGCCGCAATCCCAAAAATACCAATGGAGATACAATATTTAACATAGGTCCAGTGCTGTAGTGCTTTCTTTTAATTATAATTAAAACATTTGTACAAATTGTCTTATATTAACATTAGATCAAGTGGAAGGAAAAAGGCACATGGAAGTTCTGAATGATTGTAATAACCATCTGGCTAGAGATACTGCCCTTAGCAGAAACAAGCACACTGTAAAACGACCTAATTCAGACAAATACCATTCATATCTCTTTAGTCCTGGTCATTTCTTAATCAATTTTTTAAAAATGACACCCACTTCCTGGGGTTGCCAACTCAAGTAAAAATAGTTTTTACTCAAGCTCTTCTGACGCTGCATTCTGTCTTGGTGTGTAATTTATTTATTTATTGCATTTGTTTCCCACCTCTTTGCAAGCTCAATGTGGCTTACAATTATCATGAATAGAGGAAATATATTAGAAAATAGACATTTAGTGTTACAGAAGGATCTTGGGCAACATGATAATGATAAGACATGATAGTAGTATAACAAGCAGATATTGTAAGACAGCTCTGAATATGTGTAATAGATTGATTCTCAACACAGCAGTCCTGCGGTGCACAGAACAAAAACAGTTAATAAATAAATAAGTTATGATGGTAGCAGAAAGCTGGCAGACTCTCACTACAAATTTTCATGAGCTGTCAACCCTAAAACAGCAATTCTCAATTTGAAGCTGGAGTCCACACAAGATGAGCCTTTGTCAGGAACGTCACAAATAAACCACAGCGAGGGGAGGGAGGAAGCACTTTACTGAATTTTAAACTGTAAAATTAGTATACAACATAGTAGATGATAGCAGATAAAGACCTGGATGGTCTATCCAGTCTGTCCAACAAGATAAACTCATACTTTATCCTGCTCTGTTCCCACCACTTCCAGAGCACATCGTAGAAGCCTACCCAGCACCGTTCACCTCCCCACCCCCATCCCCTCAAACCACTGCATCCCACTCAAATCCATCCAGAAATGATCAGGGCACAAAACTGTAGAAGTCTGCCCAGCACTGGCTTTGCTTCTCAATTACTGGTGTTGCCATCTGATCACTGCTAAGCTTGTTTGGTTCCAGGCTTTCCATACAGGAATCCTTTGTGTTTATCCCATACATATTTGAATTCCGTTACTGTTTTCATCTCTACCACCTGGGCATTCCATGTGTCTATCACCCGCTCTGTGAAAAAGTTCTTTCTGATGTTATCCCAGTGTTGGCCCACCTGCAACCTCAATTCATATCCTCTAGTTCTACCACCTTTCCGTCTCTGGAAAAGCTTTGTTTGTAATTTGCATCATATCACCCCCGTCTCTCCTTTCCTCCAGGGTATACATGTTTAGGTCATCACATCTCACAAAACGATCTTGTGACACAAACCCAATACCATTTTTGTCACTTTTCTCTGAACCACTTCAATTCTTTTAATGTCCTTAGCAAGATCTGGCCTCCAAAACTGAACACAATATAACAAGTGGGTCATCAGTAATGAATTGTACAAGGGCATCAATACCTCCTTTCTTCTGCTGATTCACATTATCTGGTAAGATTTAGTATTACAACTTTTAAACATATTGGGGGGGGGGGGGGGGGGAGTGGGGAGAGGCAGGTCCAGAATGATAGCTTTTTCTGAATGCTTCTGAAAGGATCCAAAAAGTCAGCTTAACGAGATACACTGATGGACACTTTACATGAACAACTTGTTATACAGCATTTCAAATTGTGTTCTTTCACATCAGTTCTTAAGGTTTGAAAACTTAAGAGACCTGAAATGCATAAATTATACAAACCATCCAATCTCTCCTTCCACCTGCAGCACACAATCTGGGAAGGAAGCATATGGCCTGCACTAAGAACTAAATCACAATAAATAATTAAGACAGGCAGTAACTGAACCCCCTCCCACACACTCCTAATTAGCAGTAGCTTCAAAAATACTGCTACATCACAATCCAAGAGGAGTATGGATGAAACTTCTTTACAAGAGGAGGTGGTTCACTTTTCCTCACTCTGCTACCTGATCTCTTACTGGTCTGCACACACTGAGAGGCCAATGCAGAAAGTTGTGGATAGATCATACATGGATGTTGGCTTCTTCCATGAGTGTAATACCATAGCATGCCAAATGCTCGCTCTGCAAATTTGATGCACACAAAACGTGTCTACTACGTGGGGGGAAACCCTCCAGCTGCGTTAAGTGTAGCTTCTTGTGCGCATGTCAGAACAAAATTGTGTGATGTGCAAAAGGAAACTTTTAGTTTTGTTCCAACATGTGCACAAAGATTTATCGCTTGTCAGTCTTTTAAACTTGCAGGCACTTCCTCTGGCTGAAAATGACAAAACTGGCAGTTAAGTCTTAAACCCTAGCATTATAATTCCCTCTACTGCCCCAGGCCTGTCAAAAAATGTCACCCATGCTCAACCCCTCTGTGTATTGCTCAGCCATTAACATATGTATACAACACTGCAGCTTTCTGCATCAACCTCTGACATAGGAATGTAAGTACATAAGCCGTGCCATACTGGGACAACCGGAAGGTCCATCAAGCCCAACATCTTGTTTCCAACAGTGGCCAATCCAGGTTACGAGGACCTGGCAAGATCCCAAAACAGTACAGTACATTTTATGCTGCTTATCCTAGAAATACTGCCCAACAATCTTTGGCCTAACTCAGTCCACTTCAAAGATATAACAAAACCACTGACAGAGTGTGTTTAAACGAGTTAACTATATAGAGAAGCTATACAGAGGTATACAAGGAAGTTATGTGAGGTAGAGTCTCATATCTCTGACACGGCTGTTCTCATTTCACTCTAAAGGTGAATCACTTACTCATGTACATTATCTAATCATAGACTCGTCCCCCCACCTCCTTGTAACCAAATTTAGTTTCCACTATGCAATGGAGTGAGCACACACAGACGCTACAAGCAGAAATCCGATTTGGTGATACTCCCCCTTGACAAAGTTAAACGAAACGGGGACCTGTTGGGGTACAAGAGCTCACCAACCTGCATAAGATGTGTTGTGTGTATAAACCAGTAATAACGAAAGTGGCTAAGATATATACACTATTTAAAATAGTTCATAGTGGAAACTAAATTTGGTTACAAGGAGATGGGGGATGAGTCTATGATTAGATAATGTACATGAGTAAGTGATTCACCTTAGAGTGAAATGAGAACAGCCGTGTCAGAGATATGAAACTCTACCTCACATAGTTAATCTATATAGCTTCTCTATATAGTTAACTCGTTTAAACACACTCTGTCCGTGCTTTTGTTATATCCTAGAAATAAGAAGGATTTTCCCAAGTCCATTTTAATAATGGCTTATAGCCTTTTCTTTTAGGAAGCTACCAAACCTTTTTTAAACCCCACTAAGCAACAAATTCCAGAGTTTAATTACACATTGAGTGAAGAAATATTTTATTTGATTCGTTTTAAATTTACTTAGTAGCTTTATTGCCTGCCCCATGAACTTTTCTTTTAGGAAGTTATCCAAACCTTTTTTAAAACCCGCTATTTTTACTACATTGAAGAAATATTTTCTTTGATTTGTTTTAAATGTATTGCATGCCCCCTAGCTTTGAAAGAGTAAACAAGTACTGTACCACACACATCTACCCATTCTACACCACTCTCCCCTCAACCATCTTTTCTCCAAGTCAAAGAGCCCTAGACGCTTTAGCCTTTCCTCATAAGGAAGTCGTCCCATCCCCTTTATCATTTTCATTGCCCTTGTCTGTACCTTTCCTAATTCCACTATATCTTTTTTGAAACATGGTGTTAACAGAAGCTCTAAACCTTAATCAAAACTCTTTATAAACTAAAATATTTAACTGTTGGGGTATGTACTAAAGCCATCTGTCTTTGAATTTGTGGCATAACTGATAATTTTGTACATTTTGTAAATCTTTTTCAGTTTCATTAAGATGTATGTACCCTAATTCTGACCAGGTTTTTGCATACCAAAAACCTGACCATAGGGGAGAAGTTGGACAGAGAGGTTACAGACACAGAGGGGAAATGACTTGCAGGTAGGGGGGGCACCAAGGCAGGGACTCAATAGGGAGATGCAGCATGGGGATGGTATATGGACACAGAGAAGAAATATTAGACATGGAGAAGAATAGGAAAACAGAAGGATGATGGGGACATAAGGACAAAGAGGAGTGATGTTTGACAGAAGGGGAGAGGACAGGGAGATAAAGAGGTGATGATGGATGCAGGGATATGAACAGAGGGGAGATACTGGACAGGGGACACAGAGGAAAGAGAGATTGAACATGAGAGATGATAGGGACACAAAGCTGGATGGCAGACATGGAGATATGTCAAATGGAAAAGAGACCCTGCTGAGTCAAGAGAAGATAGAGAAAAGCAGAAACCAGAACCTGAGACCTACATGATTTGAAAAATAAAATGGACAGACAACAAAGGGTAGAAAAAATAATTTTATTTTCTATTTTGTGATTAGAGTATGGCAGATTTGAAATGTACATCCTGCCAGAGCTGGTGTTAGACATGGCTGGGGCACAGAGGGGTCTCCAAGCCCACTACCAGCTTCAGCTTCCAGCAGGCTTGGGGCTCGCCACTTAGGAGCCAACAGTTGCCCTAGTCACACTTCCCTAACACCCATCTCTGGCATGTGCCATCTTTATATTTTGCAGGAGTAAAGGCATCTCTTTCTATTATCGCTGGTGCTGTACTACATAACTGCTGGAGGTGGGGGCAGATGAGGACAAACTTTGTCCTCATGTCATTCTCTACCTGGAAGAAGGTAGAGACTAGCATGGCCCAAGGTTGCTACATTTAAAAATGGATCTGTAAAAGGAACACGTGAAGTGATTAAATAAACAGATGACACAGAACTGTTAAATCATGATATAGTACAGCAAATGCAGGCAGAGACTGGGCCTTGAAAGGGAACAGGGCTGGTGCTAGGGGCTCTAGCGCCCCCCCCCCTGCAAACTATGAGTCACCCAGCCCAGCATCTCCTCTCTCTCTTCTCCCACCCTCCTCCTTTTTCAGCTCCAGCCTCTCACCTATCCCCTGGATCAGCTCCCACCTACAGCTCTGCCTGTAGTCAAATGGGTCTGGCGCACCAGTACCAGCAATGCATGCTCCTCCGAGCCATGTCATTAATTTTGTGACGCAGAGGAGCGCACCAGACTATTTGAGTTCAGCAGAGCAGCAGCAGTGAAAGAGAGCAGGGCAACTGGGGAGGGCTAAAGCCAGGTGCCCACCCTGAAATGGAAGATAAAATTGAATGTTGACAAGTACAAAATGATAAATCCTAAGTACACGCACGTGCTGCTGGGTCCAATATTAGGAGTTACCACCCATGAAAGAATCTTCAAGTCACTGTGGACAACATGCTGCATGTTCAGCTCAGCGTGGAGCAGCATTCAAAACAGAGTATTAGGGATTATTTTGAAAATAATAAAGATTAAAAAAACAAAACAGATTGTTGTCATGCTCTGTGATGCAACTGCATGTTTATGCAGTTCTGGTTTCCCAATCTTTCAAAAAAAAGATTAAAAAAAAAAAAAAAAAGAGTAAGAAAAGTTTCCGAGAAGAGTAAGATAAAGGAAATAGAATGACTCCTCGCTGTAAAAAGAGTTCTTCAGCCTGGAGACAACAGAGGTAATATATAAAATAAGTAGAGTGGAGCAGCTAAAGTACGAAGATGAGGGGAACATGAATAAGAGCCACATTTAACAAAAAAAAAAAATATATATATATATGTATTTTTTTCACTCAATCTGGAATTAGGCTCTGGAATTAGGCTCTGGAATTTATCACTAAAGGATTTAGAGAACGCAGTTAACCTAGATGGATTCGGGGGGGAGAGAAAAAGTGTCTATCTCCTAGGAGTCTGTAAGGATTACTACCCATGTAGGCCCAGGAAAGTGTCCACTTACTCTGGGATCCTGTCAGGTGCTTGTGACCAGGCCTGGCCACCCTCAGGGAGAAGATGGAACTTTGGCCCATCTTATGAGTAAAAACTGTTTTGCAAGGACCAGCAGGCCTATCTATTCTCACAAGTGGGTAGCGTAGGCCGCTTTGCCCAGCCCAGAACTTATGACAAACATAAGAAGAGATTTGTGGAGCCCGATACACTCCACGGTGCGTGCACGAGTGCCTTCCCGCTCGCAGTGAGGCTGTACTTTTTTCACAGTCTCCATACTTGCTCAGTCCAAGAGCTTCTTTTCTGCCTCCAGCGTGTTTTTCTATGGCCTTTTGGAGGTCCTTCCATTCACGGCACATTGTTTTACCTTTTCCTTTATTTTCTCAGTTTTTTGCCAAATTTTTAAGTTTCCTTAACTTTTGCCTTGTCCCTTTTTCCTGCACCATCGCTTCTTTTAAATTTAGCCAACAAAGATTTTCCATCCATGTCCACTAACGTTCCCAGTGGCTTCAAGCGCTGTACCTGGTGCAATCGGACGATCTCTGGAAAAGACACCCATTCTTGGTGTCTCCAGTGTTTAGGGCCCGACCATAGCCCTGCAAACTGCAACTTTTGTCTTCGTATGAAAAAAAAAAAAAGGACCCAATTTTCCGGAGGCTCAACACAACAAACATTTTGGAGCCAAGTCCAATTACTCGGCGTCAGCATCGAAGTCAAGCATCGCACCAGGGACTGAAGGAAGCATCAGTAAGCATGGCTGCTGCTAGAGCTGCAAACAGTGAGAGCAGTGGTGCATCAAGTGTATCTCCACCTGTCTCCATCGTCGGACCCGATCCTGAGGTGACACGAGGATTCGGCATCATCCTCATCAGCTTGGTGACAAAGCTTCGGGCAAAGGTCAAGAACTACAGTCCTCGGAGTTTCAGGGCGTCGAAGGATTCAGCACCCAAGAACTGCCGGTGCCAGGAAGACCGCTCTCCCTCCATTCAGGAGGTAATGATGCACTCTTCTACCAGCAGCCATCAGCTGGCTCCAGTATTGACCCTGGCAGTCCTGCAACCTGTCTCTCAATTGGAGCCCCAGCTTTTCCCAATGTCAGCCCTCGATAAGCACATCAGGACCTTGCTTCCTGAGCTGCTTGATGGCCTTATGCATGCCTCCCATCACGGCCTCACATTGCCCTCAGCCTGCAGTGCAGCCTCCGACACCAGCACCGCGTGCAGTCCCCAGTGTCGACTGCCACCTAAGCTGGAACCCCCTCGACATCGATGGAGGAAGCTTTGCCAGAGTCAAGACAGGAACGGACTCAACACCATTCTCGAGGACATGGCTCCTTTGCATCGAGGCAGGCTCAATGACATAGAGAGGTTTTGTCTGACACACATAAGGAGCGCTCCTAGGAGTCAGAGGAAGATCCCAGGTACTTTTCCTCAGATGAGTCCTGAACAAATTCCTAGTCCAAGAGAAATTCAGGATGGTTTCCCTGGCCACCCTTCTCCCAATGATTCAGGAACACAATTGGCTATGCTCTCTGGACTTAAAGGATGCATATACTCACATTCCGATACTTCCAGCCCACTGGTAATATCTGATTTTGGCTGGGTTTTAGTACCGTGTGTTGCCTTTTTGTCTCACATCAGCTCCCAGGGTCTTCACCAAATGTCCAGCGGTAGTTCAATGTCACTATGCAGACTAGGAGTCCATGTGTTCCAGTATCTCAGTTGGATGGTAAACAGCACCTCCGAAGACAGTACTCAGGAGTCCATGCAGAGGACTATTCAGGTGCTCAAGCTACTAGGGTTCGTTTTAAACTACCAAAAGTCCCATATTTGCCCTGCCCAACAACTGGAGTTCATAGGAGCCCTGCTTGACACACAGGTTTGAGCCTACCTCCCGGAGACAAGAGCGGACATGTCACTCACTCCCAGGGTTCAAGCCTCTCAGCAGGTCACAGATCGGCAGATGTTAAGATTGTTGGGCAACATGGCTTCCACAGTGTAAGTTACACCTATGACACATTTCACAGGAGATCAGCGCAATGGACCCTAGCTTCTGAGTGTGTCAAGCCAAAGGGAGCATGAAAGATGTAATCCAAGCATCCCCAGCGCTTCTAAGCTCCCTTCAGGGATGGACCATTCAATCCAATTTGACTCTGGGACTTCCATTCCAAATTCCTCAGCCACAAAAGGTGCTGACGACAGATGCATCGGTCCTGGGATGAGGGGCTCATGCAAATGGGCTTCACACCCACGCTGTTTGAGCCACCCAGGAAACAAATCTTCAAATCAATCTGCTGGAGCTCCGGACAATCTGGAATGCTCTAAAGGCTTTCAGAGATCAGTTATCTCATCAAATCATGCTCATCCAAACAGACAATCAGGTTGCCATGTATTACACCAACAAGCAGAGGGGCACCGGATCACACCCTCTGTGTTAGGAGGCTGTCCGGATGTGATATTGGGCTCGCCAACTTAGCATGTTCCTTTGGCAGGCAAAAACACCACCCTGGCTGACAGACTGAGCAGGATAATGCAACCACACGAGTGGTCTCTTAATACGGGCACTGCCTGCAAGATCTTCCGAGTGTGGGGCACCCCCCTCAGTAGATCTTTTTGCCACTCACATCAACTACAAGGTCCCTCAGTTCTGTTCCAGGCTTCAGGCCTATGACAGACTAGCGTCAGATGCCTTCCTCCTCAACTGGGGGACAGGCCTTCTGTATGCGTATCCTCCCACACCTCTAGTGGGGTAAACTTTGCTGAAACTCAAGCAAGACTGCAGAACCATGACTCTGATCATGGCCATAGTGGCCACAGCAAATACAGTTCCCTCTACTTCTGGAGTTATCCTCCGTAGAACTGTGGAGAGTGGAGTGTTTTCTGACCCTCATCACGCAGAACGAGGGGTCTCTTCTACATCCCAACCTCCAGTCTCTGGCTGTCACAGCTTGGATGTTGAGAGCCTAGAATTTGCTTCCTTGGGTCTTTCAGAAGAGTGTCTCCCGGGTTTTGCTGGCTTCCAGGAAAGACTCCACTAAGAGGTGCTATTCTTTCAAATGAATGAAGCTTGCCATCTGGTGTGAGGACAAGGCCCTAGATCCCCTTGCTTGCCCTACACAGACCACGCTTGAATACCTTCTACACCTTTCTGAGTCTGGTCTCAAGACCAACTCGGTAAAGGTTCACCTTAGTGCAATTAGTGCTTACCATCATCGTGTAGAGGGTAAGCCCATCTCTGGACAGCCTCTAGTTGTTCGCTTCATGAGAGGTTTGCTTCTGTCAAAGCCCCCTGTTAAACCTCCACCTGTGTCATGGGATCTCCATGTCATTCTCACCCAGCTGATGAAAGCTCATTTTGAGAACTGAATTACTGCCATCTGAAGTACTTGACTTGGAAGATCATTTTCTTGTGGCTGTTACTTCAGCTCATAAGGTCAGTGAGCTTCAGGCCTTAGTGGTGGATGCACCTTATACTAAGTTTCGTCACAACAGAGTAGTCCTCCACACACACCCACACCCTAAGTTCCTGCCAAAAGCAGTTAGAGTTCCATCTGAACCAGTCAATAGTCTTGCAAACATTCTTTCCCCGACCTCATGCCCATCCTGGAGAAAGCAGCTTGTACACCTTGGATTGCAAGAGAGCATTGGCCTACTATATGAAGCAGACCAGACCCCACAAACAGTCCGCCCAACTTTTTATTTGCCATTGGGAAACGCACCATTTCTAATTGGCTGCCAGATTGCATTTCCTTCACTTATTGCATTTGTATCCCACGTTTTCCCATCTCTTTGCAGGCTCAATGTGGCTTACAATACATCATGAATGGCAGAAATATATAAGAAAATAGATATTTAGTATTACAGAAGGATCTTGGGTAACATTATAATGATAAAAGCATGATAATAGTATCACAAGCAGATATTATAAGACAATTCTAGATGTATGTGGAGTTCACATTTGTTGATCTTTGTGGTATACCTTGTTAAAGAGATGGGTCTTCAGTAGTTTGCAGAAGTTAGTTAGTTAATAAATCGTTTTTAAGTTGCATGGCAGCGCGCTCCAGAATTGTGTGCTCAGGTATGAAAAGGTTGACACATGCGTTAGTTGGTATTTTAGACCTTTACAGTTGGAGAAGTGAAGATTTAGGAAATGTGCGGGATGATTTTTTTTAGCATTCCTGGGTGGTAAGTCTATCAGGTCTGACATGTAGGCTGGGGCATCTCCGTGAATGATTTTATGAACTAGGGAGCATACTTTGAACGTGATGAGTTCTTCAAGTGGGAGCCAGTGTAGCTTTTCACGTAAGGGTTTAGCACTTTCATATTTTGTTTTGCCGAATATGAGTCTAGCTGCGGTGTTCTGGGCTGTCTGAAGTTTCTTGATTATTTGCAGCCAGCGTAGAGTGCGTTGCAGTAGTCTAGATGTCTGAGTACCATTGATTGAACCAGGTTGCGGAAGACGGTCGTTGGGAAGAAAGGTCTTACTCTTTTTAATTTCCACATTGAGTGGAACATCTTCTTGGTTGTGTTTTTCGCATGGTTCTCAAGTGTTAGGTGTCGATCAATGGTAACTCCGAGAATTTTTAGGGTGTCCGAGATTGGGAGGTTCAGTTTTGGTGTGTTAATGGTGGTGAATTTGTTCGTGTTATGCTGAGAGGTGAGTATTAGGCATTGGGTTTTTTCTTCATTGAGTTTCAGCTGAAATGCATCCGCCCATGTATGCATGATATGTAGACTTTGGTTGATGTCACTGGAAATTTCCGTTAGATCTTGTTTAAATGGGATGTAGATCATTACGTCATCTGCGTATATGTATGGGTTGAGGTTTTGGTTTGATAATAGTTTGGCCAAGGGTATCATCATTAAGTTGAATAGAGTCGGTGAGAGGGGGCTGGCCCTAGAGGTTCATGTCACGGCTCACAATGTCCGAAGCATGGCTGCGACAGTAGCCCACTTGAGGTCAGCCTCCACTGAAGAAATTTGTAAGGCTGCGACGTGGTTGTCAGTCCACACATTCACATCAGTGACTGCTAGTCGTTTCAAGCAGTGTTGCAGAATTTGTTTGTCTAGAATCCAACTTCACCCTCCTAGGCCCGTTTTTTCCATTGCAGGCTGCACTTTCATTCACATTGTATAAAGTTTCAAGTTAATCTTGCAGTTGCAAGGCCCAATTGACCACTGTTTGTTGTTTTTGGTGAGCCTGGATGCTAAGGATTCCCCACTTGTGAAAATAGATAGGCCTGCTTGTCCTCTGAAAAAGCAAAGATACTTATCTGTAGCAGGTATTCTCAGAGGACAGAAGGCCTTATATTCTCACAATCCCTCCCACCTCCCCTTGGAGTTGTCTCCTTTATTATTTTTCCTTTTTTGCTGTTATACTCCACCAAGGTGACCGCGTTCACGCAGCGGGCAGGAAGGCATGCATGGTGGAGCATGTCTCGTGCTCCACAAAACTCTTCTTAAGATCCGGACAGGGCAACAGAGTCTGCATTACCCATTTGTGATAATATAAGGCCTGCCTTCCTCACAGAATACCTGCTACAGGTAAGTATGTTCCCTTTAAGGGAAGTGCTTCTAATCCTTCACAAGCTGACATGAAGGGGAGGGGGGGGGGGTTGGTGTACAAATCACCAGGCAGGCCTCCAATGATGGTGGAATATATTTATATCTGATGGCTTGTAGCACTTCACCCAGTGATTGGGGTAAGGAAGACAGAATTGATACTATTCATGTAATAGCATTGCAATGATGGAGCGTGAGGATTAAAGGATGCACTTTAGATAGGTCAACCACTGATTACTGACCATAACCCAGGACCCCCTCTTTTACATCATTCTAATTTTGTGGTCCCTGTTAGTGCAGCCCAGGGCCAGCAACAGGACAAACCCACTCCTCCGCTTCAAAACCTCTGTAATCAAGACCTACAAGAATAGCTTTACCCCCAAATTAAAAAGCAGCTTCCCTGCTATCTACCATATTCACACTGCCACTAGGGTAGAAAAATGCATCGCACATACCTTCACAAAAACATACTGGTCTCACCAACCAGAACAGATATACCAAGGATGAACCCATGCCAAAGAGACTGAAGGCCAAAGAGGGAAATTTCTTTAGAGGGTGCATCTAGAGTATAAATCTTTCTAGATAAACTGTCATATTGCTTCGCAAAAGAAAAACTTACAGCGATATTTGTTTTTCCTTTGGTGCCTCTGGAAAAATGCAGCATGCATGGGTCCAAGCCTCAAAGAAGTTCCTCATTTAACTAAGTATTTACTTAAGTGAATTCTCTGGCTGCAAAACTGCCCAGCATTCAGTAGCTATAAGTTTAGCATGTATGCATTTAGCTACAAGGAAAAGATGGAATGGAGGAGAATGCAGAGGAAGGGTGCGTGACTTTTCTTCAGGACAGGAAGTGCTCTGCACTGAGAAGGATATAACATTTTTGGAAGAGTAGCCAACATGTTTGAGCAAGAAGATTCTTGATCTTGCTTTCCTTCTTCCAATCTTTTGGATCATCTGCCACATCTCCTTCCTTCTCTCTCCTTACCACCACCTAGCCCCTGGACTGCAAGAACTGTACACCAAACGTTCAGCGTTGCTACCTCCACCCAACATCCCCTACTCACTTCTGCATTTCCTGTGTGAAGAAGAGAAGCAGACAGAAGGCCCTGCTAAACCTCTGCTATTAGTGTCCTAGATACAACTATGTGCACATATAATAAAAGAAAGGCAGGCATGTACATCTCTCTATAGGGCCTCTTGGCAGATCTCCAAAGAGAAATTTGGATGCACATTTTCACTTTGAAAATTCCCCCAGGAAAATGCTTCACATTTGTTTATAGTGCACAGAGTTTTGTGTGTTAAAATACAATATGCACTTGATAGACCATATAGCATTTCACAAGCACACACAATAATCAAAATCATGTACCTTAAGTGCAAATAACCGCCCCAGCCTAACCCTCTCAACCAGCAGAGAAACGTATGCAAGACTAGGTTCATAACCCAGGGCACACCATTTCTCTGCCAACGCCTGCAGCATCTCACCCCAAGACCAGGATTAAATCTAAGCATTTAATTACAGCACACCCATTCCATGCAGCTATTGTCAAGTCAAATGGAATTCTTTACAGACCAATCCCGCAAGCCCACGTGCTTCTTTTTCTTTTTTGTCCAGAAGACTAAAACCCTGCAGCACTTCATGGCCCAAATGCAGTCCCTGCTGCTCTATCAACCATACTGTTCTCCATCCCCACCATGTGTGTGTCCTAAACTCTCCAAGAACTCTTGGAAACTCCAGAAGGCCTACAATGGACTCTGGTATTTGGAGTGTTTCTAAATATTGTATCATAACAGCAGCTTAAATTGGTGACCACTCTCACTTGTTTACCAGCTTCTTAATCAGCATGTAAGTTTACATGTTGCTTCAGCTTATTTCATTTTCGAATCAGAAAGTTACACTTGATATTTCAGATGCTCCAGCAGAGGTGCCATACTGTGAAAATATGTAAGCCTTTCATTCATAACCAAAAAGCCCCCGGTCAGAGCCTAGGAGGCAGCCAGTGCCCACCGTACATGTAACTGAAAAAAAAAACCAAACACAGTCAAGGTGACGGCCACTCCCACTGCAAGTGTAAGCAAAAAAACACAGCAATGCAGTGCAGAAAATGAAAAAATGCTGAAAAAGTAAAAGCAGCTTGTTTAAACACAAAATGAAAAAACCTGCTATTCTGCAAGGTAAAGAGTCAAGAACATGACCCACAGGCTTTCAAAGCATGGCTCTCTCTGCAACGGCCTGTGAAAGTCACACCCTGACTACCTCACATTCCCACTTCTAAAACAGCACTGGTTGATTTTTCCATCATGGTCACTTATTTCACACTTTGAGGAAAGAGTGCACATTCAACAGTGATCAGCTGCTTCTTTTACGCTTCTGCATCAAGAAAGTCTTCCATAGCACTATGCAAAGAGCAAAGTAAGGAAAGGCTTCATAGCACAGCTTCCACGATTTGCTAAAATCTTCTAGTAAAGCCATAAAACAGCTACCTTCAACAACAAGGACTTTACGTTCTTTCCTTCACTGATGCTCATGCCACTCAACACATTTAGGCTTCAGTTCCTTATAACAGGTGAATCTTGACTGAAACAAACCAGTAAGGAAAAATGAAGTGGTGAATGAGCAATGCTGAACGCAAGGTGGCCCTCTGGCAACAGCTGTCAATCGTTCTTTTCTCTGTCCAGATTGAGCAGCTTTTTCCTCGGAGACAGGCTGTGTAAAGGCAGCTGCTTGCCAGTCTTTGTGGACGGCTCTTTAGGGATGTCTCCGGAAATCTGTACTACAGAGTTTCTGGTTGTGTTACTCATCTCAATTACTTCAAAGTCCACTTCATTCCACTGCTGTGCATCCTCATCCTCTTCCTCCTCCTGTCCTAAACCAGATAACAAAGCTTTTTGGTCTTCACTCTCTACCCTGGCCTTCAGGGGACCATCACACTCTGAGGTGGCCAATTTGTACATGACAGGGAACAATACAGCTGTTATTACAGAAGAGCCCAGAGCCATATACATGAGGACAGGGATGTCTGGAAACTTTCCCTGCAGAAATCCCACCACTGCAGGAATAACCATCTCTCCCAAGGCTGCTCCCACCACAAAAAAAGAAGCTGATTTGCCCCCAATAGTGGTGTATTGCTTTACCCACGAAATACCACTAGGGAACGTGGTGGCCATCGAGGCGCCATACACAGCAGTCCCCACCCACACCAGTGTTGTGTTTTTGCTGAAAAGCACCAGGGACAGGGAAGAGAGTGTGCAGCCTATTACACTGAGGATAATCATGGTGCCAGGATACAAGCAGGTAGCAAAGCAGATAGCTAGGCCTCTGACGGTGGCAAAGGTCCCCCAGAAAACTGAATTCAGACCTGCAGCTGGGCTTTCTAGCATCTTTACGTGAGTCTTTGCATATGTAAATATGTAAGAGCCATAGGCCACCTCTGCACCAACATACCAGAAAAAGAACAGGAACAGAAGGAAAAGAATGGCATTGTGGTATTTTGCAGCCTGTGCTTTCTCCGTAGAAGCCTTGAGTTTCTCTTGACCTGGGCTGCAGCTTGAGTAAAGAATGAGCAGAAGCAGAGAGACCAGTAAAATGTAGGTGCCAATAACAATATAAGACAGCATGGAGCCTGATTTCATCAGTTCAAATAGCTTCGTGAAGAACGGACTGTGATCCACTGGATTCTGTGCCTTGGTTGGGGTTGGACTTGACATGGGTAGGCTGTTCCCTGCATCCTCTGGTCCACTTAGGAACTCCAAAGACAGTTTGGCTAGTATTGGAGCCACAAAGGCGCCCAAGGCGAAGCTGAAGTGTAGAGCCTGAACATGCGGTCCTGCCTGCTCTGCCCAGATGTTCAGTATAACCACATTGCCACCTGCAAAACAATGCACACATTTAAACTTCCCAACAAAACACATTTTCTCTTTGGTGGGCAACTTGACCATACATGCACGCACATAAGCCCCACATCCCAAGGACAAGCGTGACGTACCCAAAGGACTGCCAATGCATCCTGGCTGAGATCATGCAGTTACTTTCAAAAAGTACAAAAACTCAATGAAGTTACATGGAAAAAATACTTTTAAAACAAATAGGAGGAAATGTTTGGGGGGGGGTTTTCTCAGCGAATAGTTAAGTTCTGGAACTCTTTGCCAGAGGATGTGGAAACAGCAGTTAGCGTATCTGGGTTTAAAAAAGGTTAGAACAAGGTACTGGAGGAAAAGGCCAGATATGAGGAAGCCACTGCTTGTCCTGGGATTGGTAGCATGGAATGTTGCTGCTAATTGGGTTTCTGCCAGGTACTTGTGACCTGGATTGGCCACTGTTTGGAGAACAGGATACTGGGCTAGATGGACCACTGGTCTGACCCAGTATGTTCTTTATGATTATGATCTTTATTGCTATCTAATCCACCTGACTGGCCAAGTTAAGTAAGTAAAAACATCAGAAATTATACTCCATAGAGGAATCTGAGGGTACCCCGGGGTAACCTGTTGATGATACTTGTACTGACAAAAGAAAAATAGACAAGACCGGCTTTTAGTGTAGTCGATCCTTCCAATTAGAACAAGCTATCCTGGAGAAAGGGGATGAAAACATTTTTAATTTGCTGCAAATTAACCCCCGTTTACTAAGCCATGCTAGCAGCTGCTGTGTGCTAACGCAGACACAGCTCGTTCACCTTAAATGGGCACTGCCGCACAGCTTAGTACACAGGGGGGTAAATGTTGATTGTATAATTTTATTGAAAAAATTTTAATTCTGATTCTGCTTTTACTATCTTTAAATTCTTACTTCATACTGTGATTGTTTTATTGTGCAACATATTTAATTCAGGAAGATGGTACAAACAAGTGATCCATTTGCATGCACTGGCTCCACTGTATGGATAGCTATCCTGAAATCTGACTGGTTTGGTTGAGAACCCCTGGTTTAGAAGTACAACCTGCACAACTGGACACTACATCAGATGAGGTCTCAGGATTCAGGGTGTATTACCGACAAATTTTGTACTGTTATCCCTCTTCTCTATGTACCCCATAATTCCCTTGGCACAGGTGTAATGTTTCACTGCCCAAACATTAACAAAAATAGTCACTTCACCCCTCTGCCAAGGTAAATTCTGTTTGATAGACATACTTCTCCTTGGATTCCTGTACAGGCTCAGCTTTTAAACTGAAATTAGCTGCCAAATATCGCACCTCTCCTTCAAATTTCTTCTATTATTTCCAATGTCTTCTATACCTTCAGCAATATTCATTCTCTTTCAGATCTGTGTGTATCATCTGCTCATGAAGAAACTGAACAGAACTAGCTGCTGCACAGATCCCTTTACTAGGCCAGCTTACTGGCACACACTAGGGTATGGCCTACTGTAGAAAAGACACTGGTTTCCCCAGGCAAAGGAGAGAAATGGCAGTGGCAGGTGTCTTTGCCAATAACCTGCCCTCCTCTGTCCTGAGCACCATGAAGCAAGGAAGTGAGAAAAAAAAGCCATGGGACCCTTGCCAGCAGCAGTTCCTGAGTCTCTCTCTCCCTCCGATGCATCTAAATGTGTTAGAGGAACCCTTGCCAAGTGGCATTTCCTGATTCTCTCTCTTGCTGTCTCTCTGAGATGCACCTAAAGCGTGATTGGGGGGGGGGGGGGGGATGGGGAGAACCCTTGCAAGCAGCATTTCCTGGCTCTCTTTCTCCAAGAAGCAACCTTGCAAGCAGCATTTGCAGACTCTCTCTCTCTCCCCGAGGATGTGCCTAAAGGCACGGGTGGGGACCTTTGCACACACTGTTTCCTGAATTGCTTTCTCTGAGATGCACCTAAAGGTGGGGAAGGGACCTTTGCAAGCAACATTATCACGACTCTCTCTGAGATGCACCTAAAAGCGTTGGTGGGGGGGGGGAGGCTCTGACCCCTAATGTTTGTATTTTCAGAGCACCCCTCTGAATAATTAAACAAGGAATACCTGTAAGATTTATTTCATCCCCCTCCCTAATTATTCTGTGTGCTGTTTTCAATCCTTGCTAACTAGATCAGGTTACAGGGTGACTTTGTGAAATTGTGCAAAGACATGCATGTGACCCACACTAGACCATCCTGACTAGACTGGACCCAAAAATACATTTACGCATTTAGCGTGATTTGTTGGGCAAGCGATGGGAGAAGGGGACATGGACCCTTCACTGAAACACAGATATATGTGGGGGTAGAAACGGTTATAGAAACTTGCTTAAGATCATGGGGAGGGAGTGGCTTACATAGTACCGGAGAGGCCTTTGCATGATCCGGTGTGAACAGATACAGCGTGATGTGGTAAGATCAAGTTCATATGGCACAGAGGCGTATTTTCAAAGCACTTAGACTTACAAAGTTACATTGAAATCTATGGAACTTTGTAAGGCTAAGTGCTTTGAAAATGAGCCCCACAGCCACATTAGGGAATCGGAGAACAGAAGATGCGTACGTTGTTTTGTATTTAAGTCCTTCGCAGCTTGGGAGGTTGTGGGTTATGTCCCTCTACCAGCAGGTGGAGATAGAGAGAACCTCAGAGGTTTGCTATATGTGGACCTGTGCAGCCAACTGAACCTCAGTATAAACGATACCAAAGCAGTGGAATGGAAACAATAGAAAACTCTCCCGACATTGTCAGACCAATGGCCCAACATACTTCCACCACTTCTATACTTATTTATTTTATTTTTTAATCAAACGAAGGAACATTCAGAACGGAACCCGAAAAAAAAAAAAAACAAAAAACTAACCAACCGCAACAAAACCGCAGACAGTAAACCCAGGGGGGGGGCCTCTGGGACACCATGGAATTTGCTGATAAAACTGTGACCCCAATGTGGTGTTACCTGTACTCATTGATCTCCACCTTCCTAAAGTCCAATATTTTTCCTCTGTAGTTCATAAAAAAGGAGGAAAAAGACCTCAGTTGGCTGTGACTGTATTACCCGACTCAAAAAAGCAGGCAAACCTAAGTTAGGTAGACATTTATGATTTGTGAACAGCTCACAGTTCTCTCATTAGACTGAAAAAACCTCCATAATTTTGTATTCAAAATAAACCCTTTGATTCTTCTTAAATCTTTTCAATGAGAATAAATATAAACTATGTGTGTAGAAAATCACTTAGCTTTAAAGCAGGAGCAGTCCCAACGGGGACCCATTTCACCAATGTAGGCTTCCTCAGGGGAATGAGATCACTGCCAGCAATTCAGGATTGTATCCCCCTGCCCTTACCTCTTGGCAGAGTGTATTTATTCCCATTGAAATATACAGTCCCCATTGGGACCACTCCTACTTTAAAGCTAAGTGGTCTATGCCAGTATGGCAAATGTTTATATTCTTATGCTGCCAAGGGTCTGATCAGATCGGGAAGACCTGGCTGCAGGAAAGTGCTACTTACAACCAGAGGAGACAGCTGGCTGCGATTAAAAAAAAAAAAAAAAGTTTGAAAAAAGCTACATAGTGCTTTCATACATGCAGCTTGTGTGCATGCATAAGACATCTGCAGCATGTGCAGAGCAGCCACGCCCATGCTCGGGTAACTGATAGGCTCCCCCTCCCCCCCCCCCCCCCCCCCCCCCCCCGAGCTGTTCACTGTCTTTGCGAGCAGCTCATTTGAATCCTATCTTTTTTGAGCATTCCTTACTATTTCCAACTCAACAATTTTTACTGAGGTGAAAATAGCGATCAGTACCAGGATTTTGGTGCTTTCTTTCCATGGCAGTCGATTCATGGCTTCTCCCAAGATTACTTTTTTCTTTTCACTCCTTTTTGTAATGAGCATGTCTGTTGAATCTCCTCTCTCTAGTTCCTTGTTCTGGTTGAGGGAATACAGGATATATCTACTGTGGCTGAATGCCTTGTTCTAAACTTGGTTCCCCCCCACCTCACCCCCCTCCAGTGTACACTCTTTTTTCACAGTTAAGTTCTCCTAATCTTATATTTCTTCACAGGTCTATTTGACAGTACTTCTTGCAAACTCTGAGATACTGGCAGGAGAAGCAGAGAACCTTCCTGCCACTTTACAACTGTAAATACAATGGACCATTCCTTTGTATCTTCAGCAGAAAGGCAGAGTGATAATTAAGAACTTCCCCACCAACACTAGTCACGGGCAGACATTTTATCTCCCACTATAACTGTTGTTAAGCACCATTAGAAAGGCGCCATTTTGTTATGCCGGTTCTGCATTGTGAAGCAGCCGACTGAACTACCTACTAGTTATCTCAGCTTAAGCCCTAAAGACTTAGTTTTGGAATAATGCGATTTTCTTCTTGTTCTATGGAATTGTTTGCAGATAGCACGGTGTGTTTTAACATTTCTTTTTGTACAGTATGAGCATATTGGTTTTTAATATGGTTTTGGATGATTTTATTGGAAAAGTGTCTGGAATTTCTTTTACAAATGGATTATGTTATTTTGGGTTTTTTTAAATGTATTTATACTGATTCTCATTTTATTTTGTTGATATTTTAACTATATATTGTGTTCTGTAAGCCACTTTAATACTGGGTGATAAGCAGTATATAAAGTAATTAAAATCAAATTACAACGGTTTCACCAAATGTAATATGTCAGAATGGGGAAGGGGAAGATACCAATTTGCCTTGCCTCGGGATGCGACATCAGCTTCCTTCCACCACCATGGCAATAGGATCTTATACAGCCATTGACTTGCAGCTGTCTCATTTCTAGTGTCCATATTATCCATAATTTCAGAGAGGAACTGCCACCCACCTCTCTAGGACTGCTCAGGGCACTCATTGGCCTTTTTACTTCCCACTCACCCCCTTTGTTGCTCTGGTAGAAGATATGCTAGTCAAATTGTGCACCCCAGAGCACTTTAAGTTTTAGTATGGGTTCTACCAACCTGTGTCTAAGAAGCCCATGGAAATTCCAATGACTGCCATTATAGCAGTCAGAGATATTGCTTGTGCACACCAGGGGATGGCATATAGCCCAACAGCAGTCCACAGCATTGAAAGTCCTGCAGCAAGAACAAAATATAAGTCATGCAATCTGCAAAGAGAGTAATGTACATCCATACAAATCTTCAGCCTGTTAATAACCATGTGTCAGTTACACTGGGAGTAATGTGGATCACTCCTGCCAAGATTTTCTGTGAAATTCAACAGTAATGAACATTGAGAGTGCTGCAAGAATTTTCAAGGTCAGAATTAGAACTCAAATTTGGTCAGAAACCGCTACCAATGAAATAGAAAATAATAAAATTACAAGATAACACATTATAAACTGAAAAATCAAATGAATAAATACACAATGGGTATAGGATAGGAAACTGGAGTAAATATTACATGATTCTAAACAGGGCCGGTCTTAGCAATTGCGGAGCTCTGTGCAGACCAGTTCTATGGGGCCTCCTGACCCTCCTAGCCCCGCCCCTTGTTGATCAGATGTTTAAAAAAAAAAAATTTCAAAGACAAATCAAGCAAACTTGGTACAGAAAAATTAATTCAAATAAGCACAATATTATCATAGGAAAACTTTAGATTTAAAAAGCAAAACCATGTGCATGTAAGGACTGGATAAATGAATTAAAACAAATGCCCTTAATATGTAATACTTGGTAGCAATAATGAAACAGTGATTGAATATTCATATAGCAAGCAGCCCGAGCCAACAGATTTATTTTCCACTGAACATAAGTAATTGTATGAACTTGGCAGCTAACAGTGTACTGAACTGGACAATCCTGTCACATTTAGTCTGACTGGACAGTTCTGCAGGAAGGAAACCCTTCCCTCATTATTCAATACCTTCTCTGTGAAATAGTAGTAATAAAAAAAAAAGGCAAGTGCATTTTTATAACACTGCATTCCACAAAGCAAAAGGAGCAAGTACCCATATGCCATCTTTTTCTTTTGATATAGGAACAGGGGAAAAAAAAAGATGTTAAATGCTACCAGGTCGCAACCTAATTAATGATTTTTTTAAACAGTAATTATAAATAGTAAGTCTGATTGTTAAGCACCTGATTCTCACATAATGTCTGTTTTGGTGGCCCTTTACTAGGTGAAAACATCAGAATAGAGCGAGTCACTATAAACCAGCCTGTCTAAATGACATAATGTGATTTATTTATTTGGATTTTGCTCGCACCTTTTTAGAATTAGATGAAACCAATACTTCCTCTGTATACATCCATATGCTACACAAGCTGACATCTTTGAAAATATAAGTGAGGTCCACTAAAAATGCTACCAACAATAAAGAATGACAATGTGGACAGAGCAGCTCATAAATTTGCTTGCTTTGTTTGGGTAAGGGGATGAGGGGAGGGAAAGGGAGACCAACCTCATGGGCTTCAGTGGCCGTCTTAATCTAACCACCTTCAGCTCTCACCTACCTGCTCCATTAATTCCAGCTCGTGGCACTGCTGCGTTCTTCAATTTTCCGGGCCACTGGCAGTGTCAGTGAGGTAAGCACACTGCTTTCAGCAGCCCCAGAAGCTCTCCCTCTGTTGCAGCATCCCGCCTATGCAGGACTGGAAATCGCAGCGAAGAGAAAGCTTCCGGGCCACCAAAGGCAGTGTGTTTACCTCACTGACGCTGCCAGCAGCCTGGACTGAAGAAAGCAGCACTGCAGAGAACCGAAAGGGAGTAGGAGAGAGCTGACCAAGGCGGTTAGATTGAGAACAGGAGATGGTAACGACGGCTGAAGCAGGGAGTGGGAGGGAGATGCTATGGCTGCTGCCGGCCCCCTGGAAGCGCAAGGCCCTGTGCAACCGCCCCTGGCGCCCCTGCCTAAGACTGGCCCTGATTGTAAAGATGCTTTTGGTACTGGAATCTATTACTAGGATAGTATGTTTATTCAAGACTTGATATACTGCCTTTTCAGCAACAATTCAAAGTGGTATACAATAACAAAATAAACAGATAGGAAAGGAACACCAATATACAACAGGACAGGAGAAAGTTGGGAAAGTAACAGGGTAGAAAAGGGGCTAGGGGAAGAGACACAGTTGAATGCTGGCCAGGACCTGTCAATTAAAACCAGTCCTTAAAAGTAGGAACTAAGGAAAGCCCTGGGCAAATAAATGGGCCTTAAGACTGCAAAAGTGAGGAAATGAAAGTTGGCTTTGAGAGAAAGCTGTAAACATTTCCAAAGAAAAGGGGCCAGACAAAAGAAGGTGGAGGCGCATGTGGAACTAAAGTGGGCGCAGTGAACAGGCGGTAAGGGAAGACAAGATTCAAAAGCTGAGCAAAGTGCACATCATGGACAGTATGGACTGATGACACTCGCCAAGTAAGGAGCGGTGCCTAAGAAGAAGGCCTTAAAAGTGAGAGTCAACAACTTATGAATACCACTTAACCGTTCTTGCTACATTAGTAGCCAATCTTAGATGAGAATTAAGCTTAGGCAACAAAGTTTTAATTCTCCAATTCGACATGTCTAGTGCATTTGATACAATAGATAATGACATCCTTTTGAACGTACTTGACTTTTAAAATCCAGGTCTTGCCCAGTCAACTGGGTACTATCTTGTCGTCATGGGTTTCTTGTAGTGGAGAGCCACAGGATTCTCCTCTATCACCTATTTTATTATGATGATCCCTTTAGGCCATTTTTATAGAATCAAATGGGTTTTCAACATTCATATATGCTAATAATGATACAATTCAAATAATACATGAGATTGCAAACAAAATCAAAGTTATGTATCAACTTAATGGAATCCTGAGCTCTTAATTTTAAATTAAAACTTAATACTGATAAAACGAAATTTATGATAGTAACTAGCCCTTTATCACCCAATAACTCTCAAATTTTTAAGACCGATGATGTTACTTCTTTGGATTCAACAATGAAAATCTTGGGGATCTTAATTGATCAGTAGTTTCTTTCTTTTGATTGCCAAATTTCTAAAGTAGTCTCTAATGTCTTTAATTCATTATGGAAACTTAAAAAATTAAGACCATTCTTTTCAAGATCAGTCTTTTGCACTTTAGCTCAGTCGTTAGTCTTAACCAAATTTGACTATTGCAATTCAATTTATGCAGGTAAGCAGAATCTCCTGAGAAAACCACAAACTGCACAAAACACGGCTGCCTGCCTTACATATAGATTGCCGCATTATGTTAAAGCATCTCCTCTTCTTAAGAATCTACATTGGTTACCTATCAATGAAAGCTCTGTGTTCATCAGATTTTTTATAGTACCCTCACCATCTTATATAATACATCTCATTAAGTTATTGCTAGGAAATGCCACCTCATCATCTACTGAATGTCTCATATTACATTTCCCAAGTTATAAAAACTTACCTACAAAACCATCCATAATGCTAATTTTTCTTACCAAATTCTGGAACTCATTACCCAAATATATCAGACATTATATGTCGTTTAGAAGATTACTTAAAGCCCACTTCTTTAGATCCGTGTTCAGCTAATATGAAAAGAATAGTTATATTCTTGTATTAATATTGTTTTGTAATGCTTCTTCTTAATTTGTTATGTAAGTCACATTGAACCTGAGCTTTCTTGGGAAAATGTGGGGTAGAAATGTCATAATAAATAAATAAAATTAAATATAAATAATCCAAAATGTAATAGGGAGTCAATGATGTTCTTTCATAAGTGGAGTAACATGGTTGTAGCGTCGTGCGTGAAAGAGAATATGGATAGCAGTATTTCGTACTGATTGAAGCTTATGGAGAGAAATATCAGGAAGTCCAGCGTAAATGATAATATAGTGACCCAGCTTCGTGGCCACTAGAGCATACAGTAATGTAGCACAAGACTTATCAGCGATAAACGGTTCGAGTGACCACATCATGCATAGTGAGTAAAGACATTTCTTGACCATAGTAGAAATGAGAGAGGAAAAGGTTAAAGCACTATCAAAGTGAACACCAAGGTATTTCATAGAGTTGACTAATTCAATGGGAACCCCATCAATGCTAGGAGAAACAGAAGGGTGAGAGTGATGGCCATAAAGCCAGACCGCAGAGGTTTTGCTGATTAAGATATAGACGATGGGAACTGAGCCAAGCAGAAACTTTGTCAAGACATAACTGCAGCAGCTTGATGTCTGGGAGACAAGGTCCTGGGGGGGGGGGGGGGGAGGAAACTAATAGGATATCATCTGCATGCATGTAGCATTTGATGTGGGACTCCTGAATAAGCGAAGCAAGGGGGCTAAGAAAGACATTAAAGAGGGGACAGAACTAAGCCCTACAGAAAACCACAGCTGAGGGGCACTAAATCAGAGAGAAATGAGAGACACACCTGAAAAGAACAGAACCAGTGGAGCATAGAAGACATAACCGTGACAAAAAAAAAAAAAGCAAATGACCAGATCAAAGGCTGAGGAGGGATCTAATGAAACTAGCAAGAGGGAATGACCATGCTCAATAGCAGAATGACAGCCGTTTAGTGAACAGCCAACAACTGTCTCTGTTAAATAACCAGGCCGAAAGCCAGACTGAGAAGGATGAAGCAATTTGGAAAGCACACCTCTCCAGTACTTTACTCAGAAAAGGCAAATTCAAAACCAGGCGATATCTATCTAAAAAGATTGGACCGAGAGACTGATTTTCAGCAGTGGATGCACAAAAGATGTCTTCCACAGTGAGGGCACTACCCCAGTAGACAGACTACTGACAAGCATAGAACGCACTAATGGATTAAGACCGTGTGACGCGAGGAGGAGCCAGTGGGAGGTAAAAGGATCTAGTGGACAAGTGATCTCCTTAGACAACTGAAGAACAGTGTCACATTGTGTCAAAGAAGGAATATTAAACTGTGACCAATGATAAGTTAATGAAGTAGTGGACCCTGGTGAAGAAGGCGGGGGTGGGGGGAGGAGAAGGAGAAAGCGTAGTAGGAGAAGTCGGAGAGTCAATACCTTAGAGGAAAAAAATCCTGTAGAAATCCTGAACCACAGGCAACTGCTGATCAGGAGCCAAAGCAGAAAGTTTAGAAACCAAGGAAAATAGTCGTTGAGGCCAATTAACAGACTTTGCAATCATAATGAGATAAAGCACTCCTAGTGACGGCAAAGTTGAAAGGCTTGGAGAGTTGCAGCATTCTGTTGGACTCTCCAATGTCACTCGGACTGTCGTAGCTGATGCTTCAGAAGCCGAAAATCACCCCTGAACCAGGGACAAGAAAAGTGATGAAACGTCCAGGTGGTAGTACTAACAGGAGAAGATAGAGCACAGCAGAGAAAAGATTTGAGTGCCCAATAAACGCTTTCACATCAAGAAACAATGATACAAATTCAGGCAAGAAAGCCAAAAATAAGCGTGGCAGGATAGATGGATCACGGGGAAACAAGAAATGTGAGTGATTAAAGGAAGAAGTGGGGATGGAAGAGGACAGGAAGGAAATGATCCGAGAATATGTAGTATACTGCAGACACAGAAGTTCACCTGTTTCTCTCCAGAAGAGGAAAGAATAGTGCTGTTGCACTGGGTCACACTCAAGGACATGGAGAAAAATAGAAAATGATCAGAAGGGAGAGAGACTAGAGCACACGAGTTGTGAGAACAACGTAAAGGAGCTGGGGTGAACGAGATGTGATAAGGAGCCATAAAGCAAACACAGCTAAATTAGCAAAGGTCAAATAGAGCTGCATTTACTTACCTAACAAAAGATGATGATTCATGCAGTCAAAAAGAATTCCTCCAACCATTGACCCCCCCAGATACCCCAATGAACGGCCTACAAAAATGTATGAAATATTTCCAACATTGTTATGCACATTTGAGGCCAAATCTGGAAAAGTGGGGCCCAGCACTGCAATAGCCATCCCCTGAAAAATAAAGAAGTCTTGATGTTAAAATTATTTAATGACCATTACAAATAGAATATTAACTTTGCATATCTGCAAAATGTCCTACAAAAAATATGCTGCTCATGTTAAATTCCCCCACCCTCAGACTTCTAGCTGCTGTAAAATTTGCCCTTTTCCCTTTGTCACCTACCCTCCCTATGACCCACCCCTCCCCCATAATCTCATGTGAATTGCTTGCTAGAGGGAATGCAATGAATCTACAAAGTAGTAAATTTAAAATGAATCGGAGAAAATATTTCTTCACTCAACGTGTAATTAAACTTTGGAATTTGTTGCCAGAGAACCTGGTAAAAGCAGTTAGCTTAGCAGGGTTTTAAAAAGGTGTCTCTACTGGCTCAGGGCCTCCGACATCTAATCTGCTGTCCAGGAACGTCTAGCAGATGTACCTTGTCATGGACAAAACTTGTTTGGTGACAAAGTTGAGGAAGTGGCCATCCTAATTAAAAAAACATGCAGATAAAGACTACCGAGGCCACAAACTTCCGCTACTTCTTCAAGAAGATCTGCAGAATATCAACGCTCAAAATTACCATATGTCAAGCAACATTACACTCCTACTCTTCCTCCACCAGAAAGGACTACACCCCAACGCTCACATCCAAGGAAGCTGCAGGGTCAAATATCCCAGTCACCTTCTCAATTTAAACAGCTGCCTAATTTTTGACTCCTTCCAAGACAGCATTGCCACTGTACAGTTGCCCGTGCCAAGTGATCAACCTGTCAGAGGGAGGCTCATTCTCTTCCAGCAGAGATGGCCTCTTACAACCTCCACCGTTGGGTGCTACACACCATTCAGCATCGCTCTCTACGTTGGCAAAGAAAACCTTCTGACCATCCACCAAATGTCTAGTTTCAACTCCCTCCAAATGAAACTATTTCAACAGGGGTTCTCAGCTCTCTTCTGACAGAATGAAATAGAACCAGCTCCAAAAAAGTCGGGGGAGTACCTCCAATTCTCATTCTGTAAGACTTAAAACAAGTTTCTACTCAAAAGAAAAACATGGTATCCCTGGGATCATTACTTCCCATGATACAACTCAATGACTGACTTTGATCTCTAGATATCAAGGAGGCATATACCCACATACCTATTCTCCCTGCACACAGAAAGTTCCTCCACTTCCACTGTGGCACTTGCACTATCAATACAAGGTCTTACCATATGGCTTGTCCTCGGCTCCTTGAGTCTTCTCAAAGTGCCTAATAGTGGTAGCTGCAACACTTCGTAGGTGGGGCAGACACGTTTTCCCCTACCTGGATGATTGGTTAAATCAAGGCAGCCTCCCGGGAGTCAGCAAACACCACCATAAGGCTTCTAAAACTCAGATTTGCGATCAATTTTCCCAAATCACATTTTCTACAGTCTCCACACACACACAGGGTTCTTGGTCTCCATGAGAAAAACATCATATCAACTTCCTGGAATCGTCAACTGTTGGAACACTCTCAAAACCTTCCAGGACCATATCCCCAGTCAGGTAATACTCTGTTACACATACCTGAACAAGCAAGAACAGGTTTTTACCATCTCTGTTAACAAGAAATACAAATATGGACTTGGGCAGCTTCTCGAAACATCTCTATAAGAGCTGTTTACCTAGCCTGCAAGCAGAATGCAGTCACAGACAAACTGAGCAGAGTCTTTCAGCCTCACACATGGTCCTCTGCACCTCTATAGTTTGTCAAATACTCCAGAAGTGGGAGACCCCAGCTATAGACCTCTTAGCTTCTCCTCAGAACAAGCTTCCCTGCTTTTGTTCCAGAATATATGCTCCCAACCGTACAGACCCCGATGCTTTCTTGCGCCACTGGGGAGCAAACCTTCTATACACTCCCCCCCCCCCCCCACCTCTCCTAGGGAAAACTCTTTTCAAACTGCATCGAGAACAGGGGACCATGATTCTAATAACTCACCTACTAGCTACATCAGGTTTGGTTCCCTCTTTTCCTAGGGACATTGAAGTTGGATCCTTTTCCAACCCTAACAATACAGAACGAGGGGTCCTCCCTCCCTCATTCTCTAGCCCAGATGGCTTGGTTCCTGACAACATAGATTTATGTTCCTTAAACCTTCCTTGCCTCTAGGAAATCTTCTATGTGAAAATGTATTGTTTAATGTGGAAAAGATTTTCTCTCTGGTGTGCAGCCAGAGCATGCAATCCTACTACGAGCTTTCTGCCTACCCTTATGAAGTACCTCCTCCATCTCTCGGATTCTGGCATCAAAACTAACTCAGAGTACATGTGAGTGCCATCAGTGCTTTGCATTCTACAGTTGATAAGCCAGTTTCAGTTCATCCCTTAATAGTTACATACATGAATGCTTTGTTTCGTACAAAATCTATCAAACCACCTCTGGTGGAGTGGGATCTCAATGTTATCCTAATGGTTCTCATGAAACCTCCATTTAAACTGCTTCGCTCCTGTTCTCTGAAGTTCCTCACATATAAGGTAGCATTCTCAAGAACTCTTACTTCTGCCAGAAGAGTCAGCGAGCTTCAAGCCCTCCTGGCCGACCCACTTTACAACAGGATCTAACATGACAGGATTGTTCTTCAAACCCATCCCAAATGGGTAAAGAGGTATTGGACTTACATCTCAATCAGTCCATAGTACTTCCTGCATTCTTCCCTACACCACATAATCCTGGAGAAGCATAAGTACATAAGTAATGCCACACTGGGAAAAGACCAAGGGTCCATCAAGCCCAGCATCCTATCCAAGACAGCGGCCAATCCAGGTGTCACGGCTGTGGCCGTGACCACCCTCAGACTTACCCTGTTTTCAGTGGCTGTGCTGGCTTCTGCTTGTCTCTGTGTCTGTCTTAGTTTCTCTCTGGCTCTGTGTGCTGATTGCCTTACTGGACCTCACCTGTGTGGGCTATGCCTCTTCCAAGATGGCTGCCGCCGCCGCCTCCTCTATGCCAGTATCCAAGATGGCTCCTGCTTGTCCTTCCTGTGGGCTCACTTCCTCTGTGTGTCAAGCCTCTGTTTGGAGGCAAGGAACTTCCTGCTTCTATCCTGCTGGTGGTGACTCATCAGTGAGTTCCTTTATAAGGAAGGCCTGTGCTTGCAGTCAGTGCCTTCGCATGGTGATTATCTGGTGTCATGCCCAGAGGCAGACAGGTTAGTCAGGGTGTTGCTGCGCTGCTTCTAAGCCTGTCTTCTGTGTGGGCTTGCCCTTCTGCTTAGTACCTGTGGGCTTCTTGCCCTTCTGTGTGGGCTGCTAGCCTTCTGCCTTTAGTCTGTGTTTACAGCCTGCTGTTCAGCTCTGGTTTCCCCGTCTGTGTTTGCAGCCTGCCCTACTCCTTGCTTGTATATTCTGGGTGCACATCCTGAACCTGGTATATCCTGTGTGCACATCCTGGCTGCTAGCCTTCTGCCTTTAGTCTGTGTTTAGAGCCTGCTGTTCAGCCCTGGTTTCCCCGTCTGTGTTTGCAGCCTGCCCTACTCCCTGCTTATATATTCTGTGTGCACATCCTGAACCTTGTATATCCTGTGTGCACATCCTGGTCCCTGCTTGTTCGTCCTGGTTTTGGCTAGCTAGTGTTATCCGGCTTTCCGCTCTGTCTAGCTGCCATCTTCCCTGTATGCACATCCTGATCCCTGTATATCCTGTGTGCACATCCTGGTCCCTGCTTGTTCATCCTGAGTCCTGGTTTTGGCTAGCTAGTGTTATCCGGTCTTCCGCTCTGCCTAGCTACCTTCTATCCCATATGTCTACCTTGTACCTTGCTTGTATATCCTATGTGCTTATCCGGATCCCTGCTTATGTATCCTGATTCCTGTATCTGTCTAGCTAGCGTGTATCTTCTGGGGGATTTATCCTGTTACCTGCCTCGACCTAGCTAGTGGGTTTGCCCAGGGGGTATTCCCAGTCTCCCCTTCTTCCTTGCTTGCATGTCTGCCCTAGTTCCTGCTCCTGATAAGCTTCTGTCTGTCTAGTGTGTCTGGCTTAGCGGCTGCGTGCAGCGCTTAGTGCAGTCTAGTATTGTTCCCCTGTGTTTCCTAGACCCGGGGTGGGTCCTCTGGATCTTCAGTTCCGGCCTTGCCCTACAAGTCCTGTCGGCCACCCGCACGCTAGAGCTCAACTCTAGCGGAAAGGTGGCTAAGTACAGGTGAAGCGGTTCCTGTTCTGCCGGTTAAGTTGCCTACTGCCGGTCCAGAGTTTCCGGTCCTTCCGGACATCCAGCTCCAAGACGGTCTTGCCTGCCTCTGCCGCTCCGCGGCAGGGGCCCAAGGGCTCACGATTCCCAGTGCTGCCTTGAGGACCTGACAGTATGCCAAGGCCCTCGAGCACGAGACACCAGGCAAGCTTCCCAAACGTATAAACATTCTATACGTTATTCCCGGAATTGTGGATTTTTCCCAAGTCCATTTAGTAGTGGTTTATGGACTTGTCCTTTAGGAAACAGTCTAACCCCTTTTTAAACTCTGCTAAGCTAACCTCCTTCACCACGTTCTCCGGCAACGAATTCCAGAGTTTAATTATGCGTTGGGTGAAGAAAAATTTTCTCCGATTTGTTTTAAATGTACTACACTGTAGTTTCATCGCATGCCCCCTAGTCCTAGTATTTTTGGAAAGTGTGAGCAGACGCTTCACATCCACCTGTTCCACTCATTATTTTATATACCTCTATCATGACTCCCCTCAGCCATCTCTTCTCTAAGCTGAAAAGCCCTAGCCTCCTTAGTCTTTCTTCACAGGGAAGTCGTCCCATCCCCACTATCATTTTAGTCGCCCTTCGCTGCACCTTTTCCAATTCTACTATATCTTTCTTGAGAGGCGGTGACCAGAATTGAACACAATACAAGGTGCGGTCTAACCATGGAGCGATATAACGGCATTATAACATCCTCACACCTGTTTTCCATACCTTTCCTAATAATACCCAACATTCTATTCGCTTTCATAGCCGCAGCAGCACACTGCGCAGAAGGTTTCAGTGTATTATCAAAGACGACACCCAGATCCCTTTCTTGGTTCGTAACTCCCTTCGTGGAACCTTGCATGACGTAGCTATAATTCGGGTTCTTTTTTCCCACATGCATCACCTTGCACTTGCTCACATTAAACGTCATCTGCCATTTAGCCGCGCAGTCTCCCAGTCTCGTTAGGTCCTTCTGTAATTTTTCACAATCCTGTCGCGAGTTAACGACTTTGAATAACTTTATGTCATTAGCAAATTTAATTACCTCGCTAGTTACTCCCACCTCTAAATCATTTATAAATATATTAAAAAGCAGTGGTCCTAGCACAGACCCCTGAGGAACCCCACTAACTACCCTTCTCCATTGTGAATACTGCCCATTTAACCCCACTCTCCATTTCCTATCCTTCAACCAGCACTGCCTCCACTGAAAACATTTGCAAGGGGGCTACGTGGTTTATCACTGCTCACTACTGTTTGGAGCTGCATTCTAAGCAGGATAGCTGGTTTGAACAAGCAGTCCTGCAGAATCTTTTTACTACTTAAAAGTCAACTGCAGATCTTTTTTCCATTTCGCTGTTTAGTAGAGAGATTTATTTATATTGTGAGCCTGGTAGCTATTGAGTCCCATATGTGAGAATATTATGCATGCTTGTCCTTGGAGAAAGCCAAGTTACTTACCTGTAGTAGATGTTCTCCGAGGACAGCAGCATATATTCTCACATCAGTCCCGCCTCCCCTTGGAGTCGTCTTCTCAGCTTTCGTATTGCTGGTCCCACGCTCGAGCACTGGGTGGAAAGGCACATGCACAGTGGAGGCACTGCCTCAAAGATTTAAAGTGACGGTGCACCTGGGAGTGTCCACACCAGGCTCCGTGAATGACATCACCCACATGTGAGAATATAGGACTGCTGTCCTTAGTGAATACCTGGCTACAGGTAAGTAACTTAGCTATCTGGGCTGCCCTAAGTTCTTATTTAAAAAGTTTTCTGCCCATAAGATGGATAGAACCACACCTTTTCTCACTTTGCAGGCTCAGATACAATTCAAGCTATGTATAATGATTTTTAGCATAATTCATGGACAAGCTCCACAATATATGTTGAATTTGATCGGTTTTTCAAATACCATCAAGCTAAATAGATTTCGGAATCCGCTACTATTACAGTCTCTTAATACTTAAAAATATATATTTTCTTCAGGATTTAAGTATTTAGTAGCCTAGACATGCAATTCACTTCCAAATCAGGTCAGAACCCTCAATTCTTATGTGCTGTTCAGAAAAGCTCTTAAAACACTTTATTTTAGAAAATATATATTACAGAAAATATTTATTAGGTTAGATTAAAATGGGGTTTTTTTGTCATGATGTAATTCCCAGGGACTGCCCGGCTTCTTAAAGTTTGTTATCTGCATAGAACTTTAAAAGGTAACTGCAGAATGTAAGAATATATTTTCATTTTACATTTACAAAATCTATTTTACTGTTCTGGGATCTTGGCTGTTCACAATTCTATCACATTCCTTGCACTTGTGAGTTACAATTGCTTAAGTACGGCGCCCCTAAAACTAAATTGAGAAAAGGAATTTAGGCTTCCAGCAGCATGACTCATTATTCAAATTTTATCTAAAATGCCATTCCATAAAAATTCTTTTCAAGCACTTGGTTAAGTACATTTTGCCACTAACAGCAAGTGTTGAATTAGATATCCACAGAACTAGCAATTTACATATTTCAAACCAAAAACAAACAAAAGCAGATATATGAAGTGACATATCAACACCAGTAACTGCCCATCTTCAAATCCTTGCTCAAAGCCCACCTCTTCAATGTCGCCTTCAGCACCTAACCACCTACCTCTATTCAGGAAATCTAGACTGCCCCAACTTGACATTTCGTCCTTTAGATTGTACGCTCCTTTGAGCAGGGACTGTCCTTCTTTGCTAAATTGTACAGCGCTGCGTAACCCTAGTGGCGCTCTACAAATGTAAAGTAGTAGTAGTAACTATCAAGATTCTAGAGTAGCCTGTAGAGGAAAGAACTGGATAAACGGGGGCGACATTAGAATCCTACCTACTGTAACAACTAGGATCTAGGAAAAGCAGAGAGACTGCAGCAACAGGCTGAAAACCAGGGAAACCCTGTTCAAACCCCACTGATGGTCTGTGATCTTGTTCAAGTCACTTAACCTTCCAATGCCTGAAGTACAAACTTAGATTGTGAGCCTTACTGTACCTAAGTGTCGAACTTACTACTACTAACATTTCTAAAGCGCTACTAGGGTTACGCAGCGCTGTACAATTTAAACATAGAAGGACAGTCCCTGCTCAAAGAGCTTACAATCTAAAAGACAAGAGAACAATCTAAAGACAAGTGTACATGCCTTGCATTAGCACTGAAAAGACGTGTTAACTTAAATCCACATAATGTATCATTAAAACTTATTTACGTGGTTACTAAAGGTAAAGATATAGCTTTAATTCCATTCTCATCTTGTGTTGCAGGACCTAAAATGTGGAATGATGCACCAGTAAAGATATGATGTTTGAGAGATCTAAAGGAATTCAAAATTGCATTAAGAACTTTTTTTATTGGTCAGGCTTTCAGAATGAATGTATGATTTCTATAAACTATAAATGATATCTGGACAGCTTATGTGGGCCGATTTATTTTTTTTACTGTTGGTTTTATTTTAATTACTTTGTATGTTTTTGTTTCATACGGTTAAACTGTGTATATTGATTTGTAATCTGCCTACAATTTGTAAATATAGTGCCGATTAGAAATTTTGAAATAGAAATATTTATGGCAGGTAACAACTATTGAGTACATAATCTGTGAGAACCGATCAAAAAAATGTTTTGTTACTCAATCACTTTATATTTTTTTTTGTTTTGCTTTGATTTTATCAACCTTTATAGTGGACTAACACAGCAACCACAATATTTTATTCAAAGCTTAGAAAGGTATCGCAACTTTTTGAACTTGCCAAATGTGAAACCCCACTATCCGTAGTCAACTTGGTCAGAAAAGGACATCTAGATCAAGCTATTCACAATATATTTTACAAAAGGCATGCTGAACACAGAAGCCAAGGGAGAACAGATGTATTTGGCATCGCACAATTTTACAAAAGAAACTTGCGCAAAAAAAAACCTCCTTACAAAGAGCGTTATCCCCCAGATTCTATATAGTGCTATATGAGTTGCGCGTGCAAATCCGGATGTATTCTAGATTTTTGCACACAACTTAATTAGATTAACAGGCCCATCAGCACCGATACTTGAACAAGCAATTATTGACACTAATTGGAATTAGAATTTGCGCACACAAAAGTCTAAGCACATTCTGTAAAATGACATGCGTAAATTCTAAGACGTGGATCTGAAAAGGGATCATCAGCATGGGCGTTCCTAGAAATTACACTGTTACAGAATACGCCCATTCTGTGTGTAATGTAGGCGTTGACGTTCACACCAGGTTTTCATTGGTATATACAGTCGCAGAAAAAGGGTGTTGGGCGTATTCTATATAGTACGCCTAGATTTAGGCACGGTTTATGGAATACACCTAGGTGTATTTTTTTCAGCTTGATATAAAGAATCTAGTCCTATATAAAGAAGTGCCATACTTCACTATGTTTGTGTGGGGGAGTCAAGAAACTGTGCTGAAAAACTCGTTTTGTGCTGTCTGAGGTGCTCTTGAATATCGAGGAAGCAAAAATCCCCCTCCCCTCCAAACACACAGGCACAGTTGCTTTATTTTTAAATAGATCACTATCGAATTCACTTAATAAATGACTGTACAGTATAATTGCTAATTGGGGATCAAATTTTAGGAGATATTCTGTTGTCACCCATCTTTCTAGATCTTCCACCGATACAGAAGATTGGAACAGTTGTTGTTTTTCTCACAGCTGAGGGGGGGGGGGGGGGGGGAGATTATGATTGAGGTCTATAAAATCCTGAGTGGAGAACAATGGGTAAAAGAGAATCAAATTTTCACTCTTTCAAAAAGTACAAAGACAGTCAATGAAATTAAAACAGAAGGAAATATTTTTTTCACTCAAAGAATAGTTAAGTTCTGGAACTCGATGCCGGTGGATGTATAACATTGTTTAGCGTATCTGGGTTTAAACAAGTTTGGACAAGTTCCTGGAGGAAAAGTCCAAAGTCTGTTATTGAGACAGACACGGGGAAGTCACTGCTTACCTTAAGATTGGTAGCACTGAATGTTGCTACTATTTAGGTTTCTGACACGTACTTGGGACCTGGATTGGCCACTGTTGGAAGCAGGATACTGGGCTAGATGGACCACTGATCTGACCCAGTATGGTTATTCTTATGTTCACAGTACACAGCTAAATAGAACACCCTCTATTCAGACTGAAAAACTTAAATGGATGAATGAACTGTTCTATAAGTCTCTTATACTGTCTCAGAAGGAATATATTAGATTTATCACCATAGTCATAAAAATGCCTTTGGAAGTTGCATAGAGCATACATTCAATTTGTAAAATGCCATATTTCACCAGTTAAGTTTTCTAAGCATACCAGACAGTGACGTAATGTGTCCCAGTTTTAGGCAAAGTGTGTCATGAATAGTATTGAACTGTAGTAATTCTTTGAAGGCATGTACTAATTTAGAAGGCTCCTCATGGCTGGCCCATGCATTGAAACCTTAACTCAAAAGGCATCCTGGTCAAAAAGTACATGTGACTAAAGTGACAAGCTTATGTATTACAGCATAAATGTTGAGAAATAAAATAAATATCAATATAACATGTTTTAGCTGTAGTTTAACAATTGAATAACACTCTTCCAAAACTCACTTAGTCCATATTTCTTTTTATCAGTTTTAAGCTATGCAATTAATTTCATATATCAAGACAAGATTCATTTACCGTAGCTTATTCCTGTACCAAAATTCATGGACTGTAGCCATGCAAGAAAATAACGAGTCGCAAACAGCGACCAATGCACAAAGGGGATAGCATGCAGATGAGATGCAAGGATCCTCCTTTGTGTATCAGTTATTGTTTGCAACTCAAAGCTGTCAAATGTATTTGACACTGGACCAGCAGAGTTGTTGTTTTTTTTTAGCTGTACAAGGGAAGGGAGGCTGGGAAGGGGGGTCCACTGGACCCCCCCCCCCCCCCCCATGCATGCAACTTGAAAAACTCCATGGTGTTCTAGTCACTCCTCTTAACCTTCCACAAAATCCCTGGTGGTCCAGTGGACTCCCTTCTAGGCCCAAAAATAAAAACTCCTATTAAAACACTGGAAGCAGGAAAGACATCTCCTCTCTCTGGATCTGCCTTCTTCACATGGCAGTGCCCTGCCCCTGCCCAGTGCAGCCTGGGAGAGGAAAAACCCTCTTTACCTGGTGAGTGTAGTCTCTCCTAGGACGCACCAGGCAGGGTGCCAGCATTTTGAAAAGGAAATCCCAGAGGTAGGAGTTATTACTCCTGCCCCCAACAGAGGTATGTGAACAGGAGGGGGAGTCCTGGACCATCAGGGTGATTTTTGGTGGGGGGGGGGGGGGGGGGTGCCATCCTTGAGAGCCTACCAAGGGGAGCTATGTACTGCAGGCAGGCTGCTCCCCATAAGAACAGGTCTGGATCCGTCATACATTTTTTTCAAGATCAAGGTAGGTGGAATTGTCATTTTAATACTAATGAGCTTGTTGTAATGCATTTGCATAGCTAGAAGGGGATGGTAAAAGGGACACAGAACCCCACTGTTCAGTGGTTCCCAAACCAGGTCCTGGAGGCACCCCTGCCAGTCAGGTTTTCAGGATATCCTCGATGATGATTCATGAGAGAGATTTGCATACCAAGGCAGTCTGATGAATATTAGAGAGAGGCCCGTTTCTGAGACAAATGAAACGGGCGCTAGAGTGTGTGTGAGAGAGACAGAGTGAATGTGCGAGTGTGTGTGTGTGTGACAGAGTGAGACTGTCTGTGTGAGAAAGAATGAGTGTGTGCTGCAGGGGCCCCCCCCTCCGTCTCCCGCCCTCCTCCCCCCTCCCAGCTTCAGGGTCGTGCCTCCCCCCTCCCCTCCCTACGCCTTTCAGGGTCGTGGCGCCCCCTCCCTCCCATGTTCAGGCTGCTTTCCTCCCAGTTTCAGTGAAATGTTCCCGTTTGCCGTGCGCTCTTACCCGGGTTCTTCTATTGTTTGCGACGCTCTGTTTTTCTTTGAAGGTACACCTCCGCCCCTGTGCCTGTGTTGTTGTATTGGTCGCGACGCTCCGTTTTTTCTGTGTAGCTCCGCCCCTGTGCCTTGTCCCTTTCGCCACTCCTCCTCGCACCTCCAGCGTTGTAATGAAGCTTTCGGTGAGTGTCAGTGCTCCGCCCTTGACGTCATCACACGTTGTGACGCGAGGGCGGGGCAGACAGTCATGGGGAAAAAGCGATCTACACAACTACATCTTCCGGCTTCATTAGAACGTCGGAGGTGTGTTTTAGCTACAGAGATATCTACTACTACTATTTGACATTTCTAAAGCGCTACTAGGGTTACGCAGTGCTGTACAATTTAGCAAAGAAGGCCAGTCCTTGCTCAAAGGAGCTTACAATCTAAAGGACAAATGTACAGTCAGGCAAGTAGGGGCAGCCTAGATTTCCTGAAAGGTATAAGGGTTAGGTGCTGAAAGCAACATTGAAGAGGTGGGCTTTGAGCAAGGATTTGAAGATGGGCAGGGAGGGGGCTTGGCGTATGGGCTCAGGGAGTTTATTCCACGCATAGGGTGAGGCGAGGCAGAAAGGGCGGAGCCTGGAATTGGCGGTGGTGGAGAAGGGTGTTGAGAGGAGGGATTTGTCCTGTGAGCGGAGGTTTTGGGCGGGAACGTAAGGGGAGATGAGGGTAGAGAGGTAATGAGGGGCTGCAGACTGAGTGCATTTGTAGGTTAGTAGGAGAAGCTTGAACTGTATGTGGTATCTGATTGGAAGCCAGTGAAGTGACTTGAGGAGAGGGGTGATATGAGTATATCGGTTCAGGCGGAATATAAGACGTGCAGCAGAGTTCTGAACGGACTGAAGGGGGGATAGATGGCTAAGTGGGAGGCCAGTGAGGAGTAGGTTGCAGTAGTCAAAGCGAGAGGTGATGAGAGAGTGGACGAGAGTTCGGGTGGTGTGTTCAGAGAGGAAAGGGCGAATTTTGCTGATGTTAAAGAGGAAGAAGCGACATCTTCCGGCTTCATTAGAACGTCGGAGGTGTGTTTTAGCTACAGAGATATCTACTACTACTATTTGACATTTCTAAAGCGCTACTAGGGTTACGCAGTGCTGTACAATTTAGCAAAGAAGGCCAGTCCTTGCTCAAAGGAGCTTACAATCTAAAGGACAAATGTACAGTCAGGCAAGTAGGGGCAGCCTAGATTTCCTGAAAGGTATAAGGGTTAGGTGCTGAAAGCAACATTGAAGAGGTGGGCTTTGAGCAAGGATTTGAAGATGGGCAGGGAGGGGGCTTGGCGTATGGGCTCAGGGAGTTTATTCCACGCATAGGGTGAGGCGAGGCAGAAAGGGCGGAGCCTGGAATTGGCGGTGGTGGAGAAGGGTGTTGAGAGGAGGGATTTGTCCTGTGAGCGGAGGTTTTGGGCGGGAACGTAAGGGGAGATGAGGGTAGAGAGGTAATGAGGGGCTGCAGACTGAGTGCATTTGTAGGTTAGTAGGAGAAGCTTGAACTGTATGTGGTATCTGATTGGAAGCCAGTGAAGTGACTTGAGGAGAGGGGTGATATGAGTATATCGGTTCAGGCGGAATATAAGACGTGCAGCAGAGTTCTGAACGGACTGAAGGGGGGATAGATGGCTAAGTGGGAGGCCAGTGAGGAGTAGGTTGCAGTAGTCAAAGCGAGAGGTGATGAGAGAGTGGACGAGAGTTCGGGTGGTGTGTTCAGAGAGGAAAGGGCGAATTTTGCTGATGTTAAAGAGGAAGAAGCGACATCTTCCGGCTTCATTAGAACGTCGGAGGTGCGTTTTAGCTACAGAGATATCTACTACTACTACTACTTAACATTTCTAGAGCTCTACTAGGGTTACGCAGCGCTGTACGATTTAACCTATCCTGAGGATCTGAACTGGTTGTGGAGCCTCCAGGGCCAGGTTTGGGAAGCAACTGCCTTTGTGGTGGGTCTGTCTTTTGCTTTTGTGGGGAATTGCACACAATGCTCAGCTGTTCCCCTGACCCTACCAGGCCCAAGAAGGAGGCGCACATCACCACCGTCCCGCACCACCTGACGTCCCTGCCCGGCTTCCTCCGCGGCCCGAAGCCCTGGAGCTGCACCTCCAGCCCGGCCGGACTCCGCTTCTCCAACATCACCGCCTCCTCCTCCTCCTCCTCAGCCGGGGCCCGGGCGAAGCGAACCTGCTTCTTCCTCTCACCGCCGCTCCCGCCCATGCTGGCTGCCTGGGGGGAAACAGGAAGTCTCGCGCGCGCCGCTTCCGTACACTTCACGCGGGTGGACCGGACTGTACCAAAGCAGGGTACTGACGCCAAGCGCTGTAGGTCTCTCCCGGACCTCGCAGGCTAGAGGGTTTCCTCCACTCAGTCGCTCCTCTTGGTTCTGAAGACGTTTTCCCGCTTTTATCCCCTCACAACAGGTCGCGAGCTTGGCGGGTGATTAAAACAGAGAACGGAGCACCCCTTTCCAACAAGAGCGTCAACTGAAGGCACGTAGTACACTGCGCATGCTCAGTGCTCACCAAGGAAGTTAGAGTGACAACAGGTTATCATGAAGCCAGTAGGCGGAGCCACAAGTACACCCAAAACAATAGCAAAAGAGTATTAGAAATAATGGATTGCCAATTCGTGGTCCAGCTGTAAAAAGTCTAAAGCTCGTGCAGTTGCTTCCCAGTGCCTCAAAAAGGTAAAGGACAAAATATATATATTTATTTTACTTATTACATACTTCAGAACCCTTATATTTATTATATGAAGAGCCCACCTCTTCAATATCGCCTTTGGCACCTAACCATTATACCTCTATTCAGGAAATCTGAATCTTGACATTTCGTCCTTTAGATTGTAAGCTCCTTTGAGCAGGGACTGTCCTTCCTGTAACCCTACTAGTGGTCTAGAAATGTTAAGTAGTAGTAGTATTTTATCATCCTCACTTTAATAGTCCCTTAACTCTTGTGTGTGCTGTTTGTCTGTCCTAATTAGATTGTAAGCTCTGTTGAGCAGGGACTGTCTCTTCATGTTCAAGTGTACAGCGCTCTATACGTCTAGTAGCGCTATAGAAATGATAAGTAGTAGTAGTAGTAGTCTTTGGGATTCCAGAATCTTGCTATTATTTAGGATTCTGCACAGAATCTTGCTTCTCTTTGTCCTTATCCCTTATTTGTCCTGTTTCTCTGTCCTAATTAGATTGTAAGCTCTGTCGAGCAGGGACTGTCTCTTCATGTTCAAGTGTACAGCGCTGCGTACATCCAGTAGCGCTTTAGAAACGATAAGTAGTAGTAGTAGTTTTTGGGATTCCGGAATCTTTGCTACTCTTTGGGATTCTGCACAGAATCTTGCTTCTCTTTGTCCTTATCCCTTATTTGTCCTGTTTGTCTGTCCTAATTAGATTGTAAGCTCTGTCGAGCAGGGACTGTCTCTTCATGTTCAAGTGTACAGCTCTGCGTATGTCTAGTAGCACAATAGAAATAAGTAGTAGTAGTAGTAGTAGTAGTAGTGACGGCAGAAAAAGCAAAGATACATTCCTGTAGCAGGTATTCTCCGAAAACAGCAGGCTGATTATTTATTTATTACATTTGTACCCCGCGCTTTCCCACTCGAGGCAGGTTCAGTGCGGCTTACATAGTAATAGGGGGTTACAAGGGATTCAGTGGTAATAGGAGGATAGTTCTCACATGTGGGTTAATGTCCACGTCGGCCCGGAAACCGGCATTTTGCAAGCAAAAAAATAAAAAAGGCTTGCCAGGGGCTTCTGGCGTGCGAACCACACACACTCCCACCCATCGCATGATCATTCCAGCTCAGTTTAATCAAAAAGCAAATAATAAACAAACAGCAACTCCAAAGGGGAGGAGGGTCGGTTTGTAAGAACAATCAGCCTGCTGTCCTCAGAGAATACCTGCTACAGGTAAGTATCTTCACTTTCTCCGAGCACAAGCAGGCTGCTTGTTCTCACACATGGGCTATCCCTAGCAGCAACCAGGCTCACTCAAAACAACGAACATTGGTCAATTGGGCCTCGCAACAGTGAGGGCATAACAGAGATTGAAGGCGACAAAACAGTGTGACAAGGCGGTGGCTGTAGCTAGAAGGTTGTTAGGCTGTATAGAGAGAGGTGTGACCAGCAGAAGAAAGGGGGTGTTGATGCCCCTGTATAAGTCATTGGTGAGGCCCCACCTGGAGTATTGTATTCAGTTTTGGAGGCCATATCTTGCTAAGGACGTAAAAAGAATTGAAGCGGTGCAAAGAAAAGCTACGAGAATGGTATGGGATTTGCGTTACAAGACGTATGAGGAGAGACTTGCTGAACTAAACATGTATACTCTGGAGGAAAGGAGAAACAGGGGTGATATGATACAAACGTTCAAATATTTGAAAGGTATTAATCCGCAAACAAATCTTTTCCGGAGATGCAAAGGCGGTAGAACGAGAGGACATGAAATGAGATTGAAGGGGGGGGCAGACTCAAGAAAAATGTCAGGAAGTATTTTTTCATGGAGAGAGTAGTGGATGCTTGTAATGCCCTCCCGCGGGAGATGGTGGAAATGAAAATGGTAACGGAATTCAAACATGCGTGGGATAAGCATAAAGGAATCCTGTGCAGAAGGAATGGATCCTCAGGAGCTTAGTCGAGATCGGGAGGCGGGGCTGGTGGTTGGGAGGTGGGGATAGTGCTGGGCAGACTTATACGGTCTGTGCCAGGGCTGGTGGTTGGGAGGCAGGGATAGTGCTGGGCAGACTTATACGGTCTGTGCCAGGGCTGGTGGTTGGGAGGCAGGGATAGTGCTGGGCAGACTTATACGATCTGTGCCCTGAAAAGCACAGGTACAAATCAAAGTAGGGTATACACAAAAAGTAGCACATATGAGCTGCCTTGTTGGGCAGACTGGATGGACCGTACAGGTCTTTTTCTGCCATCATCTACTATGTTACTATGTTACCTGACACCATAAACAACTAACAGAGTGCAACCTGGAACAGAACAAAAATGGGGCGGGGGAGGGGGTGGAGTTGGATTCTAAACCCCAAACAGATTCTGCAGCACTGACTGTCGCATCGAGTATCCCAATGAAGGCAGTAGTGAGATATGAATGTGTGGACTTAATGACCACGTTGCAGCCTTGCAAATCTCTTCACTGGAGGCTGACTCTAAGTGAGTCATTGACACAGCCATGGCTCTAACATGAGCCTTGACATGGCCCTCTAAAGACAGCCCAGCTTGGGCATGTGAAGGAAATGCAATCTGCTAGCCAATTGGAGATTGTGCGTTTTCCAATGGCAACTCCCCTCCTGTTGGGATCAAAAGAAACAAACAACTGCCAGTACTCTCCTGCAGTACAAGGTGTGCAAACAGCTTTCGCCAGGGTGGGTATGAGGACGGGGAAAGAAAGTTGGCAAGACAATTGACTGGTTCAGATGGAACTCTAACACCACCTTCGGCAGGAATTTAGGGTGCATGCGGAGGACTACTCTGTTGTGATAAAACTTAGTGTAAGGTGCATCCACTACTAAGGCCTGAAGCTCACTAACACTACGAGCTGAAGTAACAGCCACCAAGAAAACGACCTTCCACTTCAAGTACTTCAGATGGCAGGAATTCAGTGGCCCAAAAGGAGCTTCCATCAGGTTGGTGAGAACGACGTTGAGATTGCATGACACTGGTGGAGGTTTGACAGGGGACTTTGACAAAAGCAAACCTCTCATGAAGTGAACAACTAAAGGCTATGCAGAGATAGGCTTACCCTCTACACAGCGATGATAAACACTAATCGCACTAAGGTGAACCTTTACTGAGTTGGTCTTAAGACCAGACTCTGACAAGTGTAGAAGGTATTCAAGCAGGGTCTGTGTAGGACAAGAAAGAAGATCTAGGGCCTTGCTGTCACACCAGACGGCAAACCTCCTCCATTTGAAAGAGTAACACCTCTTCGTGTCCCGTCCTCTGATGTAACTTCCTATTTCTGCGAGGGCGGGACACAGTGAAGGAAGGGCTGATGCGAACGCGATGAGGGAGGCGATTTGTTTGCTTTACAGCAGCAGTGCAGAGCAGACGCTTCACAGACTTTTTTTTTTAATGCTGGTCAGGTGCCGGGTGGCAGGGGAAGAAGAGGGTCGTCTGTCCGTTGGCGGAGCTGGTAGGCAGGTGGGGACTGGGTCGGGGAGGGGGGCTCAGATGGGAGAAGGGGTTTGGGTGGGGTCAGGTTTTATTTATTATTTGTAGCATTTGTATCCCACATTTTCCCACCTATTTGCAGGCTCAATGTGGCTTACATTTGCCGTAATGGCAGTTGCCATTTCCGGGTAACAGAATTACAAATGGTATTGCATTAAGGAGCATCCATACATGGTAACATACATGGTGCATACATACATGGTAACATATATGTAACATAGTGTATATGGAACAGATCGTGGTATATATATATACCATGTGAATACATACATGGTAAAGAATACATTATGGTAGTGCAAGAAGGTTCCTGAGTAATAAATTAGATTGTAATAGACATTAGGTCATTGACTGTAGAGAAGTCCTATTCAGCATAAGATATAAAGTGGTAGTGCTTGATCCTTAATAGCAAAGAGGTTAAGCAGTCATGTGATAACATTATACACGAGTTATACAAATCCGAACTTTTAATATTTAGTATTTAAGATGGATATTTATGGTAGGCCTTCTTGAAAAGATGATGAGCTGGAACAGTTCAGGGACCAAGGCAGGCAGCAAGGCGACAGCTGTCAGGTTCAGTCCAAGGGTCAGGGCAGGCAGCAATCCACGAGTATCAAGTTCAGTCCAAGGGTCAGGGCAGGCAGCAATCCACGAGTATCAGGTTCAGTCCGAGGGTCAGCCAACGGTAAAGTAATGAAGCGCACGAGATGAGAACCGAAGCTCTATAAGCACAGACGTCGAAGCAAAGTGTGTGAGGAAAGGTGGTCCTTAAATAGTCCCCGCATTAGCTGTAACTTCGTGCAGCTGGAGGGAATGCTTCAGATTGGTGCCTGCAAGCAAAGAAGGTGGAGCCCCGGGATAGGCGCCCAATCTCGTGCAACCGGCGCTGCTTCCAGAACGCCGCCATACCGCGTGGCCGACTTGGCCAGTCAAGGCAAGATGGCTGTCCCAGCAATCATGGCCGACCCTGGTGACCGGGCCCGGCAGGGCCACGATCGCATCAGCCGGACCTGCGCCCCCGGCCGGAGGGCATGACCGGCCAACTGAACCAGACCCACTAGGCCTGCCTCCAATGGCCGTATGGCCAGCTATCGCCGCCGGGACGAGGCTTGACAGCAATCCAGCCGCGCGGACCGCAGCTCAGGTAAGGGACGTAACACCACGGACCCACATATGGGTAAATGGGGTGTGTTCTCAGCAGTTTTGTATTTCCAGGGGTACACGTCAGGGGTGCCCGTTGTCTTCCCTTCTGTTTGTTTTGTCTTTGGACCCCTTAATTAGAGAGATACTCCAACACCCGGAGATTGCAGGTGTTCCTATTGGTCAGTTGCAATTTACTTGGTCGGCTTTTGCAGACAATTTATTAGTACATCTTACCGATCCCATAAGGTCACTAGCTGCCTTGTTGGAGTTATTTCACGAGTTTGGAGACTATGCTATGCCTGTTGTCCTCGGAGAATACCTACTACAGGTAAGTATCATCAAAATATTTTTTTTAAAGCTTGCAGCAGTGTGGCTGTAGTTACTGAATCAAATTCTCTTAGCTTTCAGTTACTGTGCCACTTTCTCCTGGTAGTCTATATTTCCAGTACAAAGCCACATCAGAACAACTTACGTGGCATACAATTATTATCCAGGTGTGGTCATCACTTTCCATCTTTTCTCAATCATGTGGCATCTCCTGTAGGGCTCGTGCTTCATCACAGGAGCAACAAACATTATTGTTTTTCCTTTGGAAGCCTCCATCAGTCCTCTACACCAGAAGTGCTATTACCTGGCCATCCACAGCTGAAGTGAATGCATGATAGTTTCTGAATTGTCTGAACTAAAACCAAATATTATTCTATTGAGAGATAAAAAGCAGCAAGCAGGTTTATGCTTAATAAACAATTTTATTAATTTCTTTAATACCCCCCCCCCCCAAATAAATTGCAAGCATTGTCAAAAGAGCAAAAGATCAGAAAACTCCTTGCAAACAGCAGCTAATAAAAACCAATTAATTTTCACATTGTCCATGGATTACAAGAATATATGTGCAGCCTGGCATTTTCTGGGCATGCTGCTTGCCCAGGACCAGAATGAATTGCTTTGGCACCACATGATTTGAAGCAAGAAGAATTACATTTCATACAGGAAAAAGGAATTAGTGAATATGATAAAGATAATTAGTTGCATGATGGCAATTACTTCTTAAAATACATGGATGAGTCTTTGTTGTCTCTTTTATTATGCACCAATATTTAACTCAAATTACTTAGATCCAATTCAAAACTTCAGAAAAGCAACATACAGAAGCCAGGAAATATCATTTTCCCTGAGGCAGTCATGCAGCAGATTAAAACTTCCACTGTAGCACCCAAAGAAACACAGTCAATGATGTTTATTCCTGTCCGAACATCCTTTTCTACAACTGGTGCAAGCTGTTCAGCTTCTGTCTTACACTTCTACGCAATTTCATTGTTGTGGGTTTGTTTGGGGGTTTTCTTTTGGTTGATGGTGTAAAGACCATTCATTTCTATACCGGTATTCCTTTTTATAAGCAATACCGAGAGGAAAAGAATTTGGTTGTTAATAGTAGATGATTTACACTTAGGAAATCCTCTCTTCCCCCTCTCCCATCTCACAACAAAGCCTTTGCTGTCAAAACTGCAGTTCCATTTCTTTTTTGCTTTGCACAGAGTATGTCCTTCCCTGAATAACCACAGAAATGATTTGTCTCCCTACTGGATTACTAGATGAGAAGCCTTTTCAGAAGTGCAGTCAAAAGGTATCATTGCAGGGCCACCTAGATCAAGCCATGTCGTCAGCACATGGCAGGCTCAGAAAAAATGAGGGGAGGGGGGAAGGAGATGTTCCATAAATACTAGAAGGTCTAAGAACAAATGCAACAGAAGCTGTTTAAGGCACAAGTGTCTGAACATATGACAAGAGGCTACAGCAAACAATGGTATATTCAAGTGGACTGGTGAGCAGATAAAGTTAAGCATCAACGCCATCCATTTAACTACAGCACCACCTCTGAATGTGTGTCAGATTAGTGATAACTAAGCCTTTAAAGTCAGCCAGCTCTGCCTTTGCTTTCTCCCCAGCGCAAACCCCTTGTTATCCAGATAAAATTTGGTAAGGGCTAAAAATACATGTATAAGCAAAGTTATACATTCAACACTTGCAGCAAACATAATTCTCTTTGACTATCAGACCCCCAAATGAAGTTTACCAGAGTCCTTCTACAGACAGAGGAGAACCTGAGTTAAAGTTGTTTAAAAAGAAAAAAAGGTGTGGGGGGGGGGGGGGGGGTAATCAACACATTAGTTACTCTTGGGAATGGGAAACTGTCTTTCTGGGGAAACTCAGATAAGAACATAAAACAATTTTATTTATTCATGACATTTATACCCCCCATTAGCCCGAAATAAGATTCAAGTTCAATGTGGTTTACAAACAAACAATAAGTGAATAAACACAAATAATGTACAGAATATAATGCAAGTGACAATAATTTCAAGAAGCAAACTAATACACATGCAGTAACTAATAACTAATATATGTGGAGGGACATAATCGAACGGACCGCTCTAGCTTTCCTGAGGTTGTCCTCGCAGAACGTTCCGGCGAAGGGGCGGGGAAACCCATATTATCGAAACAAGATGGGCATCCATCTTTCGTTTTGATAATACAGTCGGGGAAGCCCAAATCTCAACATTTAGGTCGTCCCTAGAGATGATCGTCCCCGATTTTCGGCGATAATGGAAACAGAGGACGCCCATCTCAGAAACAACCAAATCCAAGCCATTTGGTTGTGGGAGGAGCCAGCATTCGTAGTGCACTGGCTTCCCTGACATGCCGAGACACCAACCAGGCACCCTAGGGGGCACTGCAGTGGATTTCACAAAAACCTCCCAGGTGATAGCTCCCTTACCTTGTGCTGAGCCCCCCCCCAAAACCCACTCCCCACAACTGTACACCACTACCATAGCTCACATTTACCACCACAAGTTTAACAGGTAGGGGGGGATGGGCCTGGGTCCGCCTGCCTGAAGTGCACTGCAGTACCCACTAAAACTGCTCCAGGGACCTGCATACTGCTGTCATAGAGCTAGGTATGATATTTGAGGCTGGCATAGAGGCTGGAAAAAAATATTTAATTTTTTTTTAGGGTGGGAGGGGGATCGTGACCACTGGGGGGAGTAAAGGGAGGTCATCCCCGATTCCCTCCGGTGGTCATCTGGTCATTTAGGGCACATTTTTGTGGCTTGGTCGTAAAAAAAAAAAAAGGACCAAGTCAAGTCACCCAAGTGTTCGTCAGGGACGCCCTTCTTTTTTCCATTATTGACCGAGGACGCCCATGTGTTAAGCACGCCCCAGACCCACCTTCGCTATGCTTCCGACACACCCCCGGGAACTCTGGTCATCCCCACGACAGAAAGCAGTTGAGGACACCCAAAATCAGCTTTCGATTATGCCAATTTGAGCGACCCTGTGAGAAGGACGCCCATCTTCCTATTTGTGTCGAAAGATGGGTGCCCTTCGCTTTCGAAAATAAGCCTGTACGTCAAACCAATGGTCCATCAAGCCTAGTATCCTGTTTCCAGGTCATAAGTACCTGGCAAGATCTTAAAAAGTAGATAGTTTCCATGCTACTTACCCCCAGGAATAAGCAGTGACTGTCCCCAGGTCTACTTTAATGATTTATGGACTTTTCTTTCATGAATTTATCCAAACCTTTTTTTGCACCAAGCTAGTGTAATTGCTTTTACCACATCCTTGAGCAACAAGTTCCCAAGTCTAGCCTGGTGTGTAAAACTATATTTTCTCCTGTATGGTTTAAGTAACTTCATAGCATGTCCCCTAGTCTTTTGAAAGAGTAAACAATCAATTTATATTTACCCATTCCACTCCTCTCCACTCAGAATATCTCCCCTCAGCTATCTCTTTGCCAACTGAAGAGCCCTAACCTCCTCGAGCCTTTCCTCAAATAAGAATCCTTCCATCCCCTTAATCATTTTGGACACCCTTCTTTGAACCTTTTCTAATTCTACTATATCTTTGAGATGTGGTGACCATTATTGCTCACGATACTAAAAGGAGTGGTTTACTCCCGAGGGAATTTTGCACAAAATAATTAAATTCTATGAAATATTTTGAAAATTCGGCACAGCCTTTTTTTTTTAAGTCTGCAAAATTCTCTATTTGTAAAATTTTTTTGCTTAGAGGTCCTCCAGCGTCGACATCATCTAAACTCAGGCTTGATTACCCCTTTCCCCAGCAGTCTCACTCTCTTACTAACTTGAAACCCTCCCTAAGCTTCTCCCTCTGCACTGGTTCCCACTACTGAATTTGAATCCTGCAAGGCACCATAGAGCCTCATGGTTTGAAATTTAGCATTGAGAGCCAACACACAGATGAGTAGATTGCAGCCTGACATGCAGCTGCTGTCCTCCTGCTCCTCCATTTGTGCTGAACACCAGGAAGGGAAGGGGCTCTGAGGAAATGCATACAGTGGGCTGGAGAGCAAGGGATAGGTCAGAGTTTTTTGGGGGGAGGGGGCACGCTTAACTGTTGCCCCGGAGTTACAAGAACACATTAAGCAGCACGGAGAAGATTGTCATCAAAGTTTCTGCAACCCTGAGATAAGTATATGATTTTTTACAGAGCTCACAGGGGCTAGTTAACATCAGTGATAGGTGGTAGGGAGGGTTGTAGTGTGATGATGTAAGATGCATATTATTACCAAGTGCCGAATAAGCTGGTGTAATTTATGAAAACTGAGCACTGCGCACATTTATAAATATTTATGACATAATATTAAGAGCAAATGAAAAACAAAGAATGAAAGTTTATGGTCAAAGATATGACAACATAAGAACGAACATAACTATTGCTATACTGGGTCAGACCGAAAGTCCCTCAAGCTCAGCAGCATCCTGTTTCAAACCGTGGCCAATCCAGGTTACAAGTACCTTTCAAGATCCCAAAACAGTACATTTTCTGCTGCTTATCCTAGAAATACTGTCAAACCAAAGGTGGCTGATCTCTACTTATAATGTTCAAAATATCAAGTGGATAGAAGGTAGAGTTACTATTTAGAGTAATGCCCGCTGCTGTGATGTGCGATCATACAGCCACTGCTAATGGAGGAGGAGTCTCATACACCTACACAGCTGATTTCACATCACCCCACGGTGAGTCTTAGCTTCTGTGTGTCTTTATAATCATCGACTCGCCATCCCCCTCCTTTTTACTAATGCTGTCTAGTGACCACTACTATGATACATTCTGTAATCGCACTCTGGAGCAGTCTTATCTGTATCTTAACAACATAGATGGCTGCGCTTTACTTATCTGTGTCGGCCGGCGTGCCCTGTTTCCCCAACAGGTGCCTGTTTCGCAAGAACGCTTTGTCAAGGGGAGATGATAGCACCGAATCACTTCACCTCACTTGCGCCGTCTATACGCCATCTGACAAAGCATTCAGTTCCTCAGTTCCCCAGGACCAAAGTCCACCACCCTAACCACTAGGCCACAAGACCACATTTCTACATCTGCTTGTACCGACGTTATTTACCCTTTGATGATCTAACATATGTTATATAAAGACTCCTGAAGCAGGCTTTCTGCTGAAACACAGTGCTGTGTCAAGTTTCACCAATAAACACTTTACCATCAATTGAGGTCTCCTCGTTTGTTCCTTGTAGTTTGGTCTATTTCCCCACTCCCTTTCTACCCGTTCTCCACTCATTTTATAGACCATTATCATCTCCTCAGCCGTCTTTTCTCCAAACTGAAGAGCTCTAGCTGTTTAGCCTTTCCTCATAGGGAAGTCGTCCCATCCCCTTTATCATTTTTGTTGTCCTCTGTACCTTTTCTGATTCCACTATATCTTTTTTGAGATGCGGTGACTAGAATTGCACACAGTATTTGAGTTGCGGTCGCACAATGGAGCGATACAAAGGCATTATAACGTTCTCATTTTGGTTTTCCATTCCTTTCCTAATACCTAACATTGTAATTGCTTTCTCAGTGGCCACCGCAAACTGAGCAGAAGGTTTCAACACTAGCATCAATTACGACACCTAAATCCCTTTCCTGCTCGGTGACTCCTAATGTGGAACCTTGCATTACATAGCTATAGTCGAGGTTCTTCTTTCCCACATGTATCACTTTGCACTTGCTCACATTAAATTTCATCTGCCATTTAGATGCCCAGTCTCCCAAGGTCCTCTTGTAATTTTTCATAATCCTTTTGCGATTTAACAACTTTGAATAACTTTGTGTCGTCAGCAAATTTAATTACCTCAGTCCCATCTCTAGATCATTTATAAATATATTAAAAAGCAGCGGTCCCAGCACAGATCCCTAGGGAATCCCACTATCTACCCTTCTCCATTGAGAATACTGTCCATTTAACCTACTCTCTGAGGGGAGATATGATAGAGGTCTATAAAATAATGAGTGGAGTTGAATGGGTAGATGTGAAGGGTCTTCATGCTTTCCAAAAATACTAGGACTAGGGGGCATGCGATGAAGCTACAATGTAGTAAATTTAAAACGAATCGGAGAAAAGTTTTCTTCACTCAACGTGTAATCAAACGCTGGAATTCGTTGCCAAAGAATGTGGTAAAGGCGGTTAGCTTAGCGGAGTTTAAAAAAGGTTTAGACGGCTTCCTAAAGGAAAAGTCCATAGACCGTTATTAAATGGACTTGGGGAAAAATCCACTATTTCTGGGATAAGCAGTGTAAAATGTTTTGTACTTTTTGGGATCTTGCCAGGTATTTGTGACCTGGATTGGCCACTGTTGGAAACAGGATGCTGGGCTTGATGGACCTTTGGTCTTTCCCAGTATGGCAATACTTATGTAACCAATTTTTAATCCACAATCACTACCTCCTATCCCAAGACTCTCCAATTTCCTTTGGAGTCTTTCATGAGGTACTTTGTCAAATGCCTTCTGAAAATCCAGATACACTATCAACCGACTCACATTTATCCACGTTTGTTCACCCCTTCAAAGAAACGTAGTAGATAGATTTTCCTTCACTAAATCTATGTTGGCTTTGTCTCATTAATCCATGTTTTTCAATATGCTCTGTAATTTTGTTCTTTATAATAGTCTCTACCATTTTGCCCAGCACCGATGTCAGGCTCACTGGTCTATAATTTCCTGGATCACCTCTGGAACCTTTTATAAAAATAGCCGTTACATTGGCCACCCTACAATCTTCCGGTACCATGCTTGATTTTAAAGATACATTGCATATTACTATCAATAGTTCTGCAAGTTCATTTTTCATAAGTACATAAGTATTGCCACACTGGGACAGACCAAAGGCTAACAGTGGCCAATCCAGGTCACAAATATCTGGCAAGATCCCAAAATAAAATTCAATACATTTTATGCTTCTTATCCCAGAAATAAACAGTAGATTTTCCCCAAGACACCGTGATGAATACCATCTGGGCCATGTGATTTGCTACTTTTCAATTTGTCAAATTGCACCATTACATCTTCCATGTTTATAGAGATTTAACTCAGTATCTCCAACTAGTCTGCTGAATGCCATTTCTGGCAGCAGTATCCCTCCCAAATCTTCCTCAGTGAAGCAAAGAATTAAGTTAATCTCTCCGCTATGGCTTTGTCTTCCCTGAGTGTCCCTTTTACCCCCTTTTTTTTTTAGCAGAGGATGAGACCACATTTGTTTCCTACCAATTTCTTACTTCAGCTGTCTAGATTAGCTATGAAGGAAAATTGTGCATAATGGACAATTCTATCTCCAAAAGAAGGGAGTAGCCATTGGTGCAACTTTTGCACCATCCATGGCAAATCTGTATATGGCGAAATTTGAAACTGGATACAGAATTCCCCATTTGGTTATGAGATTCATTTGCAGGTTAGGTACATTGATGATGTGTTCTTACTATGGTATGGGAATAGTGTTGATTTAAAATTGCTTCATACTTGGTTAAACTCCTGTGATGAACATTTAAGTTTCACCATGAATTATTCAGAAAAAGATTCAATTTTTGGATTTAGAAATACATTAGACAAGTTTGGGTTTTGAAACTAAGGTGTTTAATAAACCCACTGATAAAAATACCTTTTTGTCATGTAACAGTTGTCATCCTAGAAGTTTAAAGAATAGTCTCCCTTTATCGCAATTTTTGAGATTGAGAAGAAATTGTTCATCTTTGAAAGATTTTAAATATCAGAGTAAAAAGATGATGGATAAATTAAAATTGAGTTGGTATCCAAATAGAATCTTGAAAACAGAATATAAAAGAGCTAGATTCTCAGAGATCTCCTTTTACAAAAAAGAACATATCAGAAGGATAAGATACAAACTTGTGTATTAAGATATAATTCCAGGGGGTCACGTGATGGTAGTAGCCTGAGCGGATGTCTGTTGGCTCGGCTCCTCTCCCCTTCTCTCAAAAATTTGTTATATCGTTCTCCGGGAGGAAACAGGTCAGCCGACCGGGTGGAAGGTGCAGCAAAGCTGGAAGAAGCTGTTGGAGCAGCGGAAAAGAGGGGATGCCGGTGAAGTCGACGCGCCAGGGCCGTGACAAACTGAACGCTGTTGGAAAAAAATGATGTTGCTGGCCTCTTCGCCGCACACTGCCGCAGCGCCGCTGGGAATGCAGGAAGACACCGTGCATGTCTCCATGAGAAATCTGTCCCAACTTCTAGATGACAAATTGGTCAAACTCCACGAAGGAGTGGAAGAAATTAAGGATAGTGTGGCGGGACACGCGGTGAGGATTCAGCAAGCGGAAGAGCGTATATCAAGCAGGACGACTTATTAACTGCAGCAGAATCTCGAATTGGAGCTCTGGAGGCCCAGGTTAACATGCTACTCGAGAGAGTGGAAGACTAGGACAACAGAGGGCGCAGGAATAACTTACGAGTAATAGGGGTCCCTGAAAGCGTGCTGGAGAGTGAGCTGCGAGAGCTGGTGGAGAGTTGGATCCCGAAAACTCAGGCTGCCTGCAGAGGTAGGCCGTGTGCACGTGGAAAGGGTACACAGGATCGGAGTACGCAGGGAGGACGCTGGAAAGGCGAGGCCGGTCATAGCAAGATACCTCAACTATGCAATAAAGGCTAAGATACTGGAGCTCTTTAAAAAACAACGGATGATTGAATACAATGGCGCCCGGCTGTTGCTTTTTCAAGACTTTTTGGTAAGAGTCACGGACCAGAGGAAACTACTGGCGCCATACTGCTCACAATTGTTTACAAGAGGAATTAAATTTGCCTTCCAGTAACCTACCTGCTCAGGTCCGAATTACGCACGACAATCGCACAATCACTTTGACCGAGGCAGAAGAATTAAAGGAATTTTTGGAAAGCTCCCAAAAGAGCAAGGGCCATGGCTGATGAAATAATAACTTTGGTGATGCAGAGAGAGATTTGTCATAGTGTCGCAAGGAACAGTGTGCTCTGTGGATGGCAGCAAAGAAGGGCCACTGAAGACTGGTGGCTCTAGGACACAAAATGGAATATAATCTGCAATATAACATGTGAACACATGATACAGACTGTGATACAAACTGTGGAGAGTCATTGAGAGTGGGGAGGCAAGAGCTACCGGTGAGACGTCACTGCGGGAGGATGCTATAATATGGCTGAATGCCCTCGAGGAGACCCATGGCAATTGTGACTTGCGGTGCATATGTGGAGAGAGGAATTGATGGAGCGGCTTCACAGATAAGATGCAGTTAAACGCTTGAACGGGACATAAGTCGCCCAGTACCCTGTGGCTTGCTGAATAGACGAAATTGTTTGGGTTTGTGATTTTTTTGAATGTCCATGTTATCAGGTTAACTTGTTAACTCGGTGGGAAGGAACAGTTTAAAGCTGGAAGAGAATCCAATGGATGTGTTGTGGAGAGGGGGGAAGGGGCTCTGTGTTCTGGGTATACGTTAGGGGGGGGGGGGGCGAGGGGATTAATCTTAGAGTGTGGGGTGAGGAGGGGAGTACGAGTGAGAGATGTATGGGGGAGAGTTGGATGCGGATGAGGGGAGGCCAGGGGACTGGTGGAGGATGGAGAGAGGGAGGGAACTGGTGCCGAATGGCAAATGTGATGAACAGGCAGTAATGGACTATGTGGGGAAGACACTACGCTTACGGATGTTGATATCTTGTGTTCCTACGAGCTGGTTTAGCTGGGACGCCGTCCCAGGGAGAGGTAGACAGACTAATAATATCAATGAAATGGTAGGGTTGGGCGAATGACTAGTCTGCGTGTAGCCACATTGAACGTAGACGGCATCCACTCGCCTGTCAAAAGATCTAAAATTCTGCAGTATAGCAAACATATGAAGGCAGACGTATTACTCATCCAGGAGACACACCTGTCGCAAACAGAGCACTCCAAGTTGAAGCAAGGGTGAGTAGGGGAGTTGGCATCTGCCTCCTTTAATAGTAGACAAAGAGCAGTAGCTGTGATGATTAACAAAGGTCTAGACTTCACTCGGCATAAAATTATTCAGATACGGAAGGGCGGTTTATTTGGGCTGGAATTTTGTAGGATAGTAAAGTAGCATTCTGCTCAGTATACGCCCCTAATGTTTACTCACATAAATTCTTCTCCAGTATCAATTGGTGGGGGGGGGGGGGGGGGGGTGGGAATTTTAATATAACAGCGGATCCCCTAGTGGACTGTAATCCTTCAAAAAAAAAGAGACCTAAGGGAATGGAAAGGAAAGGGGTGGGATTCTTGCAACACGAGCTTGGGTTGGTAGACATTTGGAGAACTCTTCACCCAGATGAAAGAGATTATACTTTTTTTTTCTCATGTACATAAAGTCCGGTCCCGATTGGATATCGGGATATACTGATATCTCCTTCCCTATTATCGAAGGCGCACAGGGCAGTCATTGAAACGACTGTAGTTTCAGATCACAGTATGGTATGGGTTGAATGGGGCAGTCTAAAGGGTAAAAGGGTGTTGAGCTGGAGAATGAATCCTACACTATATCTAGATCCGGAGTTTAAATCCTTCTTAATAGAGAAATGGCAGCATTACCTTGCGGATAATAACCCACAGGATACCAGCCTCGTAGTGTTCTGGGAAGCAGGGAAGGCAGTCATGAGGGGTAAGGTTATAGAATACACAGCGCGTAAGAGAAAAAAACAGGATGGGGATCTTCTCTTCATGCTGCCAGAATTGGACCCCAAACAGCTAGCTGTTTTAAATGCGCCCATAAAGGGGGAGGAAATACAGGCTGCGCTTAAGAGGTTGAAATTGGCGAAAGCGCCTGGGCCAGAAGGATTAGGCCCCGAATTTTATAAGATTCTGGGGGCACACATGTCTTTTGGAGACATGGGGCAAGCTCTGCTCACAAAGGGTCCAGAGGTGGGGGACCTGACTCATGCCACCATAGTAGTATTGCCAAAGCCAGGAAGAGATAAGGAGCAACTGGGTTCATATAGGCCAATTTCCTTATTAAACCAAGACATCAAGATGTTTGCTAGCATTTTGGCCTCTAGATTGGGGCGGGTTCTTCCCACATTGATCCATGGGGATCAGACTGGGTTCGTCCCGGGCAGGTACGCCTCTACAAACATACTTCCCCCCATGCAGGTAAAGGGGGGAAGCCTGGGGATTTCCCTTATCCCCCATGCTTTTTGTATTGGCGCTGGAACCCTTGGCCTGTAAGATACGACAATTGGTGGAACTACAGGGGATACGATTGGGAGAGCAAGAATATAAAATCAATCTCTTTGCTGACGACATGTTAATATTCTTGGGAAGTGCGTCTCGGGGATCCAGCAATATGGGTTGTTTTCAGGCCTTAAGATAAATTTTGAAAAATCAGAGGCGATGGCGTTGTCTTCCAGTTGTGCTTGCAGACAGTTTCCGAACTTTCCATTGACCTGGTTGGCAGGCCCCTTGAAATACCTGGGACTATACTTACATCTGGACTTTCCTTTAATGTATAAAAAAAATATTAGTGACAAGCTGGAGGCAATTCGAGGGTGTGGAGGAGTGGCCTAGTGGTTAGGGTGGTGGACTTTGGTCCTGGGGAACTGAGGAACTGAGTTCGATTCCCACTTCAGGCACAGGCAGCTCCTTGTGACTCTGGGCAAGTCACTTAACCCTCCATTGCCCCATATAAGCCGCATTGAGCCTGCCATGAGTGGGAAAGCGCGGGGTACAAATGTAACAAAAAATAAAATAAAAAAATATGTGTAGCAGATGGAAGGACTATCCCATTTCCTTTTTGGGCAGAGTGGCACTGGTAAAGATGGTGCTCTTCCCCAAGGTTCTGTACCCTATTCAGATGATGCCCGTATGGATAAAAAGCAAGGATGAGAGAATGTTTCGGGGAAAGATCTCTTTTATTTGGGGTAATTGGAGAGCGTGTATAGGTTACAATAAATTGTCAAGGGAGAGGAATGTGGGGGGAGTAGTTACCGGACCTAAGGTTATATAATGTTGCAGCAGCAATACATTGGATCCATGAAATGCACACGGGGGCACGGGTGTTCGCCCCGGCTGCGGTGTGGGAACTGAGGCCGAGCCTTTTTCGCTCCTCTCGGTTATACATAATACTAGTTCGCAAGTTAAGCTGTCTCCGTTGTTGCGCCCGTTAAGATTAGCTTGGCAGTGGTGGCGGGGGAAGGTGTGGGGGGGGCGGAAGGCGTATCCTCATTTTTAGATGTGAGGAATAATCCTAGATTTCTAGCGGGGCAAGGGAGACTCATCTTTTCAAGAATGGGCCCGAGGGGGGTGTCGGTATGTTGGTCAGCTGATAGATGTCGGAGAAGGAAGTTTCCCATCTTTTACGAAGTGTCAATCACAGTGGCAGTTGCCGCAAAAGTTATTCTTTTCTCGTGCAGCTTTCGCATTATGTGTAGTCACTGAGGAGTCAGGGTAATGTGTATCCGTCATTTACTAAGCTTGACAACATATTCATGCAATTACCACCTGAGCACAACAAATTATCATATTGGTACAAAGTGGGACTGACTTGGAGACCGATGCCGTTTTTTGCTCAGCTGGTACAGCAATGGAGCTCGCTTCTAGGAAAGGAGATATCAGAGAAAGATCTATTGAGATGCTTCCATTTGGCCCTTAAGATCACCCCCAATGTAGGGCTACATGAAATCCAACTGAAAATCTTGCACATGGCATATGTCACAAGAAGTAAGGGCAAGAAGCTGGGGTTATGGGAGTCGGATGATTGTGATAAATGCCAAAGGGGAAAGGGTACTATAGTGCACCATTTTCTAGAATGCTGGGTACTACGGGAATTCTGGAAGGGAGTTCTGGGGGGGATTGGAGGGGTCCTTCAGGTCTCGCTGGAATGGACATATAGTATATTACTGCTAGGCTCAGATGTGGACCTTGTAGAACAGGGGCTCTCTGCTCCTCAATGCAAATTTGTGCTGGTGGCATTAGTGTTAGCAAAAAGGGTAATATTGCAATGCTGGATAGGCAAAGCTCCACCCCCTTTGGCTAAATGGCAGACTAGCATGGCACAGATGGCGGAATGGGTGCGAGGGGACCTGGAGCGGCCTTGCAAGGGCAACAGTTTATATAGCGGAATTTGGAGACAATGGCAGGCGACACCTAGATAGGTGGCATAAATAAAACAACCCCATGGCCTGAAGAGATACACTAAAGCAGTGCAACACCTAGTAGAAGGAGCACCAGTTTAGAAAGGGAGATAGGGGAGAGGGGGGGAGAGGAGGGGGAAGTGGAGGGAGGGAGGGAGGGGGGAGTTGGGAGGGGGGAGTTGGGAGGAGGGTGGGGGTGATATTGTGATAGAGTCACATCCAGGATAGTTGGGTTAAGGCAGTTTCAGTCTGAAATACAAGTCCCAGAAGGCATTGCAGGCAAGGAGCCAGGGGGTGAGATGAAGAACCCGGACTGGACTCCTAGCTGCAATAGGGGTAGACAAGGGTGTAAGCTGGCAGGATGTGTAGATTGGCTGCCACTAGGGGGGAAGAGAGATAGGAAACCCTATGTGCAGGAGCTCATCATTAGTCTAATGCTCAACTAAGCTGGTATGGGTGTGGGGGAAGCTAAAGGAAGGAGAATGATTGGTTGTGGTAGCAGAAGCCAGGGATTGATTAGGCAGGTGGAAAGGAGTCCCAGGGAAGAGAGAAGCAGAAGGAGAGAAGAGGTTAGAGTGAAGCAGATGCAGGGTGAAATCCCTTGGGTGTGAGAAAGGCCTAAAAGTATTTGCAGGCTGAAAACCCTTGGGCAATAGAGGTCCCTAAAGTATTGAATCTACCAGCGAAGCTGATGTAAAGGGGAATCCCTTGGAGTATGAGAAATCCCTGAAGTATGGAACCTCTCCTGAAGGTAAAGAGAGTAGAAGGTAGAAATTGCTGCTTTGTGATTTAACTGTGATGAACTGAATGAACTGCTTCTATTTGGAATTGAACTATTGTTTATTGTGCACTGGATAAAGAGCTCAGACTGGAGCTGACTGTGAGCCTGTATTGAATCCTGGTATGGGCTGAGAGCCTACTGCTTAAAGGGGACTATTTGCCACACACTTTCAGGTGGCTTATATGTGCTTAAGATTGAAGGTGAATGCTGCTGTTGGAACTGTGTATCAGGTCTACTAGAAACCTGCATGGAATAAAGTCCTTAAAATTGAAGTTGCTGGTGGACATTTCTTGACTGTACCGGGAGCCTGTGGCTGGAGGAGATTGTTCTATCATTGGTTGCACCTAGAGGTACCTGGTTACAATATAAATAAAAAGAGAGGAACATCTTGCTTATGAATAGTGCTGTTTTTGGTTGGTCTGCAAGCAGGGGCAGGGGAACGAGGTATGAGACTTTTTGTAAAGCAAAATCTAATAAGTGTATATCCTGTCCCTGACTGCTGTATACCAGTATTTCGATTTGTAATTGTAACTGTTGAACCAGTAATGTTGGAAGTTTGTGCTCCCATTACCTGTATGAGGTGTTTCTCTACTTAATAAAAAAAAAAAAATAAAAAAAAAAAGATATAATTCCAAAGGGGCTGATTTAGCAAGAATTGTGAAAAAGAACTGGTCTGTAGTAAATTTACACCCTGTGTTTACTCATATGGATTTAAGGATAGCATTTAAAAGAGAAAATAACTTGATAGAATTATTGTGGCTCACTTTAAATGTTTGAAATGTTCAATTTGCTCTATTACACTGCAGATCAAGGAATTTGTCAACCCTTTATCAGAGTGTGTCATCTATGTAGTTTTATGTCTATGTGAAAACTGGAAGGAATCTGGCTGCACAGGTTGAACATTGTAAGGCGTTTAACCACAAATTTGAAGAACTGCGATGTTTCTCTTTGGATCATGAGCCAGTTTGGTTGAGAGGTGGTGATAGATTTAAAGACTACAAAGAAAAGAAACAAGATGGATTGAAAAACTCCATGCCCTGGACCCAGATGGATTAAATCATGAAATTGACTGGACTGTTTTTCTGTAAAGTTTGGACATTAGAAAGGGAGAGAATATAACGATGATGAAGATTGAATTAGGGTTTATTATTCGTTTTCTGTGTGTAAAAATGTAATGTGAATTCTGTGAATGAGAACTTCAATGGGAGACATCCTCTATATGTTAAACAGGAGCTGGATTTGTGCTAGGAGGACAATAAAGTTTGTTGAATGAGGGGTTGAGCTTTAAAGCATAACTCAAGGTGTCTTCCGTGTTGGAAGCGCCAATTTGAAGTAATGAGTATGAACAATGATCAGATACAGAAATAGTGAGTAAATTGAATTTTGAGCTTTTTGTTATTGTTTTAAGATTGGGAAAATTATATTTCAGTCCCTTTCTATTTATTGCAGTGCAAGACCATTTTATTCCTGATGACCCTGATGAAGCCACACTATATAGCAGAACAGGTCCCGTTGGTCCAGGGAGTGCCGCTTAAATAGAAGACAAATTGAAGAAGCTTTAAGACTCAAATATTGTTACAGGAATTCTGTGAAACTGTGTAAACATCATGCTACATCATCGTTGTTTTTTTTGGTTTTTTTTGTGAAGTTCTGAGATTCTTTTTAATTTAAAAACAGAATTTTCTGGACTGTTTGAGTGGAGGACTGAATGATTTAAAGAAGGAATAAATATATATTTTTTACTCTTTTTTTGATGGAGTTCTTTTTTTAATGATAGTGGGGTGCCTCCAGGACCAGGTTTGGGAACCACTGGGTTAATCAGACACAAAAATACATGCAGACAGCTGGAATCAACCTTAAACAATGTACAGTGAAAGTGGAAGCTTTAAAATTGTTCCTTGAAAATCAGTACACAGAAATTGTGGAGAAGGCCATTAACTATGTAACAACAAAATGTAAGGAAATGGACATTGCCATAGGAAAAAAAATCAAATTTTGAAAAAGAATGCCTGGAGAAACAAAAGAAGCTAGTCTTATATTGCCAGAAGAAATCAAAAGGGCTACGTTTGAATGCCTTGATCATTTTCATCAAGGAGTGTAGACTTGTAAAAGCAATGGATCAAAATAACATCAGTGTTTGCTATCATTCAGCCATTCTCTCGGATTTTTGCAGAAGAAGAAAGCTAATCAAGAAATGTATTAAGTTATGTCCAATAAAAAAGGTATCATCTTATTTTCTTTCCCATGTTTTATTTTGTTTGATTTCTATTGATAACCTTTAAGAGTGGACTAACACGGCTACCACATCTCTCTACTGCAGAAGAAGATAAACTTCGAAAGGTTTTACGAAGTATAGTTGAAATTTATGATGATTTTTCTGGAGAACAGATTTTAGTGGAAAGTTTTCAACTGCGGAGACATTTAAAAGCTGCTAGAATCAATCCCGAACAAAGACATGGACAGTATTACAATTTCTAGAATTTATTGTGAAATGGGATTTTTATGAATCTCTGCTAAACTTATCCTTATGTTTAAGACGTTTTCTATTTGTATATCTGTTGCTTCATGTAAAAAAAACATTTTAAAATTAAAATTAATAAAAAGTGTTCTTCGATCAACTATGAGTGAAGATTGACAAATTTGACTATACTGTCCATGAATATGCAAAGATCAATTTTGATGAAGTCATTGACTTACAGAAGTTAAGGTTCAAAAACAAACTATAATATTATTCATTACTGTGACAGACCAATATGTAGGTATGGGTTTCTAGCCATCTTTTTTCAAAAAATATATTAATGCAATTAAACAGTATTAATCCTTTACTTTTCCCTTTTTTGTACTGTAATATTTATTTTAGTTTGTGTTTACTGGCATGATGATTACATATTAAATAAAACAAAATATTCATTGTGTTTTTCTGATGATTTGTCTAATTTCATGACTAATTATTTTCATATGGGGGTTGTTAAAAAATGATCGACCCCGGGTGTCAAGTACATTAGGTATAGCACTGGACACATTGAGCACAAACACATCGAGCACAAACACATCTAGCAAATGGCCATTTTTGAAACAAAAAAATTATTTTTACTGTATTGAAAATAGCCATGTTCACTACTGGATTTTTGGCCATTTTCAGCAAAAAGTTCAAAGTTGGATTTAGACGTCATATCAAAAATGCCCTCTACACCCATTAAAATATTGGGGCATGGAAAAGGGAGATGGCACTTTCATCCACCCTAGGGTGATCTACAACTCAGATGGAGGAACTGGACAAAAATCTGGTCAAAGATATCCAAAAGGTGAAAATAAAACTGGTGTTGGTAGGAGACTTGAACCTGTTGGATCTGTATCGGCATCGTTTCTGCAGAAACAACAAGTGGTGGACCACAAATGACTGTCATGGAAAGGGTGACACCAGGGGCGTAGCAACGTGGAGCCACGGGGGTGTGGGCCCCAGTAGATTTGGCCCTTTGACCCGCCGCCGTCGGGTACCTTTGCTGGCGGGGGTCCCCAACCCCTGCCGGCTGAAGTCCTCTTCTCCGGCGCAGCCGCGTTGCTGATCTACGTGCAGGACGTCAGACTAACAGAAACAGAAGCCTACCCTTGCAGATCAGCAACGTGACCGTGCCAGAGAAGTCAACTTCGGCTGGCAGGGGTTGGGGGGGAGCTAAATGTGCCCCCTCACCTCAGGCTGTAGACCCCCCTCCCGCCGAAGTCTGGCTATGCCCCTGGGTGACACTGGACTTAGTACTCATAAATGGAAAGAGTTTGTCTAATGTTAGGTAGGTGTCCATCTAAGCACTAGTGTTCAGATGATATATTTTTATATAACAGCCTAGGTCAAATCCACAGCAACTCCTTGTGATCTTGGGCAAGTCACTTAACTCTCCATTCCCTCAGGCACAACACCTAGATTGTGAGCCCTGCAGAGACAGAAAAATATGTACTCTACCTGAACTTACATTATTTCGATAACATTTGGACTTGCAGGTGGTATATAAGTAGAGGAGTGTGGTAGCCGTGTTAGTCCACTCTTAAGGTTATCAATAGAAATCAAACAAAATAAAACATGGAAACTATATACAAACTAGCTGAGAGTGCAGCCTGGAACAGAACAAAAACAGGCCTAGGAGGGTGGAGTTGGATTCTAAACCCCAAACAGATTCTGCAGCTCCAGGTATCATACTCAAGGCAGTAGTGAGATGTGAATGTGTGGATTGAAGACCACATCGCAGCCTTGCAAATCTCTTCAATGGAGGCTGACTAAATGAGCCACTGACATAGCCATAGCTCTGACCTTGTGAGCCATGACATGGCCCTCCAGAGTCAGCCCAGTTTGGGCATTAGCAAAGGAAATGCAATCTGCTAGCCAACTGGAGATGGTGCGTTTACCAATGGCGACTCCCCTCCTGTTGGAATCAAAAGCAACAACTAGACAGACTGTCAGAAGGGCTCCATTTGCTCCATGTAAAAGGCCAATGCTCTTTTGCAGTCCAAGGTGTACAAGCTGCTTTCGCCAGGGTGGGCATGAGGATAGGGAAAAAATGCTGGCAAGACAATTGACTGGTTCAGATGGAACTCCAACACCACCTTCAGCAGGAACATAGGGTGCATGTGGAGGACTACTCTGTTGTGATGAAACTTAGTGTAAGGTGCATCCACTACTAAGGCCTGAAGCTCACTGACCCTGTGAGCTGAAGTAACAGCAACCAAGAAAACAACCTTCCAGGTCAAGTACTTCAGAAGGCAGTAATTCAGTGGCTCAAAAGGAGCGTTCATCAGGAGATCTCATGACACTGGCGGAGGTTTGAGTGGGAGCTTTGACAAAAGCAAACCTCTCATGAAGCGAACAACTAAAGGCTGTCCAGAGACAGGGTTACCTTCTACACGTTGATAAGCACTAATTGCACTGAGGTGAACCCTTATGGAGTTGGTCTTGAGACCAGACTCTGATAAGTGTAGAAGGTATTCAAGCAGGGTCTGTGTGGGACAAGAAAGGGGATTTATGGCCTTTCTGTCACACCAGACTGCAAACCTCTTCCATTTAAAAGAATAACACCTCTTAGTGGAATCTTTCCCGGAAGCCAACAAGACCCAGGAGTCACCCTCTGAAAGACCTAAGGAAGCAAATTCTAAGCTCTCAACATCCAGGCCGTGAGAGCTAGACACTGGAGGTTGGGATGTAGAAGCGACCCCTCGTTCTGAGTGATGAGGGTTGAAAAACACCAATCTCCAAGGTTCTTCAGAGGACAACTCCAGAAGAAAAGGGAACCAAATCTGACTTTGCTAATATGGCCCAATCAGGATCATGGTTCCGTGGTCTTACTCGAGTTTAAGCAAAGTCTTCCCTACTAGAGGTACGGGAGGATACGCGCACAGAAGGCCTGTTACCCAATGTGGGAGAAAGGCATCTGACGCTAGTGTGCCATGGGCCTGACCTGGAACAGAACTGAGGGACCTTGTGATTTAGTTGAGTGGCAAAGAGATCCACTGAGGGGGTGCCCCACGCTGGGAAGTCTCGTAGGCTAGGCCCATATTCAGCGATCACTCGTGAGGTTGCATTACCCTACTCAGCCTGTCTGCCAGATAAGTGGCTTGGAGAATCATGCCATGACGGCGCACTCAAAGCCACATCTGGATGGCTTCATGACACAGAGAGCTAGATCCAGTGCCTCCCTGCTTGTTGGTGTAGTGCATTGCAACCTGATTGTCTGTTTGAATTAAGATAATTTGGTTGGACAGCCGATCTCTGAAAGCCTTTAGAGCATTCCAGATCACTCAGAGCTCCAGGAGGTTGATCTGAAGATCTGTTTCTTGGGGGGGGGGGGGGGAGACTAGGCTCCCTAAGTGTGAAGCCCATCTACATGAGCCCCCTGCCCCAGGAGAGATGCATCCGTCGTCAGCACTTTCTGCGGCTGAGGAATTTGGAATGGGCATCCGATGGTTAAATCGGATCAAATCTCCACCACTGAAGAGAATGTCCAAAGTCAGTGAACACATGGATGACATCTTCTAGATTCCCCATGGCCTCATGCCACTGAGAAGCTAGGGTCCATTGAGCAGATCTCATGTGCAGACGTACCATGGGCATAACATGAACTGTGGAGGCCATGTGCCCCAAGAGTCTCAACATCTGCCGGCCTATGACTTGCTGTGACGCTCGAACCTTGGATACTAGGGACAGAAGGTTGTCTGCCCATGCCTCGGGAAGATAGGCTTGAACCATTCTCGTGTCGAGCAATGCTCCAATGAACTCCAATTTCTGAACCAGAGTGAGATGGGACTTGGGGTAATTTATTATGAAACCTAGTAGTTCCAGCACCTGAATGTCTTCCGCATGGACTCCCTAGCACCGGCCTCCGAGGTGCTCTTCACCAGCCAATCGTCGAGATAAGGGACACATGCACTCCAAGCCTAGGCATTTTGTGAACACTCTGGGAGCTGATGCTAGGTCAAAGGGCGGCACGCGGTACTGGAAGTGTTGCATTTCCACTGCATCCTTCAAGTCCAGAGAGCATAGCCAATCGTCTTCCTGGACCATGGGAAGACGGGTAACCAGCGAAACCATCCTGAACTTTTCTCGGACCAGGAATTTGTTCAGGGCCCTTAGGTCTAGGATGGGACGCAACCACCCTGTTTTCTTCTGCACAAGGAAGTACCTAGAATAGAATCCCAGCCCTTCTTCCCCTGGTGGAATGGGTTCGATCGCTTGAGCCTCTAGAAGGACGGAGAGTTCCTCTGCAAGTACCTGGTTGTGCGGAGAGCTGAAACAATGCGCTCTCGGTGGGCAATGGGTTTGGATTTTAGATTGAGCGTGTATCCTAACCGGACTAGGTCATCTTTTTATGCTGGAATTGTCTTAAAGGTGTTTTCATTGGAACTGTGTTTTAACCTGTGCCAAGTGTTTTAAACCTGTGACTTATCCAATCAATCTTGGTACATAGAATCTGGTTACTCTGGTGTCTGTTTTAAAGGTGCATTCTTTAGAATTGTGTGTTGAATCTACATTGCCAGAGACTTAATTCAATCAATTTGGTTACATAGCATCTGGTGACTCATAGCTCTGGAGGAGGGGCAGTTTGTATAGATCTGTTTGGTAAAAGAAAAAAAAACCCCAGAACTTACGTTTACCTACGCTGGGCATTTTCAGACTTGGTTTGATTGGTAATTGAGGTTACCTGTGCCCTAGTCCCACCCTCCCACCCGTCTCCCACCCACCCCAAGGTAAACTCTCTTTATATAGAGCAATCAAGGGACAAGTATCTTTGCACTTAGTTGGTCAATCCTAATTCTTGTTACTCACTGTCATACTTCACCTTTTTTCACTTGTGAATCACATCATTATGACCTTCATTCAGTGCAATACATGCTCTGCTTTATTCCTAAGGCAAACTATCTGGAACCTTAGAGCTTGTCCTATCTCTCTCCAAATGTCAGCCTTGAAAGAAGAGATCAACAAACTCAAGAAGGAATGAGCTACAATTAAAGAAGCATCCAGGATTACTCATTTCCCAGCTAATTTACTACCACCACTGCCTCAGAGAATGAAACATCAGAGGAATAGATGAGTCACAGTAGGCTCTGGTAGACTTAAGATCTGTGACACAGAAACACTCGCCCTCCCAAGCTTTGCCCCTGTCAAATTCTTTTGCAGTGTTGCATCATTATGATGGAGAAAAAAGAAGTACTGTGGAGGAACCAGAGGCAATGAAAGTAGCACAACCCAAGAAACATCTCCCAAATAATGACAGAATGGTGAAAAGCAGAAACTTCTTACTGCTCGGAGACTCCATTATCAGAGGCATTAACTTAGGAACACAGTTCAGGGGTTCCAACCTAGTGAAATGTCATCCAGGATCTTCAGCTACAAGATGTACAGACCAAATACTGAAAGTGATCAGAGAAGAAAGCAAAGCATCAAATGCTGATGTTGTAATTCACCTGGGGACAAATGACCTGGCCAACAATAACAAGTTTACAGCACAGAGAGCGTTCCAGAAGCTTGGGGAGGGACTGAAATCTTTAGTTCAGACTGTGGCTTTTTCTGAAGTAATTCCTACATGGGAGAGGGGAGAGGAAAGACTATGCAAAACAGAGGAATTCAATAAGTGGCTTGAGTCTTGGTGTAAAGAAGGAGGTTTTAGATACATAGGAGCATAGGCGCCGACTCCGTGGGTGCTGTGGGTGCTCGAGCACCCCCAATGTTTTCACCCACCCAGGCAGGGGCGGGGGGCACCGCTTACCCCTCCGACGTCGCAGCACCGTACCACCTACGCAGCGTCAGTGAAAGTGCTGCCCGCTAGTCTTCCCTTCGCTTCGCTCGTTCGTTCCCTGTCAGTGTCCCGCCCTCGCGGAAATGATGTCAGAAGAAGGCGGGACACTGACAGGGAACGAACGAACCAGCGAAGCGAAGGGAAGGCTAGGGGGCAGCGCTTTCACTGACGCTGCGCAGGCTCAGCTGCTGCGACGGAGGTAAATTTAAAATATTTAGAGAAGAGGGGCGGGTAGAGCGAAGCATTGATGGATGGATCTAGATGGGAGGAGAGGGCAGGGCCCAGGGAGAGTGGAGAAATTGCTGTACAGGGAGGGAAGGGAGGAGAATTGCTTGAGATGGATGGATGGAGGTGGGCAGGGGACAGAGGAGCACGGATGGACGTGGATTGGAGGACAGGGCCCAGGGAGAGAGTAGAAATTGCTTGATATGGCTGGATGGAGGTGGGCAGGGGACAGAGGAGCACGGATGGACATGGATTGGAGGACAGGGCCCAGGGAGAGAGGAGAAATTGCTTGATAAGGCTGGATGGAGGTGGGCAGGGGACAGAGGAGCACGGATGGACATGGATGGGAGGACAGGGCCCAGGGAGAGAGGAGAAATTGCTTGATGTGGAGAGGAGGGCAGGGGAGAGAGGAGAATTGCTGGATATGGATGGATGGATGGAGGAGGACAAGGGAGAGAGGAGGACCCAGCTTTTACTTATGGATATAGAGCAAGAAATGAAGAAGAAAGGAGGAAAGTAAATAAATAAATGGAAAGGAAGCCATGGAAACGGAGTTAAGAGGACAGATAGCAGCAGAATCAGATACTGGGCCAGCATAATCAGAAAAACAAAGTCACCAGACAAAGGTAGAAAAAAATCATTTTATTTTCATTTTAGTGTTTGTAATATGTCCACTTTGAGAATTTACATCTGCTACATCTGCTGTCTTATTTTGCAATGTATAGCAATGTGTTTCTTTCTGTTTGTCTGGTATTGTGCTGCATGCAGGGTCTAACTTCTTAGGATTTCAGGTTAATTTTTGAAGAATTTGAAGAGGGGCTAGCTCTGTTCTGCATGTGTGACTGCAAGGCCAAAGTGTCTGAATAGGGATCTGTTTGTTAGATTCTGAGATTTTGCTAACACATTGTTTTTCAGAGTTGGCAAGACTGTTCTCGTATGCTAATTTGGTTTGTGTCATTTAGAGTATAATGGAGCTGTAACAGCTTACAGAAACTATTTATAATGAAAACAAAAAAGAAACAAGTTATTTTTCTTCTTTACTGGTGTAATATTTTCAATGACGCCATGGCTGGTAAAAGGGGTGTGACTACTGTGATCCCACCCCTGGATGGGTAGGGGCACCGACTACTAGGCTGCAAGAGGGTGCCAGAAATCCTAGGACCAGCTCTGCATCCGCCGGAAGTCGGAAGTTCCCTTCCCAGCCAGCCCACCTGCCTGGTGCCCGCCCTCTTCTCTGCCGGTCCGTCCTCGCCTTCCTGCGTGCCGCCCAGAATTTTAAAACTCATCTTACCTCGGGGTCCCAGCGGCAGCAGTGAAAGGCGAGCAGGCTCGGCACTTCAGCCTTCCCTTCTCTCTCAGCTCTGGTCCCGCTCTCATTTTCTGTATCCGCAAGGGCGTGACCAGAGCTGAGAGAGAAGGGAAGGCTGAAGCACTGAGCTTGCTCGCCTTTCACTGCTGCCACGGGGACCCCGAGGTAAGATGAGTTTTAAAATTCTGGGCAGCACGCAGGAAGGCGAGGATGGACCGGCGAAGGACTGTTGTGGGAGAAGAGATCAGGCTGGGGTTGGGACTGGCATTCGGAGGAGGGGGGCCTGGAACTTGGGGGAGGGGGCAGTGAGGAGGAGGGAGGGGGCGGGGGAATGCACCACCTGTTAAAAAAAAAATTCAGCACCCCCAATCATTTTGAAAAGTTGGCTCCTATGCATAGGAGCATGGAGTAATACGTGGAAAAATAACAGGCTGTACTGTAATGATGGGCTACATCTTTCTGTGATGGGAAAAAGGATCCTTGGGGAGAAATTCAGACAATATGTTTCTAGACATTTAAACTAGAGGGTGGGGGTGACAAAAGGAAATAAGGGATTTCAGAAAGTCATCCCCAGAATAAGCATGATGGCAGAAGGAAAGGTCATGTAAATATACTAAACCACCTAAACTCACTAAGCACATGGAAAGCTATGTGCACAAATGCTCATAGTCAAAGTAAAAAGGTTCAAGACTTGCAAGCCCTGTTTGAAGAAAACTTGGATATTTTTGCTATTACGGAGATGTGGTTCAACAGTTCCCATGAATGGGATGTGACCGTACCAGCCTATAATCTTTTCAGGAAGGATAGAGAGGGCCGAAGAGGTGAAGGAGTGGCTCTGTATGTGAGAGACAATATCAGAGTGGATGAAATGCGGGGAACCTGGGGAAAGGAGGAAGCTTTATGGATCATCCTGGAAAGAGAAGATGGAACTTGTATCCACACGGGTTATCTACAGACAGCCTGCGCAAACGGACAAGGATCTGCTAGAAGATATTCAAAAGATTGGTATGAAAGGGGAGGTGCTACTGCTGGGAGATAGAAGTGCTGGAACTAGGATTATCCTTTGTGCCCTCAAATCACTATGATGTGTTTACAATGAGACAATGTTTGGAGAAATTTTTTAGGAAACTCAAATTAAGAGCGTTCTTGAATAAACAACAAGGACAAGATAGCCCTGTAAGGGAAGAAGTAGAACAATATAGATCCTTCCTGTCAGTTCATAAATTACCATCCACTTGGATGCCCCCGGGACCACCAGAAGCTATCACTGAAACATTCTCACAGCTAGTATTGTGTGATTTAACAGAAATGGAAAAGCGAAAACCATACAAATTGCATAATTTAAGTACAGCACAACAGGAAGCTCTAACAGAATAAAGCCAAGATGAAAATATAATCATCCTCAGGGCGGATAAAGGAGGTGGGGTTGTGATCCAAAATATTTAAAAAAAAACTACAGAGAGGAAGCCCACTGACAACTTAAAGATCGAGAATACTATCAAGAGCTTGAATTAGATCCAACGGGCGATTATCAAGAAGAAGTTTATCAAATGCTTAAAACGAGTCGATAAAGGAATTCTATCGATTAAAGAATTTCAGTATTTAAGAAATTTCCAGTAACACCACATTTATTTTTTGCCAAAAATTCATAAGACTTTACTAAATCCACCAGGACACCCAATAGTATCAAGTAGAAACTCTTTGAATGAACCTTTATCTCAATATTTAGATTTTTATTTACAACCCCTGATTTACAATATTGATTCATTTGTGAGAGATTCAGCACACTTGATTCAGTTATTACAGACTATGGAAAATGAGAATGAATCAGTTAAATTGATATCTATGGATGTGGTTTCCCTTTACACTAAAATTCCTCATTAAAACGCCATTGATCTTATTGCAACACAACTGAACCACAACTGTCAATGGAAAAAATTAATTTGTTAAATCATATTGCTAAAATAGTGATCAAACAGAACTATTTTTATTTTGAAGTTCAACATTTTATACAGAACCACGGTATAGCAATGGGGCAACGGTGGCTCCTACTATAGCATGCCTGTATATGGCAAATGTTGAAAATCAATATGTGTATAATTGTAAATTCAGTGCCCACATAAAAATATGGAAAAGATTCATCGATAACATATGTTTGGTATGGACAGGAGACAGCAATGAACTAGAAGAATTTTTTTGTTACATCAATAACTGTGATAGATATATCACATTGGAATCGACAGTGGGAGGGGTCTTCCATCAGTTATCTAGACATTACAATAACTTATCATAATAAATTTGAAACAACAGTATTCCATAAGCCTACAGATATCAATGCATTGTTACATTTTCGCAGCTTTCATCTAACTGGACAATTCCTAAGAGTAAGGAAATTGTGTGGCACAGAGGAAAATTTCAAAACAAAAGCAAAAGAATTGTACAATCAGTTCAGAGCCAGAGGTTATCCCTCTAAAGTAATCAAAAATGCTCTAAAAAGGGCGTCTAATACACATAAGCAATGGATATTAAAACTTAAACAGAAACAAAAAGATCAACGGGACACATTTACATGCATATTACCATATTCCACCCAAATGGGACGCGTGAAGAATATAATCAGAAAACATTGGTCAGTACTGTCCCTATTCAATTTTAAAGAAAACCCGCTATTTGCATGCACAAGGGCCAAAAATATGGGTGAGTTGCTACAACAACCACCTAGGAATAGTGATAGACAAAGCAAACTAGATGTAGGAGGACACAAACCATGTGATAAATGTGTTTATTGCCAGTATATCTGGCAGACAAATACGGTGATACACCCTAGAACGGGAAGACCATACTGGATTAATATCAACACGAACTGTGAGTCATCTCAAGTTGTAGATGGTATAATATTTCCATGTAAGAAATGGTACATTGGATATACGACCAGGAAAATAAAACAGCGAATAGCTGAGCATATTAGCAATTTGTGGATTAAAAAGAAAGAAGCCCCTCTGGTAGAACACTGAGACAATATGAACCATGGTCTACAGGATCTTAAATATATAATACTGACCCAGATAAAGTTACCACATGGGGGGGAGGGGAGACACAGCTAGAGTTTTGAAATGTCAAGAACAAAAATCAATTTTCCAATGGGATACAGTGATACCACATGGCCTGAACCATGAGATTGAGTGGCTGCACGAGTAGTAGTAAACAAGGATGCTGTAGCAGCTGTCTATAAAAGAGGGGCGCATGCGCCGGCGTCTTCTGTCAGTTAGTCTTGAGAGGGAATGATGTTCCACCCCAGGTACGCTATGAATATAGAGCATTAAGTACTTTAGAAGATGTTGATGAAGAAGCAAGGATATGATTATGAAGTGCTATTTATACACGGATAGAGAAGCTCAATAGAGAACATGAAATCAAATAATATCTACTATAATAAAACTCACCCTCAATGTTCTGAGGACACTGACGTCAGTGAAGCCAAGGTTCGAAGGTTCGTGGTGGTGAAGCCACCAAAATCACTCCGGGCCCCGCCCTCGAGGGCGGAGCAATGGCAGAACAACGAAAGGGGTTGGCAGGGGAGGGAGGCGGGGTGGAAATCGCTCCGGGCCCCGCCCTCGCGTCAAACGTCATGACGGGGGCGGAGCAATGGCAGAACAACGAAGGGGTTGGCCAGGGAGGGAAGGGGTTGGCGACGAAAACCTTGCTAGCGCCTGTTTCATTTGCTCTGAAACGGGCCTCTTTTACTAGTAAGTATATATTTTTATTCCAGACAACTGCACAAATAGGAGCTTTGCTCCAACTCAGATATCAACGGTTCTCCTGATGACACAACCAATTTGCGAAACACAGCTTGTGTTGAGAAAGAGATAAGAATTGAGTGAATGGAGGATTGAACTAATGATTTTATTCACGTTATTTTGAGCACATTTGCACTTCCAGCAGTTACTCCAGAGGCATAACTATATTGTCATCTTCACTAGCACGAAACAAGATCGACTCTAAGATAAGTGTATGATTGAATAAGTAATCACATAAAAATAGTGGTTATAACCATCAGTTATAATATTGAAAATAAGACAGACAATTGAGTGAACATAAGGAGGTAGGCAGGGTCATAGTGCAGTGATGTTGCTAAGCGCATCTTATGTCGGAGTAATATGGTATTACTGAGCACTATCACTTTATGAATACAGTAATATTAAATTTGCACATTATAAAAAAGACAAAAAAAAAGTTTCTTTTAGGTTTGTTACATGAGTTACAATTTAGTGCCAAGAAGTGTAGAGTGATGCACTTAGGGTGCAGAAACCAAAAGAGGGATACCAAATAGGAGGGGAGAGATTAGTAAGCTCGACTCAGGAGAGAAACCTTGGGGTGTTGGTGTCTGAGGATCTAAAGGTGAAGAAACAATGCAAAAAGGCAACGGCCGTGGCCAGAAGGATGCAAAGCTGCATAGAGAGGGGCATAACCAGCAGAAGAAATGAGGTGTTGATGCCCCTCTACAAGTCATTGGTGAGGCCCCACTTGGAGTATCATGTTCAGTTTTGGAGGCCGTATCTTGCTAAAGATGTAAAAAGACTGGAAATGGTACAAAGAAAAGCTACAAAAATGGTATGGGATTTGCGTTGCAAACCGTACGAGAGACTTGCTGACCTGAATATGTATACCTTAGAGAAAAGGAGAAACAGGGGTGACATGCTACAGACTTTCAAATATTTGAAAGGTATTAATCCGCAAATGAACCTTCTTCGGAGACGGGAAGGCGGTAGAACTAGAGGACATGAATTGAGGTTGAAGGGGGGCAGACTCAGGACTAATGTCAGGAAGTATTTTTTCAGAGGGTGGTGGATATGTAGAATGCCCTCCCGCGGGAGGTGGTGGAGATGAAAACTGTAATGGAATTCAAACATGCGTGGGCTAAACACAAAGGAATCCTGTTTAGAAGGAATGGTTCAGCGGAATCTTAGCGGAGATTGGGTGGCGACGCCGGTAATTGGGAAACAAAATGGGAGCTGAGCAGACTTCTATGGTCTATGCCGTGATCGTGACTAAATAGATAGGGATGGGCTGGAGTGTAAATTTTAAGGGGCTTCGATGTTAGCTTCAGAACTTAGTACAAGAACAGTGCTGGGCAGACTTACATGGTCTGTGCCCTGAGAAAGGCAAGGACAAATCAAACTCGGGTATACAAATAAAGTATCACATACCATGTAAATGAGTTTATCTTGTTGGGCAGACTGGATGGACCGTACAGGTCTTTATCTGCCATCATTTACTATGCTAACCCATCGTTTGGATGTTACAAGAGGCCACCTTTAGTGAAAACACATCAACTTCCCCCCAACCGGCAAGTCATCTGGCACAGACTCTTTCATTGCAGCTATGCTCTCCTGCAGCCAGTCAAAAGCCCATCCCTTGCTTTTGCTGGGGAGCAGTAGGGGCCTTGGGCGCATGCTGTTGACTGGAACAAACAGGCTGGGGCTGAGCCTGAGTAGGCGCCAGTGTGTACTTACACCTAGAATAGGAATAGGGAGCACCCCGTGACCCACCAAAATACATCCTAGTAGAGGAGGTGGAAGCTGAAGATGCCCGGCAGGAGAGAAAAGCCATAGCACCTGCGTGCTTTTTGATCTGGTCAACTAGATCTTCCACCTTCTCTCCGAAAAGATTATCCCCCAGCAAGGAACATTAGCAATCCTCTGCTGGACCAAATGATCCAGGTCAGGTCAGAAACGTGCAACCATGAGAGTCTGCACATTGCTATACCTTGAGCAGAAATCCTGGATGCCACATCAAATGTGTCGTATGTGCCCTGGCCAATAATTTACAACATGCCTTCTGCTGCTTGACCAGCTGGCGAAAAGGTTTGGCCTGCTCCGGAGGGAGGGCATCGACCAAACTAGACAGCTGCCGCACCGAGTTCCGCAAGTGGATGCTTGTGAAGAGCTGGTATGACTATATACGGGCAATGAGCATGGTGGCCTGATACATTTTCCTCCCAAAAGAATCCAAGGTCCTAGCTTCTCTTCCTGGGGATGCAGAAGAATAGTCCCTGGTACTCTTGGCTCTTTTGAGGGCAGAGTCCACCACCATGGAGTTGTGGGGTAACTGAGACCTCATCAACCCAGGCTCCCCGTGGAACCGATACTGAGAATCTATCTCTTCAGGACAATGGGGATAGAGGGGACGCCCAGTTTCGCATAAGGACTTCCCTGAGTACCTTATGCAAAGGAGCTGTCACTGCCTCTCTAGGTGGAGAGGTGTAGTTCAGGACCTCGAGCATCTCAGCCCTGGGCTCATCCTCCACGTCTACAGGGAATGGAATGGCCTGACCTATTTCCCACACAAAAGATGAGAAGAAGAGGCTCTCAGGAGGAGACAGTTTTTCAGGTGGATAGGAAAGTTCAGAGGGAATCCCAAAGGACTCATCTGAGGAAAAGTACCTGGGGTCCTCCTCTGACTCCCACGAGCATTCCTCCTTGGTGTCTGAGAGCATTTCCCTCAGTGACTTCAGAGACCGCACCCGCATCAACGCCGAATACCCGTGGTCTCGATGACAATGTCGAGGGGCCAACACCCACATGGACTGCGGCGAAGCTTCCTCCGTTGACGTCGATGGGGAGTCAACCTGGGTGTCAGCCAATACCGAAGCTGCAAGCGGTGCCGCGCTTAGAGACCTCACCACGGGTGGAGGGCCAGACATAGCTGTAGCAGATAGCAAGGTAGGCGCAAGCACCCCCGACGCCTATGCAGTGTGACGCAGCAGTCCTTCCAGAAGCTCTGGAAGCAAGGCCCGAATGCGCTCATTGGGAGCCGCCATTGGAAAAAGGCTGTGAGGCTGATGGGGCAGTCGGCGGCAGAGCCGCCTGCGGCTCACGAGCAGGAACTGGACCTGCTGAGAGACTGATGCGTCAGCACCTCTTGTATGGAGGGAGAGTGGTCCTCCCAGCGCCGACACTTCTCGGGTGCCAAATCCCTTGGCGCCCCAGAGCTCCCAGCACCGTGCATTGAGGGAGAATGGTGTCGGTGCTTCTTAGCCTTCGCTCGATGCACCTCACCGAGGCTCCTTGGTACCGACGAGGATGACGTCGAATCCTCATGTCTCCTCGGGGTTGGGTCCGATGATGGACAGCCGCGGGGGGGCCTGCATAGCAGGAGGCCTTGAGGCAGGTGGAGACCCACCTCAATGCCTCGCTGCTCCCAGTGTGTTGTGGTCTCTTAGCAGCCATGCCTACCTCCATTCCAGACGTTGATGCCTCCCTCAATGCAGATGCCGAAGACCTGGACCGAGCCCCAAAAAGCTTCTCTCTCTGGGTTTCTCGAGCCAGTTCAGTCCTTTTCTTCATACGATGACAAAGGGCACAACGAGCTGGGCTGTGGTTGGGCCCAAGGCACCGAGAACAGCGTTTGAAGCCACTGGGGCTCTGATGACATGGAAGGGAAGACTGCCCTATCAAAAAAACGCGATTGTGCTGAAAAATGAAGCACAAAAAAAAGAAGACCCGGCTGAGCAGGCCTAAAAACGGCCATGACTAAAAGGAAAATAAACTTTATGCAGGTCAAACAAAAAAAACTAAGAAATTAAAGGGAGAACTTTTTTTTTTACACAACAGGAAAAAAAAGAAAGAAAAAAAGAAAGGCTAATCACCAAAAAAGCAGGGCACTGAAGGCTCTCCCAGGCGAAGAAGCAGAGACAAAAAAAAAGAACTGCCGCTCCTCAGGCGGGAAAAAAAACAACTAAGTGCGGCCATGTGGCGGGCGGGAAGGCACTTGGTGCACACAGCGTGCTGAGAAGGCTCTAGCAAACTTTTTGCTCTTTTGAATGCCAGTTCCCGGGCCGGCGCGGATTGCTGACTCACTTGTGAGGATTATTCAGCCTGCTTGTCCTCGGAGAACACATGTTTCAGTCTGGCATAAAACTAAGTTCCTTACCTGTAATGGATATCTGCCCTAAACAGCAGGATGATCAGTCACTCAAGTAGATATCATCGCATGGTCGATCATCCTGCTTGTCAAGGGAGAATAAGGAGTTCTCCGCTTCAGATGATTTACATGTAGAGAGGTTAAATCACCAACACTACCTGGAATGTTTCCCTTTCCTGCACATCTGAAGAAAGGACCTCTATGGTCTCCAAGTTTCCTAGGCCACAAGCCTCTCCATGATTCCACCATTACTTCAATGAAAGTTACCACAGTCTGTACCGAATCCAATGAAGTCACTCAAAGGCATTTTTTGTCCATGCTCTGCAGAGTCTCTGTGTTGTCTGTTTAGTACAGAGTTCTTCTATGTAAGGATTGGGAGCCAACGGCAGCCCCCAGAGATCTCTGGTGCAGCAGTCATTGCCTTTCTGTTTTTCCTTCTGCTACTCTGCCTGTTTACTCAGACTCAGGAGAGAAAAGAGAAAGTGGATGGCGGGGAAGAGCCACATGCTTGAAGGATAAGGCATTTCTCAACAGACAAAAGAGAATGCATTTGGAAATGCTCACAACCATGAGGATACCCCCACAATAATGTTTAAAGGTGAGTTGGTAGGGATGGATGTCATTAACACATACTGGTTAGCAGTGTCATGGCCCTGCATGGGAAGATATTTGATAGCTCTCCTTCAGGTCATTAGATCCAAAGTGGCCCCAGCTTAAAAATTAATGAAAACACTGCTTTAATATGTCACCTCTTACAACGCAGGCTAAACCTTAAGAGGAACTGATGGTATGGTGCACAGATTGGACCTCAAAAGCAGGGAACCCGCAAATCCTGATCTGACTCCCTCCACTCTATCACAAATCACTAATCTCCTTACAGCTTCACTGGGCACTGTTTACTAAGCAGCGCTAAGGGCACGTTAGCGATTTTAGCACACACAAAACACTAAGAGGCGTATTTTCAAAGCACTTAACCTTACAAAGTTCCATAGGCTACTATGGAACTTTGTAAGGCTAAGTGTTTTGAAAATGAGCCCCTAAGTCTCCCATAGGAATATATGGGCGACTCTAGCATTTTTTTTTAGTGCATACTAAAAATGTTAGCGCAACTTAGTAAACAGGGCCCTTTGTGTACACACAAAATACATTATTTGACAGGAACCAAAAGCTTAAACACTTTGGACATCAAATATGTTGTTAGAGTCAGAGAACCTTATAATATAACGTCCAGTAGCATTGATCTCTCTGGCAGTCAAACTGATGGAAAGCATGGTAACCAAATAACTTACAAATTACATAAACAAACACTCAATACTACACGAATCACAGTCAGGGTTTCGCCCCCTCCACAGTACTGAAACAGCACTAATCACTCTCCTAGCCAAATTCAAACAGGAAATAGCAACAGGCAAAAACATCCTTCTCCTCCAATTCGATATATCCAGTGCATTCGACATGGTAAACCACAACATATCAATAAGATTACTAGATAAATTCGGGATTGATGGAAACATACTCAACTGGATCAAGGGCTTCCTAACCACAAGAACATACCAAGTAAAATCAAACTCAAGCATATCACCACCGTGGAAAGCAGACTGTGGAGTATCGCAAGGATCACCGCTATCACCAATACTTTTCAACCTAATGATGACCCCACTAGCCAAGTCCTTATCCAGCCATGGCCTTAACCATTCCATATATGCAGGCGATGTCATAATACACATTCCGTACAATACCAATCTGACATAAATCACCAACGAAATCACCAACGTTCAAGCTCAGCCTGAACATCATCGACTCATGAGCAAATGCATTTCAACTAAAACTCAATAAAGAAAAAACTCACTGTCTCATCCTCTCATCCCAACACAGCGCTGACAACCCTGCAAACATCAACACCCCAGACTACACCCTTCCTATATCAGACAGCCTGAAAATCCTCAAAGTCACAATAGACGGCAACTTAACACTAGAAAGCCAAGCGGCATCCACAACAAAGAAAATGTTCCACTCAATGTGGAAACTCAAACGCCTGAAACAATTCTTCCCGAAGGATACATTCCACAACCTGATACAATCAATGGTGTTAAGCCACATAGACTACTGTAATGGCATTTATGTAGGATGCAAAGAACAAACATTAAAGAAACTCCAGACTGCTCAAAACACGGCAGCTAGGCTTATATTCGGAAAAACGCGATTTGAAAGTGCAAAACCCCTCCGCGAAAAACTACACTGGCTCCCAATCAAAGAACGCATTGCCTTCAAAATCTGCACCCTGGTCCATGAAATTATCTACAGTGAAGCCCCGGGATACATGACAGACTTGATCGACTTACCAACTAGAAACACATCAGAATCAACACGATCATATCTAAAGCTGCACTACCCAAGCTACAAAGGACAAATACAAATCAACTTATGCATACAGCTTTTCCTACATGTTATGATTCTGTTATGTTTCTGCTTGAATCCTACTAGTCAGACAGGGGAATGCTTGAAACCGCTCCTGATTGGTCCGTCAGGGGCTGAGCTGATGTCAGTCTGTCTACATAAGCTCGCCCCTCCCAGCAACCCCTGTTTTGGAGTTTACTCTTATCTGCTTAAAGCCCGCTTTTGCTTGTGTGAGCTGTTAGCTCTGTGCTTGCGTGGATTCCTTTGCTTGTGTGAGCTATTAGCTCTGAGCTTGTGTGGATTCCTTTGCTCTGTGTGAGCTGTTAGCTCTGTGCGCGTGTGGAGGATTTCTCCTCTCTTGGCTGCAGTTTCTGTTTGCTCTGTCTCTGACCGTGTGTGGCTAATTACCCCTCTCCCTTCACCTGGTAATCTCTGTGTAGCTCTGGTGCTAAGTGGTGAGTTATTTCTCGGTCTGCTCCAGTTCCTGTTTTGCTGAGGGTTTCTGCCTACAGTATCGTTTGTCGTGTTCCTGTGTATGCTACCTTTTCTCCATGACCGCTAGCATCGAGGGTGTTGCCGGTGCCCTGGTCCCTGGTATGGGACACTTTGTTTAGTCTCGTTCTCCCCTTCCTAAGAGCGTATTGGTTCCAGATAGGCCGTGAGGCCCGCATGCTTGAGTTCTGAGTGTATCGGTTCCAGATAGGCCGTGAGGCCCACCTGAATGCCCTATCTTCCCCTTTCTGGTAATGTAAGATTGGTTGTGTGTGTCTGTGCAGGGATTGGTAGCTGGGGTCATGTATTGTACCTCTTCAGTCCATCCTAGGCCGTGGCCTCAAAGCTATATTAGGCCTCGGCCTAGGTCCAAGGGCTCATGTCCCAACTAACACTACATAAGCACACAATTGTGGAACGCATTACTAAAAGCCTTGAAATCGACATACGACCACCTAAACTTCCAGAAATCACTAAAAACTAACCTGTTCAAAAAGGCATACCCCACCGATCCAACGTAAATGCCTGATCCCTGCAACACAACAAAAGTACGTAATGGACAAAACTCAACTCTTCCGATGTACGTTTCCCCAATGTGGGCATGCCACATGAACTTTATATTTGTTCTCACCGAGTCTGCAAACGCCTCTCCGGTACTACAGAAGCCACATTGAGCCTACAAATATGTGGGAAAATGTGGGATACAAATGTAACAAATAAATAAATAATAAATGAGAGATGTATTCTATTGTTTAGGGTGCTGTATCTACCAGTCATAGAATTTTCTTGATGTGTGGCATAAGCCTCTTCAAACTCTTACCATAATCCATGTTGGAAAAAAACCTGCAACTAAAATTAATTTCTGACATGTTTAAATTGCCTTTCCCCGAGGACTATGTTAGTGGTTACTGTACATGGGCTTTTCCAAGGCCGTCTCCTGCTGCCTGGTCACAGATCAGGGCAGAAAGCAGCCTCACATCTGCAACCTCCTATACAGGCACTGTAATAAAAGCAAAATTTCAATCTGGAACCCTTCAGAATTCATAATGTTCTACTGTTCCTGAGTAATTTCCAAGGATTAAGTACCTGCAGCAGATCTGGACCAACCTCTAGAAGAACTAGGGTAGCACAGGCATGGCACAACACAGAAGCTGAGTTGTGTTAAACAAAAGTCACAAGACAGGATGCATTCCACGTATTTACAAAGGTGGAAAGAAGAGAAAACAACAGCCGGCATGGTTAAGAGGTGAAGTAAAAGGCTATTGGAGCCAAAAGTATGTCCTACAAAGAATAGAAAAAGGACCCAAATGAAGAAAATAAGAAGTAATATAAGCAGTGGCAAGTCAGATGCAAAGCATTGATAAAGAAGGCTAAAAAAGAATATTAAGAGAAACTTACTGTAGAGGCTAAAACTCACAGTAACAACTTTTTCAGGTACATCAGAAGCAGAAAGCCTGCGAGGGAATCAGTGGGACTGTTAGATCATCAAGGAGCAAAAGGGGCACTCAGGGAGGACAAGGCCATAACGGAGAAACTGAATGCTTTGCTTCGGTCTTTACCTGTACTGGAAATGGTTTTCAAGGGTGATAATGTGGAGGAACCTAAAGAAATCTCGATGAACCTGGAAGACGGACTGAGCCAAATTGAACAATTAAAGAATAGTAAATCACCTGGACCGGGTGGCATACATACAAGGGTACTGAAAATAAACCAAGAATGAAATTGCTGATCTGCTAATAGTAATGCGTAACGCATCATTAAAATCATCCATAGTACCTGAACATTGGAGGGCGGCCAATTTAACACGGATTTTTTAAAAGTGTTCCAAGGGTGATCCAGGAAACTACACACCTGATGTCAGTGCTGGGTAAAATAGTGGAAACTATTATAAAGAATAAAATTACAGAACACATAAACGTGGTTTAATGGGACAGAGTCAGCATGGGTTCAAGTCAAGGCAAGTCTTGCCTCACCAATTTGCTTGGTGGATAAAGGTGAGCCGGTTTATATAGTGTATCTATATTTTCAGAAAGCTTTTGATAAAGTTCCTCATGAGAGAATCCTGAGAAAATTAAAGTCAAAGGATAGGAGGCAATGTTCTAGTGTGGATTAGGAATTGGCTACTGGAAAGAAACCTGAGGATAGGGTTAAATGGCCATTTCTCTCAATGGAGTGTGAATAGCGGAGTGCAGCATTGATCATTACTGGCACTGGTGCTATTTAACATATTTATAAATGATCTGGAAATCAGAATGACGAGTGAGATGATTAAACCTGCAGATGACAGAAAACTATTCAAGGTTGTTAAAACACATGCAGACTATGAAAAATTGCAGGAAGACATTAGCAAATTAGAGGAATGGGCATCCAAATGGGAGATGAAATTTAATGTAAACAAATGCAAAGTGATGCACATTGGGAAGAATAATCTGAATCATAGTTACATGATGCTAGGGTCCACCTTGGGGGTGAGCACCCATGAAAAGGATCTAGGTGTCGTTGTAGACAATATGCTGAAATCTTCTGCCCAGTGTGCGGCAGCGGCCAAAAAAGCAATGCTAGGAATTATTGGGGAAGACATGGTAAAATAAGACTGAAAATACTATAATACCTTTATCACTCCACGGTGCTATCTCACCTTGAGTACTATGTTCAGTTCTGGTCGCCGTATCTCAAAAGATAAAGCAGAATTAGAAAAGGTTCAAAAAAGAGCAATGAAAATGATGAAGGGGATGGAACTCCTCCTGTATGAGGAAAGGCTAAAGGGATTAGGGCTCTTCAACATGGAAAAGAGACAGAAGAGGGGAGATATCATTGAGGTCTACAAAATCCTGAGTGGTGTAGAACAAGAAGTGAGTCTATTTATTACTCCTTTGAAAAGTACCAAAACTAGGGGACACTCAAGTTACATGGAAATACTTTTAAAACAAACAGAAGGAAATATTTTTTTACCTCAACGAATAGTTAAGCTGCGGAACTCTTTGCCAGAGGATATAGTAACAGCGGTTAGTGTATGTGAGTTTAAAAATGGTTTGGACAAGTTCCTTGAGGAAAAGTCCATAGTCTGCTATTGAGACAGATATGGGGAAGCTACTGCTTGCACTGGGATTGGTAGCATGGAATGTTGCCACTATTTGGGTTTCTGTCAGGTGCTTGTGACCTGGCTTGGCCACTGTTGGAAATGGGATACTGGGCTAGATAGACCATTGGTCTGACCCAGTATGGCTATTCTTATGTTCTTATGTATTGAATCCACAAAACACTTCACTTAAACTTTTGATCAATATGATCTAGTAGACAAAAATTGGATGGAAAAGCCTCAGAAATGCAGGTCTTGATAGCCTGCTGGCATCGATCATAGGCAAAAACCTTCCCTTCATTTATTCTAATAATTTCAACTTTTATAAATTTTTAATTTTAAAATTTTTGAAAAGCTTTTCTCATAGCCAATGAAAGCTTTATAATTGATGTGGAAGTCCCTGCAAGTCACCTAACATCGGCCTCTGTTTCACACAATCACATCTGCTGTCCCTCAGGGGGTAAAAATAAAGCTGTGTTTAAACTCCAATTCTACAAAATGCACATTTAAGCATTAACATGTCATACTCAATTCTTTTGCTCTATTCTAAGCATGCTGAGCATTCTAATTATGGAGGCTTGGCATTTTCTGTGGGTTTTAAAGCTTATATCAACCAATCACTATCAAGCTGGTGTTTCATTGGCTCTTATTTCACTCCTCACATACGTCATTGGTTCAAATCATATTCATTCATAAAATACAAGATTCAAGTGACTATTATGTTACTAAACGTATTCACAAGAAGTTTTTTTATATAGTCTATTTAGAAAAAAATGTATCCACTCCACGCATGTGCTTCTGCGAAACAGAGGCCAACATCGGGGTGACTCATGCACTGACTTACTAAGTGATTACTGGCTATAAGATAAGCTTTTACATTTAAAAATTAAAAAAAAAAAAAAAAAAAAGTGGTTCAGACCTACTACATCCTCCAAAACATGAAATTTGGAGGTGGTAGGATACGGCAGACCTTGAGCATGCACTGATGCTCAAGACCTCACACTGTCTGTAATGACTCTGGTTTAGAGCTGCAGGCTTGGGTACAGTTGGTGCAGTAGTGCAACAGTAACAATGAGTGCAACATGGGGTAAGGTGTTGGACACCTGGGAGGTAGGAAGAAAGGAGGAGGGAGATGCTGGACACCTTGGGGAGGGGAGGGAGGGAAGGAGAAATGCTGGACACCTTGGGGTGTAGGAAGTTTGGAACTGAGGGGAAAAGACAGATTCCTTGGAAAGGGAAGGGGAGAAGCTAGATACGGGGAGGTAGAGAGATGCTGGGTACAAGGAAGGTAAGGAAAGGAAGAGAGATGCTGAGCATGAACAGGGTAGGTAGGGAAGGCCTTGAGCAGCCTCTGATGGGGGGGGGGGGGGTTGGGTGTGCATAGTTGAAATTTCCCTAGGGTGTCAGATATCCTTGGGCTGGCCCTGACCTGTAGGTTTCCATGGTGTGGAAAAAAAAAAAAAAAGGCATGCGCCTTCCCCTAAAATCCCTTTAAAAGTAAGTTACATACAAAGAATATTTAAAGCTTGTAGTAAAAAAAATTTAATAAAACAGAGGAAGAAACAGCAGCCTGGCAGCCTGCATTACTGTCCAGAATGGAGGAGTAGCGGCTAAGAACTTGAGAAATGAAGGTTCAAAGCCCAATTTTTTAACTGATAAGGAAGTCAGTGCACCTTCCATCATCTCAGGTACAACTCAGATTGTAATCCTGGGCAGGGAAATAACATGCATCTGAATTGTAATTGAACTTGAGCTTGTATTTGGAAAAAGTAGGTAATAAAATCTGAATGACATCACACACAAGATTTGCAAACTGATTAATCTGGTTTAACCTGTCCCGTTATACCCTCCCGATCTCCCAGATACATTTCTAGACACAGCATATCAGAACGTTTTGCATAGATTTGTCACAATCTTTGGTGCAAGGATAAAAGTCACATGAGAGGTAGTAGGAGTGAAGATAAAACATTCTTCCATTGAACTCTCATTGCAACTGTGTTAGCAGATTCCATGGACACCCGTTGCTCAACATTTCTTCCTTGGAAGTGAGTGTACTCCCTTATCAGCTTCTAGGAAGATGAAGTATAAGCCAGGAGCCCTGGCTCAACAACACATATACATGTAGACACAATGTACCCGTAGATTAATAAAGGCTACCCATGGAAATCACCTCAATGTGCAAGAGCAGCATGATATAAATATAGAAGTGTTCCTTTAGGAAGGAAAGCCGAGATATTTACTTGCCCTGTAAAAATGCTACAGTCCCAGCTGGCTTCCAAACCAGAACAAGGGCAACACACCTAGCAGGAATGACCCACTGTATACTCAGTATATGATTAAATTGGGATCTTGTGCTGTACAGAAGGGGAAAAAAATTGTCCTAGAAATCAGCTTTCTACGTCTGTGCATGGAGAACTTACGCTGTCCTTGCAGCCATATATAAAAACGATCACATCCAGGGACAAGTGCAGTATTCAGAAAAAGAATAGTCCAGCAACTTTAGGGGAAAATATCATGAGGAGAGCTTCCAGTTTTGATTTGTAGAAGTTACTTCAGAAAAGAAGCAGTTACCGATTAAGAAACAGCCATCACAGGATAAAAATGTTGCAATATATTAAATTATAAAAAGAACTTGACTTCTGCACTGGGGAGCAGGGCAGGCTGCAGCACGCTTTGGGCCCTGGAAAGATCATTAGGTAGCTAGTGGGTTGCTTTGTGGTTCTGGGCTGCACACACTATGGACAGTAGATACTGTCACCTGCAATCCCAAGGTATCACAGCGTCTCCCCTGTGCAGTTCTTCAGGCTCAGGTACATCGTATGAGAGGGAGGCTTTACCTAGCTCACACCTGTTATGGCACTAGTCACATGATATGAAGAAATGAACATAGCAGGTTTTCTTTCACTTAAAAAGGGGAACCTGCGCCAAGTTGTGACAGCAAAAGTGAACAGGTACATTATACCATAGACTCCAAGTGCTGTTTGCTCAGCTTGTCAGGGCCACTGGAATGGCCCAGCATTTTCTCTTCTTTCTCCAGGTATATGGCACTCTTCTTGCCGTCCTGCTTCTGCTGATGCACCCAGGGGATGAAGCACAACACAGCTCCTCCAATCAAAGGGGGGACCCCAGCCAAGTAGAATGCAACATCATAGGAGTCCAGAACGTCACGCAGGATGCCTGAGAGAAGAGAGGGGAGCAAAGCAAAGCAACAATTTAAGGCACTGCACATGGTATATGACACTTGTTTTCTCCACATTGTAGGTTATGAGCTTTTCATACAGTAAGCAAAGTTCACAGTGACTAGACGGTTATACTCAGCATCATCATTGGTTGTTTTGCTCTAGATATGTCTATAGTGCTCAACATTTCTTCAGTCTAGACACTAGCACAGCACTGCCCCAGCTTCAAAGCTGCTCTGAATCTTACAGAGTAAAATGAAAGCAGATAAAGACCATATGGTCAATCCAGTCTGTCTATTCATGCCAACTACTCTCCCTATCACTCCCTTAGAGAGCCTATGTACTTGTTCCCAAGCTCTCTTTGCTATTCTGCTTATTTCATTGTAAACAATCCCAAATAGATAAAATGTACACCATTCAAAAATCAGTACATAAAAGCAGGAAACAAATTTCATTTTGACTAATAGTGGCAGAAAACATTTATCTGTCTGCCCACTTAATGTTCTAAATCGAAGGCCTGCACTACAATATTAAAAGATATCACAACTTACAAACACCCCAATAGGGTTTGTAGACCTGTACTGTGAAAAACTATGCCATTGAAATTATAGATGACAAAGCTGATAAATTCCTGAAAAGCAAAGTTACTCACCTGTAGCAGATTTTCTTCGAGGCCAGCAGGACACATTTTCATATTTGGGTGATGTCATCCGATGAAGCCTTCGGCAGAGATACTACCCAGTGTTCTAACTTCCAGAAGCTTTTGGGATCGTCAACCATGCATGGGTGCATTCGTTCCTGCCTGCTGCTGTCACACGGGACCAGGCAGTCTAATATACTAGCTGACAGAATGTGGGGATGTGAGAACACATGTCCTGTTGTCCTCAGAGAACTCCTACTACAGGTATGTAAGTTTGCTTTTTCCCCAAGGACAAGCAGGACATTATACTGTCACATCTGGGAATCCTTAGCTACCAGGCTGTTTGAAATAAAAAAGGGGAAATGATACCGAACAGGCCTCCATGCATCCTAAGGCCAGAGAGCATAAGCAGTCAAACCGTCCTAAGCTTTTTTTTTTGTGCCAGATATTGGTTCATGGCTCTTAGGTCTAGAATGGGGCACCCCTACCCCATCTTCTTGATCATCAGAAAGTACTTGGAGTAAAATTTGTTAACTGATACTTGATATACCCTTTATTACAAATCAAATCTGCCACTAGGCGGTTTACAGAATAAAATAAAATCCCATCCCTTTTTTCCCTGGTGGAAAAGTACAGAACGTCCCAAACATGCTACATATGTACACAACAGTGCTTTTTCACAGAACACAGTAAGGCGGCCAAGCGAACATTCTTCACTAACAATATAAGAAATGCCTTAGATTCCAACAAAATACTTCTCAATTTTCAACATTTTGATGCAACCCTGTCCATTGGTCTTGTATAATACTCCTGCAATTGACTCTTTGGCTCAAATTTTTCTTGCCAAATACAATTCCCTACAGGCAATTTTTACATCCATTGTTGATGCTCCTAATCCTGGTCCCTCAGACGTCATCATCTTTAACTGCTCAGTGGTCTTCTTTCAATTTGCCCTCAAAGGAGTCTATTTCAAAAATCTTAACGGAAATAAACTTTACTACCTGTGCTTTAGATCGTGTTCCCTCAAATTGGCTTAAGTACTCCTCCCTTTGATGATCTTATTTATTTTTAAAATTTATATGCCACCTAAAACCTAAGTGGTTTCCATAAAAACACAAACAGTATTAAACAAAAACACACTATGAAAACTAAACAATTCTTCATCCTGAATCATAGACTTAGCTGTCCAGCAGATAGTAAAATATCCAGCCAACTCAGCTTAAAAAGAAGACTGCCACAAAAAAGCTAAATGGCAGATGATGTTTAATGTGAGCAAGTGCAAGGTGATGCATGTGGGAAAAAAGAACCCGAATTATAGCTACGTCATGCAAGGTTCCACGTTAGGAGTTACGGACCAAGAAAGGGATCTGGGTGTCGTCGTCGATAACACACTGAAACCTTCTGCTCAGTGTGCTGCTGCGGCTAAGAAAGCGAATAGAATGCTGGGTATTATTAGGAAAGGTATGGAAAACAGGTGTGAGGATGTTATAATGCCGTTGTATCGCTCCATGGTGCGACCGCACCTTGAGTATTGTGTTCAATTCTGGTCGCCGCATCTCAAGAAAGATATAGTAGAATTGGAAAAGGTGCAGCGAAGGGCGACTAAAATGATAGCGGGGATGGGACGACTTCCCTATGAAGAAAGACTAAGGAGGCTAGGGCTATACAGCTTGGAGAAGAGACGGCTGAGGGGAGACATGATAGAGGTATATAAAATAATGAGTGGAGTGGAACAGGTGGATGTGAAGCTTCTGTTCACGCTTTCCAAAAATACTAGGACTAGGGGGCATGCGATGAAACTACAGTGTAGTAAATTTAAAACAAATCGGAGAAAATATTTCTTCACCCAACGTGTAATTAAACTCTGGAATTCGTTGCCGGAGAAAGTGGTGAAGGCGGTTAGCTTAGCAGAGTTTAAAAAGGGGTTGGACGGTTTCCTAAAGGACAAGTCCATAAACCGCTACTAAACGGACTTGGAAAATCCAAAATTCCAGGAATAACATGTATAGAATGTTTGTACATTTGGGAAGCTTGCCAGGTGCCCTTGGCCTGGATTGGCCGCTGTCGTGGACAGGATGCTGGGCTCGATGGACCCTTGGTCTTTTCCCAGTATGGCATTACTTATGTACTTATGTATGTAAATTGTAAAATGCTGCTACACAAACACAGCTGACCTACAAGTGCATTCCATAAGGACACCCCTGCCACAGAAGAGACAGATGCTCTAATTTCATCATATTTTCACTCCAATGTCTTCTGAAAACCGCATAGCAGTCTCAAATCTTAATGACCTTCCTGGATGATATACATTCAAAACCTGTTTGAAATAAAATGGTGCACAAGTACTAGCACCTTAAATTGAATCCTTTGAATTACTGGCAACCAATGTAGTTGTTTAATCAGAGTCATACGGACAAACCTTGATGTACCCGCAATTAACCTTGCAGCCGCATTCTGGACCACCTGAAATGTGCTGATACTCAAACCAAGTAGTCCGATATACAAAGCTTTGCAGTACTCCATCCACGACAAAACCAAGCCCTGAACAACACTTCTAAAATCATATAATGCCAACATAGTTGATCAGTTAATTTCCCACTCACTGGCTGACGGCATTCTCCCCGCTGTATTAAAAACTGCGATTTAAACCTGGATCTGATCCATCTATTCTGGCACATTACCAACCAATTTCCAATCTTCCATTCTTGGCTAAAATCACTGAGAAAGTAGTATTTCTACAATTGCAATCTCACCTTAAGTCAGTATTGGTCTTACAGCCTCACTAATCTGGCTTTAGAGTCACTTACAGTACAGAGACCATCATGACTGCACTGTTGAGTAAGGTTCGCACTAAGTTCGATAGCGGATATGTCGCTTTGGCAATTTCACTTTTAGGGTAGCTGTCAAAGATCACTTATCAGAGACGTATCTTTCATGTGGCGTACCATAGGGTTCAATACTATCTCCAGTTCTTTTTAATCTCATTATTAGTCCTCTGGTATCACTTATCCAGTCAATGGGTTTAAGTGGGCATGTTTACACAGACGACATCCTTAGTATTCATTATACTGTCAACAAACCTGATTTGAGTCTTCTTTAACTCTGTTTGGATAAAGTAGCTTCTTGGTTGTCTGATCATCATCTAGTTCTTAACCCACAAAAAACAGTCGCCTGTTGGCTAACAGGACAAGCCTCCTCACCATCTCACTATCTACCATATTGACTCTTTTTGGACTCCCTACACCCCCTTTGGATAGCTTTAAGTATCTTGGAGTAATCTTGGACTACAAACTGACTTTTTCAGCCCAAATTTCATCAATGCTTAAATTTGGTGTTACGGGTCTCTGAAAGTTAAGATGAGTGAGAAGTTACCTTGACCTTTCACTTCTTCTAACAATGTTTCATGCTTTTCTCCTATCGTATTTGGACTACTGCAACATAGTGTTTGCAGGAATCACTAAGTCCGAGCAAAGCATCTTCAAACTCTCCAAAATCACTGCTGTTAGGGTGCTGTGTCACCCCAAACGAAGTGATTATATTACTCTACTCCTTATGAAATTATACTGGCTGCCTATTGAATTCTGAATACAATTCAAGTTTCTGATGTTGACTCACAAAGCACTTATTAATAAATGGCTTTCATTTATGATAGGCAGGGAAGGTCTGGTGCAATAAAGGTTGGCAAAGTGTGTCTTTAAATACTATAGAAAGCGTTGGCTTTCAGCATGAGTCACTAATTTTGCACTAATCATTCTGAGCACCAAACAAAATTTAAAAAAATTATTTTATATATATGGTTTGGTAGACTAGAATTAAACTGAGTAGGGTTTATTTTGAATGTTTATTTGGCTAAAATTTAAAAACCCAGATTTTTTGAGGGTACTCCAGATGATACATATTAATTAAAATTTTAACTGCCAGACCTTTGACCATTCTTCTAATTTTTGGAGATCTCTTCTGATGGTTTCTACTTCCTCTGGGGTATCCACTATTGCCTATCTTCATGTCAACTGCAAAAAGGCAAACTTTTCCTTCTAACCTTCAGCAATATCTCTCACAAATATATTACACAGATTCGGCAACCCCAGAATAGACCCCTGAGGCACTCCACTGCTCACCTTTCCTTTCTTTCGAATGGATTCCATTTACCACCACCACCTGTCAGTCAACCAGTTTCCAAGCCAGTTCACTACTACTACTACTTGACATTTCTAAAGCGCTACTAGGGTTACGCAGCGCTGTACAATTTAACATAGAAGGACAGTCCCTGCTCAAAGGAGCTTACAATCTAAAGGACAAATGTACAGTCAGTCAAATAGGGGCAGTCTAGATTTCCTGAAAGGTATAAAGGTTAGGTGCCGAAAGCAACATTGAAGAGGTGGGCTTTGAGCAAGGATTTGAAGATTTGAACCACCTGGGTTCCAAGTTAAGCCCTTTCAGTTTATTCACGAGTCTTTTGCTAGGGTTCGTATCAAAGGCTTTGCTGAAATCCAAGTAAATTACATCTACTGCACACCCTTTTATCCAGTTCTTTGGTCACCCAGTCAAAGAAGTCAATCAGATTAATTTGGCAGGATTTTCTTTTGATAAAGCCATGTTGCCTCAAATCTTGTAACCCGTTGGCTTCTAGAAAGTTAACTATATTTTCCTTCGGCAGTGACTCCATTATTTTTCCTATCATCAACATGTGGCTTACCGGCTTGTAGTTTCCCCACTTCATCCCTGTCTCTACTTTTGTGAGGAGGGACCACATCAGCTCGTTTCCAGTCCCGCAGAACTTCTTCCATCTCTAAAGATCTATTAAATAGATCCTTAAGAGGTTTCACCAGTATTCTCTGAGCTCCCTCAGTATCCTGGGATGTATCCCATCCAACCCCACAGCTTTGTCCACTTTCAGATTTTCAAGCTGTTTATAAATGCTTTCTTCCATGAATGGCGCAATATCCACTCCATTCCCAGATATATCCTCGGCAGCTGACCACGGTCCTTCTCCTGGATTTTCTTCCGTGAACCTCAAAGTATTTGTTTAGCACATTTGCTTTATCCTCATCACTCTCCACATAGCCATTCTCACCATCTTTCAGTCTTACAATTTCATTCCTATCTTTCCTCCTTTCCGCAACACATCTAAAAAAGGTCTTGTCACCTCTTTACATCTTTAGCCATATTTTCCTCTGCCTGCACTTTCGCTAGCTGAATTTTCCTCTTCGTTTGAGTTTAATCTGGTAAACTTTTCCGTGATTCTGCAGCAGAAAGGGAGATCTCTGTTTATTTTTTCTTTATACGATAGATGGAGGTAAAGTCAGCAGATTATCAAGGGAATATTAAGAGAAGGATACACGGGTAAGAGCAGATTAGAATCTATGAATCAAATCAAACGATAATCTGAATATTCAAAGTTTATCTCTCGGGCAGCACTCCGAGTCAACTCTGCAGTAAAATGAAGGTACATAACAGTTCTGGTAATAAAAAGCATCCTTAAAACAATTTGATCATAAAAATATAAACACAATGCAAGAGAGCAAAAAGTTATAAGCAGTTAGTCAGGACAAACACAAATATATAAACTTTTAGAGGTCAGAACCTCTGCAAGTGAAGAGAAAAGGAGGGTTTTTTTTTTTTTTGGGGGGGGGGGGTTCTTCATAGGATAGATGGAGGTAAAGTCAGAACACTCAATGAAGATACATGGTAATGCTTTTAAAACAAATAGGAGGAAATATTTTTTAAACTCTACAAATAGTTAAGCTCTGGAACTCATTGCCAAAGAATGTGGTTAGTAAATCTGGGTATGAAAAAAAAAATAAAAAAAAGATTTCAACAACTTCCTGGAGGAAGTCCATAGTCTGCTACTGAGATAGACATAGGGAAGTCACTGCTTGCCCTGGGATTTGTAACATGGACTAGTTACTATTTGGGATTCTTCCAGGTACTTGTGATCTGGATTGATCACTGTTGGAAACAGGATACTGAGCTAGATGGACCACTGGTCTGATCCAGTATGGCTATTCTTATGTTCTTAAGTAGTAGATTCAGGTAAGTTATATCAAAGGGAGGGAGAGGGAGATGGGACTTGATATACCACTTTTCTGTGGTCACAATCAAAGCGTTTTACATATTATACACAAGTACTTATTTTGTACCAGGGGCAACGGACGGTTAATTGACTTGCCCAGAGTCAGAAAGAGCTGCAGTGGGAATCTGCCGCATCACTTGAGAACGCTGTCGTGCAAATTATTATCATGGATGCTGGACAGTTTCTTCTGCTGCAGACTTCAAAACTGCTGTAAAAGGTGTAGATTGCAGAATAGAGAAAACCGAGGGTCAGAAGTCAGTGTGATCTTAAATGTAGCTTTCGACATGCTGTGGCACAGAAGCAGAAATCCACAAAGGTAATGCAGCAGAACCAGAGGTAACAGGCCAGTAAACCCCAGTAACAAGTCAACACAAAGGTCTACCCAAAAGCCAAATCTGGGTGTCACTTTTCCTGCTCTGCACATCAGTCACGTAACCTCCCCCCTGAGCCCTTCAGTGCTAGAGGTGGCAGACTCTGTAACTCTGTGCCCATTTCCCGAGTCCTCCAGGATACTCACTTATCAGGATACTCAATGCACTTTTTGTTACAGGGACTGCAATAGGTAACATATGGCTCTCTTTACCTGCAATGGGAGGGCCAACAATCATGGGGATGGACATGAACCCCAGAAGAAATCCTATTGCTTGGGAGACATTCTTTGCACCCACCAGTTCAAAGGCAATAGGAGCCATGATGCAAATGAAGCAGCCATCAAAGAGCCCCATGAAAAGGCAGACAGCAATGAGGGCACCAAAGGTCTTGCAGAGCGGGATCATCATGGACATCAGCCCGATAAAGAAGAAAGAGATGACCTACAAAGAGAGGGGTTGAAACTTTAAGAAATTATCGTATTTATTGATTCTATAAATAGCTCAATCATGTATGGCTATTCTTATGTTTTTATGCACTGCATACACAGGGGCAATTTTAAAAGGTATTTCTGCAGGTAAAACGATTCCCACAGTGTAGGCATCTAAACTAATGTTTGTCCAACCTGGTTGGAAAGATTCCTGGGGGTAGGGTTTGGGCAGGATATGCACTTATGCAAATATTTATTTATGCAAAATAAACTGGCAAATGTGTGCATGCCCAAGAGCAAGTACAAAATGTGCTCTACCTACCATTTCAGGCGGAGTACAAAAAACATACACAACCATTTAAAACACACAATTTAACCTTTTATGTTTCAAACAATTTTATTAGTGATCAAGTGAAAACATACAAATCAAAATTAAAAAGATTAAAATGTATAAACAGTTTAAGAAAACAGTTGTCATAATACTGAAACAGTATAAAAGATCACCATTTTCCAACTTAAAATGACATCCCCCACCCAATAACAACTAAGTCCTCCATTTTTCAACAAAAAATAAAATGGGAAATTAACAAATTACCCTTCCAAGTTGAGAACTATTCATCTGTGTACAAAAGGCATAGTTCAAAATCCTAGAAATTCAAATAGTCCATGGACGTATATACAAAACCCAACTATCCCCCTTCCCCCCATCTAAAACCTTATACAATCCCACAATAAAAACAGTAAACCTACAAATTCAAACAGTGTAATTTAAGTGAATGTCTGAAACACAAGTTAGGCAGCCTTTTGTTTTATTTTGAATTTTAACTCATGCCTTTTTCAGTTGTAGCTCAAGGTAACATTCAGCTACACTAAGTATTTCCCTGTCTCTGGAAGGCTTACAATCTAAGTTTCTACCTGAGACAATGGAGGGTTAAGTAACTTGGGCAAGAATGCAAGGAGCCATAATGGCTTCCATTATGGCACAAGGATCAGTCCAGATAAATTGGATGTGACCATCCACCAGCAGGTGGAGACAGAACTCTTGAGTTGTGTCTCATAAGCTCCTGTGCTTAGCAGCCTAGCCAATATTCTAAATCTCCAGCAGGCAGGATAGCAGCTCCTGTGGTGACTTGTGTGACCTCCTGTCCTGCTTACAGGTTCAGTTGTACATAAGCACTTAAGAAGATAAGTACATAAGTATTGCCACACTAGGACAGACCAAAGGTCCATCAAGCCCAGCATCCCGTTTCCAACAGTGGCCAATCCAGGTCACAAATACCTGGCAAGATCCCAAAAAAGCTCAATATATTTTATGCTGCTTATTCCAGAAATAAGCAGTGGATTTTCCCCAAGCCCATTTTAATAATGGTCTATGGACTTTTCCTTTAGGAAACCATCCAAACCTTTTTTAAACCCCATAAGCTAACTGCCTTTTCCACGCTCTCTGGCAATGAATTCCAGAGTTTAATTACACATTGAGTGAAGAAACAATTTCTCCGATTCGTTTTAAATTTACTACTTGGAAGCTTCATTGCATGCCCCCTAGTCCTAGTATTTTTGGAAAGAATAAACAAACGATTAACGTCTACCCATTCCACTAATTTTATAGACCTCTATCATATCTCCCCTCAGTCGTCTTTTCTCCAAGCTGAAGAGCCTTAGCCGCTTCAGCCTTTCCTCATAGGGAAGTAGTCCCTACCTCTTCATCATTTTCGTCGCCCTTCTCTGAACCTTTTCTAAATTCCACTATATATCTTTTTTGAGGTGTGGCGACCAGAATTGAACATAATATTCAAGGTGCAGTTACACCATGGACCGATACAAAGCTATTATAACGTCCTCATTTTTGTTTTCCATTCCCTTCTTAATAATACCTATTTGCTTTCTTAGTTGCCGCAGCATACTAAGCAAAAGAATTCAACATTTCAGTCTGTTCCTTCTTCCATTTTCTGAAGGATTTTCTTTTAGCTCTAACAGCTTCCTTCACCTCACTTTTGAACTATGCCGGCTGTCATTTGGTCTTCCTTCCTCTTTTTTAATACACAGAATATATTTGGCCTGAGCTTCCAGGATGGTATATTTAAACAGCATCCACGCCTGATGTAAATTTTTGACCCTCGCAGCCGCTCCACTACGTTTGTTTTCACCATTCTTCTCATTAGATGGTTCACGGTAGGCTCAGGCAGACTTCATTATGTGACACAGAAGCATCCGCCCTCACAAGTGTTGCCCCAACACAATTCTTTTGCTCCATTACAGCACTGTGATAGTCCTGAAAATAGAACTGAGGCAGAAGAAAAAGCAATGAAGGTGGAACAAAAAGATATGAAGGTACCCAAAGAGAAAAGACACCCCCAAATCACTAATGTTGAAACACATACCAGGAAATGTAGATGGAAAGCGATGACCACAAATGCTCGCAGTCTCAGCAATAAAGTTCATGACCTTCAAGCCCTGATGTTGGAGGCAGACTTAGATGTTGTTGCAATCATGGAGACGTGGCTCAATGGTTCCCATGAATGGGATGCAAACATACCAGGCTATAATCTATTTAGGAAGGATAGAGATGGTCGTAAAGGTGGAGGAGTAGCTCTGTATGTGAGAAATGATATCGCAGCGACTGAAATGACAGGGCCCTGGGGAAAGAAGAAGCGATATGGATCACCTTAAAATGAGATGATAGAACCTCTGGCCACGTGGGTGTTGTCTACAGACCCCTGACACAATTGGAGGAACTAGATAAAGATCTGATCGCAGATATTCAAAAGTTGGGAAAGAAGAGAGAGGTGCTGTTACTGGGAGATTTCAATCTGCCGGATGTAGATTGGAAGGTTCCATCTGCAGAATCGGAAAGAAGTAGGAAGATCGTGGATGCCTTTCAAAGTGCTCTGCACAGACAAATTGTGACAGAACCCATGAGGGAGGGAGTGACACTGGATCTGGTGCTCACAAATGGGGAAAGTGTGTCAAATGTCCGAGTGGGTGCCCACCTGGGAAGCACTACTACTACTACTACTATTTAACATTTCTAAAGCGCTACCAGGGTTACGCAGCGCTGTACAATCTAACAAAGAAGGACAGTCCCTGCTCAAAGGAGCTTACAATCTAAGGAAGCAGTGACCATCAAACAGTTTGGTTTGATATGACAGCTGAAGTGGAGGGCAGCCACTCAAAACTCAAAGTCCTGGATTTCAAGCATGCTGACTTTAGTAAAATGGGGAAATACCTGAGGAAGGAGCTGATGGGCTAGGAGGACGAACGAGAAGTGGAAGGACAGTGGTCCAGGCTGAAAGAAGCTATAAATAGGGCCAGAAGCTTTTATGTAAGGAGAGTAAATAAAAGCAAGAGAAAAAGGAAACCGATATGGTTCTCCAAGCAAATGGCCGAGAAAATAAAGGCTAAAGAGTTGGCGTTCCTGAAATACAGAAAAACTCAAAAACAGAAACACGGAGAGGAATACCGGATGAAACTGAAAGAAGCCAAGAGAGAGATATGACTGGCGAAAGCGCAAGCGGAAGAACAAATGGCTAGAAATGTAAGGAGGGGTGACAAAAATTTCTTCAGGTATATTAGTGAACGGAGAAAGACTAAAAAGGGAATTGTGAGACTGAAAGATGCGGCAAACCGCTATGCAGATAATGATGAAGAAAAAGCAAATTTGTTAAATAGATACTTTTGTTCTGGTTTCACTGAAGAAAATCCTGGAGAAGGACCACGATTGACTGGCAAAAGTACATATGAGAAAGGAGTGGATATAGCACTGTTCACGGAAGAGAGTGTGTATGAACAACTTCAAAATCTAAAGTTGGACAAAGCCATGGGACCGGACGGGATCCACCCCAGGATATTGAGGGAGCTCAGAGAGGTTCTGGTAGGTCCTCTTAAAGATTTGTTTACTAAATCCTTGGAGACGGGAGAGGTTCCGTGGGATTGGAGAATGGCGGATGTGGTCCCTCTTCACAAAAGTGGTGATGTTTCCTAATTGTTCAAGTTAATTTTTCACAAACGAAGTTTAACCTAATACCTTTCAGTTATTGTCATAACCTGTAACCTGTATTGTTCCTTACCTGTAACCTAATCCACTCTGTCTCCTTTACCCTATGTATTTCTCTTCTCCGGAACTGGTATCACCATTTACAGAACTATGTAAGCCATATTGAGCCTGCCAATAGGTGGGAAAATGTGGGATACGAATGTTATAAATAAATAGGGAAGAAGCTGGAAACTACAGGACGGTAAGCCTCACTTCGGTTATTGGAAAAGTAATGGAAGCAATGCTGAAGGAAAGGATAGTGAATTTCTTGGAAACCAATAAGTTGCAAGATCTGAGACAACATGGTTTTACCAAAGGTAAATCGTGCCAAACAAATCTCATTGAATTCTTTGACTGGGTGACCGGAGAATCGAATCATGTACGTGCTATAGACGTAATCTACTTAGATTTCAGCAAAGCTTTTGACATGGTTCCCCACAGGAGGCTCTTAAATAAACGACAGGTTGAAGATAGGACCCGACGTGGTGAACTGGATTAGGAACTGGTTGACGGACAGACGCCAGAAGGTGGTGGTAAATCTTATGCAGAACATCTTTATTTATGCTGTGCACTGGCATGCAGTACAACCCTGCAGCAGTCAGGCAGTCCATTATCCCCAGTTCCTAGGCCTGGAAGTAAGATGCCTGACCACTTTCTACCACAAGAGAGTCCAGGCCTCTTCATCTAAGAGTACCTTCTCCAGGTTTTAGCACTGCTTCTAGAGCTCTAGCTGGAACAAAGGACAGGACATATCAGCTTTATATGGTTCTGCAAAAAGAAGAGAATTGGACGAAAAGGTTTCTTCACCCTGTTGATTTTTTTGATTTAGACTTTCTTGTTCCTTCCTGTGCAGAACGTTCCGGTCTTCGCGGCTCATATTGCTTGCCAATTGTCTGCTGACTTAACTGCTGTACAAACATGCTTCTTTCTCGTATGTGTGTCCTTGCCAAAAAAGGGGGCCTGCTACCCCTCCTGCACCGCTGGCCATGACCTTGTCCTGGGTGAAGGTGGGAGGGAAATTAGTCTTTGTCCAAGCTGCCGGTGGGCCTCACTGAGTACACGGAGGCCTTGCCATGCTCACTCACAGCCACTGATGGACAGTGGTGTACACGGAGGCCTTGGCGTGCTCACTCACAGCCACTGATGGACAGTGGTGCACAGCGCAGGCTAAGTGGCTGCGAAGAGCTCGACCTCTCCTTCCTTCTGCGGCTCCTCCCCAACTCCCTCTCGATGCCTCAGCTCAGCTCTGGGGCTGCTGTCGTTCATGGGCAGCTGTTCGGATTGGGTATTTGGGTAAAGAGCAATGCTTGGCACTCCTAGCTCCATTCCCCCTCCTCCAGTGGCTGTGTGTACTGACAGCCACATACCTCCTGGTCTGGCCCAGTGACTCAGTCTGCTAGCTGTATAGGGCAGATGTGCGAGGGGATGGCGGATCAGGTGTGGAGTCTGGTCTCAGAGTGGCAGTCTGCCTTTCTGGCTCCACTCACCTTACTCTGATTGCCGCAAGTGTTGGTATTATAGAAGAGACAGCCTCATTGACAGACTTGGATAACACAGTGATTGAGAAGAGGTTTGAAACACTGGAGGACAGAGTAGAAGAGTCAATAGCCTGATGATTACTAAATGTATTGGTAGAGATTGGACAGGACTGGAGGGAGGGTGTTTAAGTGTGAAAGTCATCCGATGACAGTCAGAGGGGAAGAGCCGAGGCTCAAACTATAGAGTGAGCAGTTGGAGAAGATCAAGACAGTGGCCATTCTGGTGAGTAGGGGTAGTGGAGCACAGTTGAAGATTGAAAGAGGATCTTAAAGCGAGAAACTGAGAAGAGTCAGAGGGATCATTAGCATGAACGTTAAAATCCCCAATAAAGAGGGAAGACGATGAAGGCTCAAGGAAGAAGGAAAGCTAGGAGTCAAAGTCAGAGAGAAAGGAAGAAAGACTTCTCAGGGGGCCAATAAATGACTGCTCCTCGGAGAGGCAGAGGAGTGAATAGACTGATGGAGTGGACTTCAAAGGAAGAAAAACAGTGAGTGAGATGGAAGAAGAGGTTGAAATCTACAAGAGGCTGAGAGTAGTAGTCCCACACCACCTCCGCAGCCAATTGGGCGAGTATGGGAGAAGAGGTAACCTCTATGACACAGGGCCACAACCGAAGCAGAGTCTTCAGGGCAAAGCCAAGTCTCAGTTAGGACAAGCAGATGGAGAGTACGAGATAAAGAGGTCATGAATGTAGGAAAGTTTGTTGCAGACAGAGTGGGCATTCCACAGAGCACATGAGAAAGGCAAAGAAGAAGGGGAGAGGAGAGGAACACAAATTAGATTGGAGACATCACTGTGTGACCTGCATGAATAGGATGAGAGCTGATGTGGAGGACCAAGATTGGGACTGATATCCCCAGCAGAGATCAGGAGAAGGAGCAAGAGAGTAGGGAGAAAAGTAGAAGCATGACAACAGCGACAAAGATGAGATGCACTCAGATGGTTCAATGAATGGAGTTGGTTGAATGAAGGGAAGGAAATGTTGAAGATTGAGAGCTGAGAGGGGAGAAGACAAAAGGGATGGCGAGATAATTAAAGCAGAAGGTGGGCAAATGTTCCTGTGGTATACAGTGGTTTCAGATAGAGAAAGATTGGGATGGGACAGTATCAAGAAGAGAAACTGTACTGGAGCCATAAGAAAGAGAGAGAAAACACAAAGTGTATAGAGAAAATGTTTTGGTGTGCAGCACCTGGAGCGAAGGCCCTGAGTGGATCGGAGTGCACCTGGGAGTCACCCTGGAGAAGGCTATGAGGATATGTAGATGGGCTGCAAGTCCTCCACAGCACCTAGAAGACAGCTGGTGGAAGCGCTAGGCACCTGGAGCGAAGGCCCTGGGTGCATCAGAGTGGACCTGGGAGTCACCCCAAAGAAGGCTGTGAGGATATGCAGATGGGCTGAAAGTCCTCCCAGCACCTGGAAGGCAGCTAGTGGAAGCGCTAGGCACCTGCAGCAAAGGCCCCGGTTGGATCGGGGTGCCGGAACCTTCAGCATCACCATCAAATTCATGTACCTCAGAGCTCTGTCTTAGGACTTCTCATCTCTCTCTATTCATTCCCTTGGTGCTCTGATCTCCTCTCATGGCTTTCAGTACCGTCTTTATGCTGGTGACTCCCAGACCTAACTCCTTACACCAGAAATTTCACCAGGAATTGAAGCTCAACTCTTATCTACTTATCTGACAGTGCTGACTGGACATCCCACCATCATCAAAAATTTAATATTGCCAAGACAGCGCTTCTTATCTTTAAATTGACCTCTTCTCTACCCTTTTTCTATGTTCCTGTGGATAACACTGTCATCCTCCTGTTTTCTCAACCTTGGAGTCATCTTTGACTCCCCTCTTTCTCCAAACATATCCCAACAGGCCACTAAAACCTGACTTCTGGGGCAAGATGGCGTCTTGAGCAGAAGCAAATACCTGAGCTCTTGAACTATTGTAAATTGTCAGCAGAAGCGGTCTTTTCTTTCCCTGTTTACATGGGAAAAAGAAAAGGAAAACCCAGGGGGCAGGCCTCCTTAACCCCTGGAGGGAACCCCGTACTTTGCCAGACTACATTGACGATGTTTGCAGCTCAGGTACCGGGAACGCCGACGTCCGCTGTGAACGGTCACTCCCTTCCCTTATCGGAGAGAGAAGCCCACAGCATAGTCTCTTTGAGCTCTCCCTTGAGCACACCTCCCAGACCGGGTGGCAGGTTTTTACAAGCAGTGGAGCAGACAAAAGAACAACCCGAAGTGGTGAATAGTTCTTTGATGCCTGGAGGAGGCCCCCCTGCTACTTCTACCCCAGAGTTAACATCGAGTAAAGGATGGGGATTCCTGTCTCTTTCAAACCTGGGGCCATAGGCACCCCGTATAAGAGGCTTGGGGAGGCTAAGCCTCCCCAGCCCAGCCATGAGCTTCGCGGCGGCCCCACCTGCCTCCCTCTCCAAATGTACCCCGAGACTCCCAACGACTATATCTTCTGCTGCCGCCACTTCTATTGAGCAGCGCAGCGGCAGCCGCTTCTCTCGGAGCCAGAATAACATAAGACGAAAAAGAAGCGCAGGGCCGCAGCAGCGTTCAGACATGCGCTGTCGGCTCTGCCGGTCTCTGCCCCATGACGTCAATTTCCCGTTCCGGGGGCAGAGGACTGGCAGAGCCGACAGTGCATGTCTGAACGCTGCTGCAGCCCCGCGCTTCTTTTTCTTCTTCTGTCAGCGCTGCTGTAAAGAAGCCCAGGCCGGAGGGAGAGAAGAGAACGTGTGGAAACGGTAGGAGGAAAGAGAAGGAGAGCAGGGGAGAGCCAGAGAGCGATAGGGAAAGAAAGAGGGGACATGGAAAAGAGCAGAGGAGAGCCAGGGACATGGAAAAAAGCAGGGGAGAGCCAGAAAGAGATGGGGAGAGAAAGAGGGGCCATGGAAAAGAACAGGGGAGAGCCAGAAAGAGATGGGGAGAGAAAGAGGGGCCATGGAAAAGAGCAGAGGAGAGCCAGGGACATGGAAAAAAGCAGGGGAGAGCCAGAAAGAGATGGAGAGAGAAAGAGGGGCCATGGAAAAGAGCAGGGGAGAGCCAGGGACATGGAAAAAAGCAGGGGAGAGCCAAAAGAGATGGGGAGAGAAAGAGGGGACATGGGCAGGAGAGAGAGAGAGAAGCTGCTGGGGAGACCCTAGCTGTCAGACTGAGAAATGCTGTCTGGATGAAAGGAGGGAGAAAGAGGAAAAATGCTGGAAGGAGGGAAGAAACTGGTAGGGAGGGAAAGAGGAAAGACACTGGAAGGATGGGGTGAGAGAGGACATGCTGAATGGAAAAGGGTCAAGAGAGAGAACTGTCTAGAAGGAAGGGGAGATAGAGGAAGAGAATCGACGGAAGGATTGGGAGAGGATAATGGGTGGAAGGATGGAGAGAGAAAGAGGGATGACAATGGATGGAATGGTAGGAGAGAAAGAGGGAAGGTACTGGACATGGATGGAGGGGAGGGAAGTATATGCACATGGATGGAGGGGAGTGAGGAGAAATGCTGGATATGGATGGAGGGAAACTGTTGATTTTAAGAGCTGGATCGGAACACTGAAGGATAGGGACAGGGCTACAGATGGTAGACAGGACGCATAAGGACACAGGAGGATGGTGGACAAGTTGAGAGAAAAAATATCAAATGGAAAGAAGACACTGCATAAAACAGAAGACACTGGGGCCAAAGCGAATAGAAAAACTAAATGATCAGACAACAAAGGTAGAAAAAAGTATTTTATTCAGAATTTATTAACTGGAATATGTCAGCTTTTGGAAATGTGCATCTGTGATATTTTGCATGTAAGTTTCAATTTTTCTAGTATTGCTCCATGCTGAGTCTGACTTCTTGAGGTAACTTTTCAGTTTTGCCTTCATATCTGTTGTGTTATGTGGTTTTCATGTGTAATCAAGGTGCAGTATTCTACTAGTGTGTAGTATTTACAGCCCATTTTGGGTTTGTTTTTTTTGTTTCACTAGGTTGTGTACTGGTGTTTTAGAGCCCAGTGTAATTACAGTGCTGCCTTTCCATGCATAAGGTTGTAGCTCGTCCTGTCCTTGGAATTAGTGCTGTTATGGTTTGCTAAGGTTATGAGTGTGTTTTTGCACAAGTTTGTGTATAGTGTTTTGCAGTGGAGAGATTGTGTATTGGCCTTACTGAGGTGGCACCAAAACATCAGAAAGGGTTTTAGAGCCTAAATCATGACACACTACCTCTTGAAGGATCTACATATAGTCGTTCATAAAAGGAGCTCTTTGTGAACACTATCCACCCTAAAAGGGTGTTTTGTGGCTCTACATGAGAATTGTGATATTATGATCCCTTGTTTCATATTGTTGACGGTCTGCATTTTCCGTATGGGTGGTATATTGGTTTATTAGGGTCTGCCCAGTGTTATGGTATAGTAAGGTTCTGAGTGTGTTTTTTGCATAAATTTGTGCATAGTGTTTTACAGTTGAGCAATTGTGGTTAGTACATGCTTTGAGCAACCACTTTATTCTTTGACATATGATACATATTTAATATCTAAATGTAATAAAAGGTATTAATTGTGACTTATTTTTTACTTAATTTTTTTCTGTGTTGTCGGACAATTATGGATGTAAGCCCCGCCCCTGGCCCCACCCCTAAGTACATAAGTACATAAGTAGTGCCATACTGGGAAAGACCAAAGGTCCATCTAGCCCAGCATCCTGTCACCGACAGTGGCCAATCCAGGTCAAGGGCACCTGGCACGCTCCCCAAACGTAAAAACATTCCAGACAAGTTATACCTAAAAATGAGGAATTTTTCCAGTCCATTTAATAGCGGTCTATGGACTTGTCCTTTAGGAATCTATCTAACCCCTTTTTAAACTCCGTCAAGCTAACCGCCCGTACCACGTTCTCCGGCAATGAATTCCACCCCCTTTGCCTCCCCACACAGTTGGGCCACCGACCGCCTATGCCTGGGGCCTACCATCTCGAGTTGGACGAGAAGTGAAAAACCGAACGTGGTGACATTGGACACCCTATGGGATTCAGGAGCTGACCGGCTCTCTTCTCCAGGTAACCAAACCGTTTACAGAAGAAACGACTAGTTTGAAAAATATCTATACACCTTTATCTGAGACTGTTCAAAAACAGGAGGAAAGACTTCTGAAGCTAGAAGGCGAGATAAAAACTTTGCAAACTTTTGCAGGGGCAGTCACGAAAGAAGGTAAAATTATGTATAATCATACCTGATAATTTTCTTTCCATTAATCATAGCTGATCAATCCATAGACTGGTGGGTTGTGTCCATCTACCAGCAGGTGGAGATAGAGAGCAAACTTTTGCCTCCCTATATGTGGTCATGTGCTGCCGGAAACTCCTCAGTATGTCGATATCAAAGCTCCATCCGCAGGACTCAGCACTTAGAGAATTACACCCACGAAGGGACACTCTGCCCAGCTCACCACCGCCGAAACGGGGGAGGGGAATTAACCCAGCTCATCCCCACACAAGTGGGGGAGGGGAATCTGTCCAGCTCATCCCCGCGGAGCGGGGGAGGGACACCACACCCGCCGATGCGGGGGGATCTGGCTTATCCTGCAACCGCAACCGCGGGAGGAGCTGACTGACCCTAACACCGCCGAAGCGGGAGGGGTACAAAGCTGCCCTACAGCCGCACGAAGCGGGAGGGAGTGCCGGCAGAATTTATGTCTCAATCCAGCCCCGTAAAACGGGGGGGGAGAGGAATGCAGCAGCTCACTGTAACACAAACTCGTCTCAACTCTTGAAGAATCCAAGTGAAAAAACTTGAACACGAAGTCTTTCTGAAGTAACTGAAGACTAAACTTGAACCTGAAATGCAACCAGAATAAAAACAGTACAGATATCTGGGAGGGGCTATGGATTGATCAGCTATGATTAATGGAAAGAAAATTATCAGGTATGATTATACATAATTTTACCTTCCATATCATCAAGCTGATCAATCCATAGACTGGTGGGATGTACCGAAGCAGTACTCACCCAGGGCGGGACATTGAAATCCCTGACCTCAACACTGAAGCTCCAAACCGGGCCTCCGCCCGTGCAGCCACCGTCAAACGGTAATGCTTGTAGAATGTATGAGCCGAAGCCCAAGTTGCCGCCTTGCATATCTCTTCCAAGGAGACGGATCCGGCCTCTGCCATCGAGGCCGCCTGAGCTCTCGTGGAGTGAGCCTTCAGCTGGATAGGCGGCACCTTCCTTGCGGCCACATAAGCCGCTGCAATGGCTTCCTTGACCCATCTTGCCACTGTAGGCTTAGCAGCCTGCAGACCCTTACGAGGACCTGCAAACAGGACAAACAGATGATCCGATTTCCGGAAATCATTGGTCACTTCCAAGTATCTGATGATGACTCGCCTCACATCCAGATATTTAAGAGCAGAGTACTCCTCTGGGTAGTCCTCCCTACGAAAGGAAGGGAGACAGAGCTGCTGATTCACATGGAAGCGAGAAACAATCTTGGGCAGAAAGGAAGGCACTGTGCGAATAGTCACTCCTGCCTCAGTGAACTGCAGAAAAGGCTCTCGACATGAGAGCGCCTGGAGCTCGGAAACTCTTCTGGCTGAAGTGATAGCCACCAAAAAGACTGCTTTCCACGTCAGGCCTTTCAGAGATGCCCTTGACAAGGGTTCAAAAGGCGGCTTCTGCAATGCTCTTAGCACCAGGTTGAGATTCCACGCAGGCACCACTGAGTGCAGAGGAGGGCGCAGGTGATTAACTCCCTTGAGAAAGCGCACCACATCTGGCTGCGAAGCCAGGGAAGCACCCTTCAGGCGGCCCCTGAAGCAAGCCAGAGCCGCTACCTGGATTTGATGGGAACTGAGCGACAGGCCTTTCTCCAGACCTTCTTGCAGGAACGCCAACACTGAAGAAATTGGAGCAGTGAAGGGAGAAAGTGAGCCTGCTTCACACCACGCTGCAAAGATACGCCAAACCCTGGCGTAAGCAGTAGAAGTAGAGCGCTTCCTCGCTCTTAGCATAGTGGCGATGACCTTGTCTGAGAAGCCCTTCTTCCTCAGACGCTGCCGCTCAATAGCCAGGCCGTAAGACCAAAGGGGGAGGGATCCTCCATCACCACGGGACCCTGATGTAACAGGCCCTGCTCCACTGGCAGCCGCAGAGGATCGTCGACTGAGAGCCTGATCAAGTCCGCATACCAGGGACGCCGGGGCCAATCCGGACCCACCAGGATTACCCTGCCGGGATGCTTTGCCACCCGGTCTAGCACCCTGCCCAACATGGGCCAGGGCGGGAACACATAGAGGAGCTCTTGTGTCGGCCACTGTTGGAGAAGAGCATCTATTCCCAGGGATCGAGGGTCCCGTCCTCTGCTGAAAAAGCGCGGCACTTGGCAATTGGCCGATGACGCCATCAGATCTAGGCTCGGCTGGCCCCAGCGCTTCGTGATGTCCAAGAACGTCTGAGCAGATAGTTGCCACTCTCCGGGCTCCAAGGTATGGCGACTGAGAAAGACCGCCTTGACATTCATGACTCCGGCAATGTGGGCCGCTGAAAGCTGCTCCAGGTTCGCTTCCGCCCACTGGCAAAGATTCATAGCCTCCTTGGCTAGAGGGGCGCTCTTGGTACCTCCCTGGCGGTTGACATAGGCCACAGCCGTGGCATTGTCTGACAGGACCCATACAGGCTTCAACACCAGTACCGGGATGAACTCCAAAAGCGCCAACCGAATGGCTCTGAGTTCCAGGAGGTTGATAGACCACTTTGCCTCTGCAGGAGACCAGAGCCCCTGCGCTGTCCTTCCCAAGCAGTGGGCTCCCCAGCCCGACAAAGAGGCGTCCGTCGTGACGAGAATCCACTCTGGGGTCACCAGAGGCATTCCCGCAGACAACTTGTCTGTCTGCATCCACCAGCTCAGCGCCTTGCGCACTGCTGGGTCCAAGGGAAGGCGCACAGCATAATCCTCCGACATCGGAGTCCAGCGCCGCAGCAAAGATTGTTGAAGTGGTCTCATATGAGCCCTGGCCCAGGGCACTACTTCCATCGTGGCCGTCATAGAGCCCAACAGCTGCACATAGTCCCAAGCCCGAGGAGGAGAGGCTACTAGGAACTGGTCCACTTGAGCCTGAAGTTTGACAATCCGATTGTCTGGCAGGAACACTCTGCCCACTTGGGTGTCGAATCGAACTCCCAGGTACTCCAGGGACTGAGTCGGGCGCAGCTGGCTCTTCTCCCAGTTGATGATCCATCCCAGGGAGCTCAAAAGAGCAACTACCCGGTTCACAGCTTTGCCGCACTCTGCATAAGAGGGGGCTCGGATCAACCAGTCGTCCAGATAAGGATGGACTTCTACCCCTTCCTTTCGTAGGAAGGCCGCGATGACCACCATTACTTTGGAAAAGGTCCGCGGAGCAGTAGCCAACCCAAATGGGAGGGCTCTGAACTGGAAGTGTCGTCCCAGGACTGCAAAACGCAGAAAGCGTTGATGAGGAGGCCAGATGGGAATATGCAGGTACGCTTCCTTGATGTCCAAGGATGCCAGGAACTCTCCTGCCTTCACTGCCGCTATAACAGAGCGGAGAGTCTCCATGCGAAAGTGCCGCACTTTCAAGGCCCGATTGACCCCTTGAGGTCGAGGATAGGCCGGACAGAACCTCCTTTCTTTGGTACCACAAAGTAAATGGAGTAACGTCCCTTGCCAAGCTGACTTTCTGGCACCGGAACGACTGCGCCCAGGCGGATCAGATTGTCCAAGGTCTGCTGCACTGCCACAGCTTTGACCGGAGACTTGCAGGGAGAGAGTACGAACCCGTCTTTTAAGGGTCGGCAGAACTCTAGCTTGTAGCCGTCTCTGATGACTTCCAGCACCCACGCGTCTGAAGTTATTGTGGTCCACTCGCCCAGAAACGAGGACAGCCGTCCTCCAATCTGCACTGGGGCGTGGACCAAGGCCCCGTCATTGGGTACGAGACCCTGGGGGAGGACCGGAGGGAGCACCTCCGGGACGGCGGTCTCTGCGAAAGGAATGCTGCTTGGGGGAGAAATTCCTCTTGAAGGAAGAAGGGGCAGAGGAGCCCGACTTGCCCGGGCGGGACCGACGGGCTTCCTGCAACCGTCCTCTGAAGGTACCGGGACGAGTACTAGCCCGAGCCCTGACCTCTGGTAATTTCTTGCCCTTAGACGTGCCGAGATCGGTCACGATTTTGTCCAGCTCGACCCCAAAGAGCAGCTTGCCTTTAAAAGGCAATCTAGCCAGGCGGGATTTAGAGGCGTGGTCAGCAGACCAATGTTTCAGCCAAAGCCACCGCCGCGCAGAGATTGTCTGAGCCATGCCTTTAGCTGAGGCCCTCAAGACATCATACAGCAAGTCTGCCAAATAGGCTAAGCCCGATTCCAGGGCCGGCCAATCAGCCCTCAAGGAATGATCCGAGGGGGAAGCCCGCTGCACCATAGTCAGGCACGCCCTGGCCACATAGGAGCCGCAAACTGAGGCCTGCAAACCTAAAGCAGCCGCCTCAAAGGACGACCTTAAGGCCGCCTCCAATCTTCTGTCTTGGGCGTCCTTTAGGGCCGTGCCACCTTCCACCGGCAACGCCGTTTTCTTAGTCACCGCAGTGATTAAAGAATCCACGGTAGGCCACAGATAGGCCTCACGTTCACTCACAGCCAAAGGACAGAGGCGGGACATAGCCCTAGCCACTTTAAGGCTCGCTTCAGGGACATCCCATTGAGCCGAAATTAAGGTGTGCATGGCATCATGCACGTGGAAGGTTCTAGGCGGGCGCTTCGTCCCCAGCATAATGGCAGAGCCAACAGGGGCTGAGGGAGAGACGTCCTCCGCAGAGGAAATCTTCAAAGTGTCCATGGCCTGTAACAACAGGTTGGGCAAATCCTCTGGGCTAAAAAGCCGCGCTGCAGAGGGGTCATCCGCTCCATCCGAGCGGGGATCTATCTCCTCCAAGGAATCCGCAAAGGACCGTTGGGAGACCTCAGACACGCTGCCCTCATCTACATCGGAGGAGACAAAGTCCTCCAAGGCCTGGGAATCAACCCGAGGGCGTTACCTCTGGGAACCTCAACCTCTTTACCAGACGAGGGAGCAGGGGCAGCGTTTTGCATGAGGAAAGCCTGATGCAGCAGCAAAACAAACTCGGGGGGAAACCCCCCAGACTGTGCACTTCCGCAGCCTGGGCAACAGCCCTAGACGCACCCTCAACCGGCGCTCGCAAGAGCGGGGGAGAGACATGCTGCTCATCCAAAATGGCGTCCGGCGCGACACTCCGTGAAGGAGCCGCGCGGGAAGAACGGCGCTTAACTTTAGCCGCTTTTGTGCCGTCGCCCAAAATAAGGGCGTTCATGGCATTAATGTCTCCAACCTCAAGGGCGGCCCACGAAGAAGCCGTCCGAGCCGCGTGGCCGGCCAAGATGGCGGAGGCGAGGAGCGGGGGACGGGCGTTTATGGCGGGAAAAACCGCTACGCCGGAGGAAGGACTGGGACATTCATTGGTCACTAAACTGTCACCCATCAAGGGCGAATCAGGCTGTAAAACCCCCGCATCCCCTCTAGAAGCGCTCCAGCGATCCGGGGAGCGACCCTTTGCGCCCTCGCCCTCCGACGCCATATGCCACGAGGAGAAGTATCGGGGAACCCCCTGCCCGCTATAAAAAGGTAAAATTACCTGCTTGCCGCTCCGAGCTGTAACGAACTGGTGTCCCAGTGAGTAGCTGCAATGAACGTTTAAATAAACGTCGAAATAAACGCCTTTAAGGACGTTTAAAATTTTTTTTTTTTTTTTTTTTTTTTAACGGAGCCAGCGGGAGGGGGGAGAAAAGGAGGGACCTGGCACCACCAGGTTTGCACTTGCTCAAAAGAGCCCTCAACCCCAGGCCTCAACAAAACCTAAGGATTAGGCTTGGAGGCCTAGCCAGAGCTGCTGCTGTGTGTGACCACCACCTGCTGAGATAGAGAACATACTGAGGAGTTTCCGGCAGCACATGACCACATATAGGGAGGCAAAAGTTTGCTCTCTATCTCCACCTGCTGGTAGATGGACACAACCCACCAGTCTATGGATTGATCAGCTTGATGATATGGAAAGAGAGATTGTGAACAGGAAATTAGAATACCTGGATAATAAAGCTAGAAAATTAAACTTAAGATTGCTTTATTTCCCAAAATCTCCTATCTTGTCAGCTATTGATATGCTAAAGAAATACTTCAGTGAAATTTTGGCTATCCCGAAAGAAGCATATCCTCCAATTACCAGAGCTCAATACATTACAGGAAAAGGAACTTTTAACACAATCTCAACTGGGACTGAATTTAACGGAATTTCTTGAAAGTTCCCTTGAAGTAATAACTGAGCGTACTACTCTTCTGGTATCATTTGTGTTTGAAACAGACAGATATAATATATTTCGTTTATATTTCAAACATATGAAAGCACTGTTCCTCGGAGCCAGTATACAAATATTTCCAGATTTAAATAGAGAGACTTTGAAACGAAGATAGGAGTTTCTGGGTTTAAAGCAGAAGACTCTTACTTTGAAAGGAACTTTCCTATTGAAATTTCCCTGCAGATGCTTTCTTTCCTTTGACTCTGTTAATTACATGTTTACTGACCCGAAGAAAAGGAAGAAGAGAACCGATATAACCAGAACAATCCTGTAGGCTAATGCTGTTAAATTTGATTGTGGGTTTAGTAGTTCTCCTGCTCTAATGTTAAAGTATTTCCTATTTTTATTTTTTTTTTTCATTGTGTCTTGCCCCACTTTACTTTATTTTATTGTGGACTAACTAAATGGAAGTGTTTACCTCAGGAGGTTATCTCCTAGATTTAGTTTTTCCTTTATGTTGTAATTCAATTACTGTGATTGCAGTCATGTTATGTGATTGTTAATTTGGAAAATTATAAATAAAGATATTTAAAAAAAAAAACCTGACTTCTTTCTCTATATCAAAGTTTGTCCCTGCCTTTCTGAAAAACTCTTACATTTATCTTTAGCTTAGACTACTGCAACCTGTTTTTAACAGATCTTCCACTGAACCGTTTAAAACTTCTGCTGCACATTTATCTTTAGCCAGTGTCTTTATGGTGACACAACCCCTCTTTCAAGTCACTTAATTGGTGCCCTACCCTTTTCCACATACAGTGCATTCATTTTACAACTCCTCATTACCTCTCACTTTACTCACCCAGTGGATGAATTTCTTGAGAAGTTGCTCCTATCACTCCAGGTTCCACCTTGCTGCACCTCTATGCCTAGACAAACTTCCTGAGTGGATACATTATGCTCCCTCTCTGTTCTTATTCAAATCCAGGTTAAAAGCCCACCTTTTTTGAGCCTACTTTTAAATCTTAACTCTTATTTTTCTGTTTATGTTTCAACAATTTTATTGATGATCCAGCAGGTTAAAACACAGTCAACAAGTTCAATACACAACAAATTGAATATCAAAACATAAGAACGAGGTAATAAATTCCATCAAAGCTTTAACAATTTTCTCCCACCCCCACCCAAACATTTTGCCCTCCCCTCCAGTTTTTATGTTCACATCTGTTTAATGAGCTTCAACAAATATCAATAACCAATACAAACTGAACCCCTCTGGTCCCCTCCCGATGTCAAATATACCAAAGGAACAGAAACTGTAGCATGAAAATATGTACTGCAGATGGGGCCACCACTCTTACGACTCCTACCTGCTTAAAACAGAAAAAAATGTACTCATTCCCAACAGTAATTTCCCTACCCCCCCCCCCCCCCCCCCTCCCAGGTGCTGTGCCTGACTCCTGCCTTTCTTAATTATTCTTCACTGCCCCAGTAACAACTTGTTCAGAATCTGGCTATGTGCGGTTGGTGAAATCTTATGTAGATAGGTCTCCCAAACCGCTGGAAATCTCTGTTGCCTCTTAGGTGATAAGTGAGCTCCTTGCAATTCCCAGATCATAAGCTCGTGGAGCTTATTCCTCCAGTACTAGAAGGAAGGTGAAAGATCCAATAGTTGAGAATACATTTCTTGCCAAGGACACAGGACTTCCCCAAAAACAACTTCTCACCCAAGGTGTCAGCTCCCCATAAACTCTGGACGCCAAAATATCCAGAGTTTGATCTGTCAGCACTGCCACATCCCATGAAAAAAAAAGGAGGTATCTGTCATCACACATTTCTTACAGGTATCCACTGCCCCTGCATGATATGCCTGTCGCTGAAAGAAATAGACTATGTACAGTCTGAAAATGATACTCCTGCAACTCTGCGCTACGTACTAATTGAGGGGTTCCTCGAAGAGCTGCAGAGAGAAGCTGGGCACAAACCAGTTCTCCCATGTCCTGTCTCCAGCTGTCTGCAATTCCCTGCAACGACATAGCCAGTGACCAGCCACTGATTTCCTTATGGAACCACGAGATCGAGATTTGGCCCAAAGCGTCCCCTTCCAAGAATTCTGATGACCGAAGAGTGTCCTGTTGTCTGTTTTTAATAGATTGTAAGCTCCGTTGAGCAGTGACCATCTCTTACATGTATGTGTACAGTGTAGTGTATATCTAGTAGTGTTATAGAAAGGATTAATAGTAGTATTAGGATGCATGTTAGTCTATGTAAGGAGGGTGGGTGCACTGTTTTTAGCCATATGAGATGCTGAATACAGACAGTTGGGATGTGGAGAGGGGAAAGGAATGTTTGGATAAGCATTTTGGCAGTGGAAGTAATTTACCCATGCTCCTCAGACCCCAGTACAGGACCATACCTGCAAATAAACTTTCTTTGCACCTGGGATATAATCAGCAATTCTGCCAAATAGTAGACGTCCGATGCCAGATGTAACACCTATACAAAGCAGAAGCAATTCCTCATCCACTTCAGGATCAATTTTCTCCTTGACGTGGCTCAACTGTGGAAACAAAGCACAGGGCCACAAGACAATCGCCTTCAGAAACTTTATTTTCATGACAATTTGTATATATGTCACCAAATGTTGCATAGAATGCTAAGGCAGTAATGTAGAATCTTTAATAAGATACACATAGGGAGTGGAGTAGCTGCCTAGTGGTTACAGCAGCAGGCTGTGAACCAAAGCAATCGGGTTCAAATCCCACCAACACTCCTTGTCACCTTGGTCAAGCCACCTAACTCTTCATTTGCCTTAGGTACAAACTTCAGGGTCTTTTTACTAAGCTACAGTAATGGATTTACAGTGCACTAAATAAGAAGCCCATTATATTCCTTTATCATTTAGTGTGCGTCATTAGCATGTGCTAAATCTGCTAGCGCTCCTTAGTAAAAGGACCCCTTAAATTCTGAGTCCTGTAGGGACAGGGAAATAATTATTGTACCTGAATGTAACTGGTCATGAACTACCTCTAGAAAGGCCTGAGCAAAATAACAAAAAATAAACAAACAAATCCACCTGTATCTGCACATCCAGCAGGAGCAGCAAAACACTGCAGAATCACATGACATTTTCTATACAGACAATTATATGTTGAAGTACCAATTTCCTACATATGTGCTGGTAAGTATAGGAGACCCATTTCAGAAAATTATATGTATAAGTGGAGACAATTAAAACGTGAAGCCCCAAGAGGTGATTTTTCACATTTTCAAAGCCCAAAAAGAAAACTGGCAGCTATGTACAGTCCCCCTCAATCATTCATTTGAAGCCCTGGTCAAAACGAGAACATTTATGAAACCTGTGTGCGCCTCAGAGCAGGGGGGAAAATTATTTATTTAAATTTTTTTATTTTTTTATATTTTTTTAACAGTTGTATATTTCCCATTGTAAAGCAGAAATATATATATACATTTTTGGCCAATCCAAACATGTCCATATTAAAACCCCCTTAGAAAAATAATTTCTCCTCAGTTCGTACCTTAAAAGCCGGCAGGAGCAAGTAATGTATCCTGGGATGCACTGGGCAGGGTCAGTCTGTCATATAAAGGAATTCTCCCCTTATTTCATAGTCTCTACCCAACTACCAAATAAGGGAACTATTCTCAAGTATATATATGTACAGTGGAACCCCATTATAACGTGATGTTTGGGATCCATAAGATATCAACGTGTTTACTGCGGGGTCGCGTTATATTGGAGTCAATGGAAAATCAACTAAAGTCATGTTGCAAAAGAATCCACTGTGGTTGTTTTCAGAACGGCACACACAAGAGTCCACCAGTGAGCTAAACATTGGCAGGAACGGTTTTCAAGCAGGGAAGGGTGTCGGCTCCAACCTGGAGTAGCTAGACATTGGTTGGAAAGGAAATGTAAGTTAAAAAGAAAAAGGGGGGGGGAGCCAAAACATGATTGTGTTATAAGCGGATTTGCTTTATTGTGGGCAGAGCCGGCATTAGGGGGTGGAAAAAAGGGCAATTGTCCTGGGCCCTCACACTGCAAGGGGCCCCCAAACCTGCCTCAAGCTGAAAAAGGCATAGGCTGGGGCCCCCTCCCCAGTTTCTGCCCTGGGTCCCTGAATGTCTAATACCAGTCCTGTGGGGCACATTATAACGGAGTTCCAGTGTGAGTGTATATATATGTATTAATTGCCTTGATGAAGATATTCATTCAATGTGGTGTAAAGCATTGCACACTGGAAAAGACCAAAGGTCCATCAAGCCCAGCATCCTTTTTCCAACAGTGGCCAATCCAGGTCACAAAAACCTGGCAAGATCCCAAAAAAGTACAAAACATTTTATACTGCTTATCCCAGAAATAGTGGATTTTCCCCAAGTCCATTTAATAATGGTCTGTGGACTTTTCCTTTAGGAAGCCGTCCAAACCTTTTTAAAACTCTGCTAAGCTAACTGCCCCATGTAAGCCGCATTGAGCCTGCCATGAGTGGGAAAGCGCGGGATACAAATGTAATAAAAACTGCCTTTACCACATTCTCTGGCAATGAATTCCAGAGTTTAATTACATATTGAGTTAAGAAAAATTTTCTCTGATTCGTTTTAAATTTATTAAATTGTAGCTTCATCGCATGCCCCCTAGTCCTAGTATTTTTGGAAAGTGTAAACAGACGCTTCACATCTACCCGTTCAACTCCACTCATTATTTTATAGACCTCTATCATATCTCCCCTCAGCCGCCTTTTCTCCAAGCTGCAAAGCCCTAGCCGTTTCAGCCTTTCCTCATAGGAAAGTCGTCCCATCCCCTTTATCATTTTCGTCGCCCTTCTCTGCACCTTTTCTAATTCCACTATATCTTTTTTGAGATGCGGCAACAAGAATTGAACACAATATTCGAGGTGCGGTCGCACCATGGAGCGATACAAAGGCATTATAACATCCTCATTTTTGTTTTCCATTCCTTTCCTAATAATACCTAACATTCTATTTGCTTTCTTAGCCGCAGCAGCACATTGAGCAGAAGGTTTCAACGTATCAACGATGACACCTAGATCCCTTTCTTGGTCCATGACTCCTAACGTGGAACCTTGCATGACGTAGCTATAATTCGGGTTCCTCTCTCCCACATGCATCACTTTGCACTTGCTCACATTAAATGTCAACTGCCATTTAGATGCCCAGTCTCCCAGTCTCGTAAGGTCCTCTTGTAATTTTTCACAATCCTCCCGCAATCTACTGACTTTGAATAACTTTGTGTCATCAGCAAATTTAATTACCTCACTAGTTACTCCCATCTCTAGGTCATTTATAAATATGTTAAAAAGCAGCGGCCCCAGCATAGACCCCTGGGGAACCCCACTAACTACCCTTCTCCATTGAGAATACTGACCATTTAACCCTACTGTCTGTTTTCAATCTTTTAACCAGTTTTTAATCCACAATAGAACACTACCTCCTATCCCATGACTGTCCAATTTCCTCTGGAGTCTTTCATGAGGTACTTTGTCAAACGCCTTCTGAAAATCCAGATACACAATATCAACCGGTTCACCTTTATCCACTTGTTTGTTCACCCCTTCAAAGAAATGTAGTAGATTGGTGAGGCAAGATTTCCCTTCACTAAATCCATGTTGACTTTCTCTCATTAATCCATGCTTTTTAATATGCTCTGTAATTTTGTTCTTAATAATAATCTCTACCATTTTGCCCGGCACCAACGTCAGACTCAACGGTCTATAATTTCCCAGATCTCCTCTGGAACCTTTTTTAAAAATCGGCATTACACGACTCGAGAAAGGAGAAAAAATGTCTTGATTATGAAAAAGGAGGTTTTGGACTTGGGGGGGCACTTTCTTCCTAGCCTATCCGTGTAAATGCTTGATAAGATATTTGGCTGTAAAGTACGTATTTTATTCACCTGAACAGTTAAGGGCATTTTTGGATTTGAAAAAGTTGTAATTTTGTTGGGTTAAAGATTGATAATATTGGGGAGGGTAATCACATGTAAGTCTTTTGTTGAATTGTTTAGATTATACCTAAGTGACTCCTTTTAATCCTGCTGCGTCCCCTCAACATTAGTGGTCTAAGGAAGCTGATTTTCTTTTACTACTACTACTACTCATTTCTAAAGCGCTACAAGGCGTACGCAGCGCTGCACAAACATAGAAGAAAGACAGTCCCTGCTCAAAGAGCTTACAATCTAATAGACATAAAATAAAGTAAGCAAATCAAATCAATTAATGTGTACAGGAAGGAGGAGAGGAGGTTACAAGTGGTTACAAATATTATTTCTTCTTTTTTTATCTTAAGCTGTGTTTTCTTTCGTAAGTGTTTAACTTGTAATAAAAATGTTAAATTCAATAAAAATAAAATAAAATAATAATTTTTTAAAAATCGGCGTTACATTGGCCACCCTCCAATTTCTGGTACCTCGCTCTATTTTAAGGATAAATTACATATTACTAACAATAGCTCCGCAAGCTCATTTTTCAGTTCTATCAGTACTCTGGGATGAATACCACCCGGTCCAGGAGATTTGCTACTCTTCAGTTTGTAGAACTGCCCCATTACATCCTCCAGGTTTACAGAGAATTCATTAAGTTTCTCTGACTCATCAGCTTCGAATACCATTTCTGGCACCAGTATCTCACCCAAATCTTCCTCGGTGAAGACCGAAGCAAAGAACTCATTTCATCTCTCCGCTACGGCCTTGTCTTCCCTGATTGCCCCTCCTCAGTCATCTAGCGGTCCAACCAATTCTTTTGCAGGTTTCCTACTTTTAATATACCTAAAAAAAAATTTACTATGTGTTTTTGCCTCCAACGCAATCTTTTTTTCGAAGTCCCTCTTAGCCTTCTTTATCAGCACTTTGCATTGACCTGACATTCTTTTTTTTTTTTTTTAATTCTTTATTTGTATTTTTAATATACAATTAACAAGGATAACCTTGCAACAGAAACACAGGCAAATAATAAGTAATATTAATATTCTCATCCTACATCTGTTCAATAGACTTGACATTCCTTATGCTGATTCTTATTATTTTCAGTCGGTTCCTTCTTCCATTTTCTGAAGGATTTTCTTTTAGCTCTAATAGCTTCCTTCACCTCACTTTTTAACCACACTGGCTGTCGTTTGGTATTCCGTCCTCCTTTTTTAATGCGCGGAATATATTTGGCCTGGGCTTCCAGGATGGTGTTTTTTAACAGCATCTATGCCTGATGTAAAGTTTTGACCCTCGCAGTCACTCCTCTAAGTTTTTTTTTCACCGTTCTTCTCATTTTATCAGTCTCCTTTTTTAAAGTTAAACGCTAACATATTTGATTTCCTATGTATACTTACTTCAAACCTAATATCAAATCCGATCATATTATGATCACTGTTATCAAGCGGCTCCAGCATCATTACCACGCCAGATCATGCGCTCCACTAAGGACTAGGTCTAGAATTTTTCCTTCTTTCGTGAGCTCCTGTACCAGCTGCTCCATAAAGCTGTCCTTGATTTCATCAAGGAATTTTTCCTCCCTAGCGTGCCCCAATGTTACATTTACCCAGTCAATATCACGGTAATTGATATCACCCATTATTATTGTGTTGCCCAGTTTGTTTGCATCCCTAATTTCCTTTAACATTTCTGCGTAAACATAAAATTTACAATTTTTTAATAGCATAACAATAGTAAAATAACCAATTAAGCATAAATACAGTCAATGAGGTAAAAGTGGAAATGACAAATTGAAACCTAGTGACAGGACTAACATGACATAGGTATTGCCAGGTATTTGTGACCTGGATTGGCCACTGTTGGAAACAGGATGCTGGGCTTGGAGAAAAGGCAGCTAAGAGGAGATATGATAGAAGTCTATAAAATAATGAGTGGAGTGGAACAAGTAGATGTGAAGCGTGTTTTTATGCTTTCCAAAAATACTAGGACTAGGGGGCATGCGATGAAGCTACAATGTAGTAAATTTAAAACGAATCGGATAAAATATTTCTTCACTCAATGTGTAATTAAACTCTGGAATTCGTTACCAGAGAATGTGGTAAAGGCTGTTAGCTTAGCAGAGTTTTAAAAAAGTTTGGAAGGCTTCCTAAAGAAAATGTCCATAGACCATTATTAAACGGACTTAGGGAAAATCCACTATTTCTGGGAGTAGCAGTATAGAATGTTTTGTACTTTTTTCGAATCTTGCCAGGTATTTGTGACCTGGATTGGCCACTGTTAGAAACAGGATGCTGGGCTTGATGGACCTTTGGTCTTTCCCAGTATGGCAATACTTGTGTGCTTAGTATACAAAATATACACATTTAACAGCTCTGTAGAATAAAACAGAAATATGTCAGTACAAATGATATCATAATATGGCAAACTGACCCTGCATGGCACATCCCTGGAGCACCACCATTTTCCATGATAGCGGTGGTGGAGGCAGGAACGAGTAAGCATCGCTCCTGCTTCTTTTAAGGTACAACCTGGGGAGGGCTGGCATTTTAAACAGTTCATGTCTCATATGTGCAGTATCAGCAAGCTAATTATTTTAATTTTTAACACTGATGGCAGAGCAGATTCTAACTTAGGAAAAACTACCCAGTGCATGGCTCTTTGTTTGCTTGGTACTAGACATCAAATTATAGCCTTGGGGAAAAAAAATAAAAAACAAAAACAACATCTACGTAGCCATGTTGATAAGCAGTTCTGAAACGTTCTTCCAGCAGGTATTGCCACCCACCATCATTACCCAGAATCCCCAAGAAGAATGAATACAGGCAAGGATACATTGTAACTGTACCTTTGTCCAATCGGCTCCGAGATCCACTGGGCACCCTTGGACATTAGATGCTGCCCAGTTTAAGTAGTTGACAATGAAACAAAAGAACAATTAAATAAAAGCTTTTAAAAAGTTCAGTTTTCCAGAAGTAACCCCAGAGGTGAAAATTCTACTTTTAGCTTACAAAGGATTAACTGACCTGGGGCACATATCAGGCTCCGGCTGTAGGCAGCTGCCTGTCAGCAGAGCCCTATACCAGCTCTTTAATGGCAGCACAGAATATTATTTTGTTTATATAATTGTCTATATCAGGCCCCGAACATTATTGGGTCAATACTGAGAAGCACTTATCCAGATAGCAGTACCACTGACCAAGGCTAACTGGTGTTCTTCAGCAGTGCCACTAAAAATCATTCCTGACTGCATTGGCAATGTCCCAATACTGCTGGGGTGGAGCCAGCAGTTATATGGACCAAATAAATGTAAGCCATACAAATTGCTATCCTAACTTTATGCAGTTAGTTATCTGCATACTTTGAATATCGCCACTCTCTAAATATTCAGCTCCAACTACAATCTGGATAATGGTGCTGAATATCTGAGGTTTTTTTTTTTTTGAGAGTTACAAACAGCATTAATTAAAAAAAAAAAAAAAGCTTAGCTGTTAAACTTTCAAGTGTCTAAAGCTGTCTCCTCCTGTAGTCAAAAGAAAGTGTCAAGTAAAGGATGTGGATGAACTTACCAAGTGCACATAAGGCACAAAGTATCCGAAGAGTGCGGCGGGGATCCCAAAAGCCCAAATGCAGTAACTCTTAATCCTGAAGATGGAAAAGTTGAACATTTGGTGGAGTGCAGGAAACTGGAACTTGCCATTACTGTGGACCACTATATCTGAGCGAGACGGAATCAGGGGCCTGTAAGTGAAACCAGCCAGGAAGAGGATGAAGATGAAAATGCAGAGGACACGCAGGGTGTTAAGGAGGCCCACACTTTTGATCAGTGTCTTGAGCAGGAAGGGCAGGGAGACGGTAAAGAGGCTGCTGCCAGCTGTGACAATGCCATTCACCAGTCCTAGACGTTTCTTGAAGTAATGGCCAAGAATGACTAACGATGGCTGATAGGCAAAGGAGCAGCCACAAGCATACACGATCCCATAGGAAAAATAGAGTGGCTCAATGCAGCTACAGAAGAAAAACAAAAACAAAAGGCTAATGTTCAATCATATCATTTTAATGCAGTAGATGTTAGCAGGTAAGGACTTATCCAGTTTGCCAGCTGCCCTTGCCTATATTACTTTAACTAAATAGATTTCCAAGCTATCAGCCTCATAAGTTTGATGACCTATGTTGTTCTAGCTTTGATGAACTGCCCTTCCTTCAAGCATCACCTCTCATTCTGCTAAAGATATCTCCCACCTGTCACCTGAACACTCTTAACCACCTACATGATATCGTTCCTTTTACAAGTTAGTTTTGTTTCTCCTCTAGAACTCTAGCTCACTTTGTATGGCTAACCCTATAAGTTCACCCAACAGACACCCCATTTCGTTTACTCACTCACCCATGTTCTTATCAAGGAACAATTTTCTCAATATAGAAATATGAAAAAGAAAATAAGGCAAATTTCTTGGTGTCAACATGGCCATGGGACCATAAGCCAGGTGGGAATGGGGCCAGAAGTGTATGAGGGATCAATGTGGTTCATATGGCAAGCACTGTCAAGGTTGTAAACGTGAAAATATAGCTGCTGTGGAAGGGGTAGAAGGAGAAGTAGTAGTGACAGGCAGTGGCGTACCAAGGGGGGGGGGGGGCGGTCCGCCCCGGGTGCACGCCGCTGGGGGGTGCCGCGGCGTGCGCCTGCTCCTTCACGTTTGCTAAACTTCGTTCGTTCGCTGCAGCCCCCTCTACCCCGGAACAGGTTTAGCGAACGCGGAGGAGCAGGCGCGCGCCGCGGCACCCCCCCCCCAGCGGCGTGCACCGGGGGGGGGGGTGTCATTTCGCCAGAGGGGGAGAAGGTGTCATCTAGCAGGGGGGGTGCGCTGCACCCGGTGGGGGGCACATCGGCGCTCCGCCCCGGGTGCCATCCAGGCCAGGAACGCCACTAGTGGCAGGTGCTGGTGAGACAGAAATGGTTGTGGTAAAAAGGCTAAAGAAAGTTCGTTACAGAACAAGAAAAGAGATTCACAGAGGGATTATGGAAAAGAAAAACATTGAGGAGAAAAAAATGGTTGGTTGAAGACAGGTTTAAGGAAGGAGAAAGGAGCAGGTACAGAAGTCAAGGTACAGAACAACAAAGACAGACATGTGAAGGAAAATAGAAAAGAAAAAGGCCTGAAGCTCACAAACTACAAGCTGAAGTAACAGCCACCAAGAAAATGACCTTCCAAGGCCAAGTACTTCAGATGGCAGGAATTCAGTGGCTCAAAAGGAGCTTTCATCAGCTGAGTGAGAACGAAGTTGAGATCCCATGACACTGGTGGAGGTTCGACAGGGGGTTTTGACAAAAGCAAACCTCTCATGAAGCAAACAACCAGAGGCTGTCCAGAGATGGGCTTACCTTCTAAACGCTGATAAGTACTAACTGCACTAAGATGAACCCTTACGGAGTTGGTCTTAAGACTAGACTCAGACAAGTGCAGAAGGTATTTAAGCAGGGTCTGTGTAGGGTAAGTAAGGGGATCTAGGGCCTTGCTTTCATACCAGACGGCAAACCTCCTCCACTTAAAAGAGTAACACCTCTTAGTGGAATCTTTCCTGGAAGCCAGCAAGACTCAGGAGACACCCTCTGAAAGGCCCAAAGAAGCAAATTCTATGCTCTCATCATCCAAGCTGTGAGAGCTAGAGACTGGAGGTTTGGATATAGAAGCAACCCCTCGCTCTGTGTGATGAGGGTCGGAAAACATTCCAATCTCCACGGTTCTTCGGAGGATAATTCCAGAGAAAGAGGGAACCATATCTGCTGCGGCCAGTACAGCGCAAACAGAATCATGGTTCCGTGGTTTTGCTTGAGTTTCAACAAAGTCTTTCCCACAAGAGGAATCAGAGGATACGCATACAGAAAGCCTGTCCCCCAACTGAGGAGGAAGGCATCTGATGCTAATCTGTCGTGGGCCTGAAGCTTGCAACGGACCGAGGGAGCTTGTGATTAATCTGTGAAGTGAAAAGATCTATTGAGGGGGTGCCACACGCTCAGAAGATCTTGCGAGCTATGCTTATACTGAGACCACTCGTGCGGTTGCATTATCCTGCTCAGTCTGTCGGCCAGGGTATTGTTTGTGCCCGCCAGATAAGTGGCTCGAAGGGACATGCCATGTTGGCGAGCCCAATACCACATCCAGAAAGCCTCCCAATACAGAGGGAGTGACCTGGTGCGCCCCCCCCCTAACTTGTTGGTGTAATACATTGCAACCTGATTGTTTGGATGAGAACAATTTGGTGAGATAGCCGATCTCTGAAAGCCTTTAGAGTATTCCAGATTGCCCGAAGCTCCAGGAGGTTGATCTAAAGATTATTTTCCAGGGAGGACCAAACTCCTTGAATGTGAAGCCAAGCTATATGAGCTCCCCATCCCAGGAGAAATGCATCCGTCATCAGCACTTTTTGCGGCTGAGGAATTTGGAATGGAAGTCCCAGAGTCAAACTGGATTGAATTGTCCATCACTGAAGGGAGCGTATAAACTCTGGGGACACTCAGATGACATCTTCTAGCCTCCCCGTGGCTTAATACCACTAAGAAGCCAGGGCTCATTGAGCTGATCTCATGTGAAGATGTGGCAAGAGTGTAACATACACTATGGAAGCCATGTGGCCCAGTAATCTCAACATCTGCCGAGCTGTGACCTGCTGAGAGACACGAACCTTGGACGCCAGCGAAACAAGATTGTCCGCTCTCATCTCCAGGAAGTATGCTCGAACCCTCTGTGTGTTGAGCAGGGCTCCTATGAACTCCAAATCACTGGACAGGGTGTAGATGGGATAGTTTAGAACGAACCCTAGTAGCTCTAGCACCCGAATAGTCATCCGCATGGTCTCCCAAGCACAGTCCTCAGAGGGGCTCTTCATGAGCCAATCGTCAAGACCTGAGAACACATGGACTCCCAGTCTGTGTAGCGATGCTTCAACCAGTGGCGTAGGAAGGGGGGGCGGTCCGCCCCGGGTGCACGCCGCTGGGGGGGGTGTCAGCTCCACCGGTTCCCTGCTCCCTCTCGCCCGCCCCTCGCTTCCAAATCAAGTAAGAATGCGCTCTGGAGGGGGGAGAGTGCACGCCGAGGGGGGGGGGGGGCGCCGTGCTGCACCCGGGGGGGGGGTGCGCAGCGGCGACCCGCCCCGGGTATCAGCCGCCCTCACTACGGCACTGGCTTCAACTACTGCTAGACATTTGGTGAAGACCCTGGGAGGGGTGTGTAAACTTCCTCCTTCTCTGGTAGGGCCGGGCCACCATCCCGGGCTTAGCATTCCACTCTCAGTCACCGCAAAGTAAACACCTCTCCAATGCCAGTTAAGGGGAAAATCCCTTTTATTGTAGTCCACATCCACAGCACATGAGCAAGTTTAAGTACACCCCCTCCCCCAGTCTCAAAACCCCAAAGAAACAGTCCCAGTACTTCAGGAGTCCTTTGTACCCTGAAGGCAACAGATAAGCTTCTCCTCCTTCCCTCCAAAATAAACACTTTTACCTCCAGTGATTTCAGTAGCTTTAGTTCTCAGCAGTACCAGCTCAATTCTGCCTTTTCCCCAACCAGGAAACTCCAATCTTTGAGGTTCACTGCCAGAGAAGTGCTCCTCCCTCTGCACAGCACCAAACAACCCTGTGGCCTCCCACCCACTGCTCTTCTCTCTAGACCAAAGTCTTATCTGGACCCCTCCTCCTCCATGCGTTCCTCCCCACCGGGTATAACAGCAGATAGATCGGTCTCACTTACTTCCCATTCCATGTCCCTTCTCCCCTCCCTTTCCTCTACCCCTCTTCTCTTCAAAGGCTCCAGGATCGCAGCCCTCTCCTTCTCACAGGTGGCAGGAATTATGTACTGATTCTTAAGCCAGGGAAACTGATTCCCCTGGTTCATACGCCCCCCCCTCCTGGTAACTACTGCCTCTCCATTCTCCTCACTGCTGCTGCTGGTGCCAGCTCCTGGAATCCGATCCGGGTTTTGGGTCCCACCCCTTCCCCTGCTGGATTCTGGGTAGGGTAGTTCTGGCTCCCCCGGCTTCAAGAGGGGTTCCCGGGGTCCTGTCCTATTACAGGTGCCATCAATGGATTGAATAATATTGGGGAAAGCGGTGAACCGTGGGGAACACCACAGTCTGCTTTCCAATGGGAAGAGGTTGTTTTATTCATCTTTACTTGATAAAACCTAGTAGTCAGGAATACATTGAATCATTCAATCACCTTTTCTTCGATTCCAATTTTATCGAGTATTCTTTGTAAGATTTAGTGATCAAACATGTTGAATGCGCTGGACATAAACTGTAGTAGGAGGATATTTTTCCCAATTTGAGATTTCCTTTTTAAAATTTTGCTAGTAATGTAATCATAACCATTTCTGTACTGTAGCAAGTCCTGAAGCCTGATTGGGCATTGTGTAGTATAGAGAATTTATGTAGTTAACTAGCTGGTTGGCTGCTATGCCTTCTTATTTTGGTGAATAGAGGTATGGAAGCCACTGGTCTGTAGTTCGAGGTGTCATTGTTTTTCTTGGTATCCTTTGAAATTGGCAAGATTCATTGGGAATCATCCTTCTTGAACATGAAGTTGAGGTGAGAGGTAAGTTGGTCAGGGGGTGTTTTCAAGAAGTAATTGGGGCCTGTATCCAACATGCAGTAGGTGATGGAGAATTTTCTCACTGCTTATAATGCGATCGTCTTGGGCTTTTTTTTTTTTTTTTTAAACAAATACAGCTCCTCTGTCGGCAATGTCTAGCTACACCAACGTGGGGCCTACCCCCTCTGCCTGCATGAAAAACAATCTAGCCAATGTCTAGCTACCCCCAGAGTAAAAACAACTTTGGATGAGCTCTGTCTACATGGATGAATGCTGCTCTCGGTGCAGGTGTAAAAACAACTTCAGGTGAGCTCCAGCTACGCAGCTGAAGGGTTTCATGTTCTATTGACCCCACTATAAACGCGGCCCTGCATTTAATGCAATCATATTTTATGGATCCCAATCATCACGTTATATTGGGGTAAATATAACTTTAGATCCAGGACAGAGATATACAAGTATAAAATGATAAATTTACTATATGTAATCATGTTTTTTTAAATTATGATGCTGGAGTCTGAGTCAGTACATTTTTACCAACTCAGACTCCACCCAAAACTGCTTCTAACTCCAACTCCACAGTCCCGGTTAGTACAGTTTATGAGAAAAGTCACTGCTTATCTCTGAAGTAGCATAGACCCTTGCTACGTTTTGGGACTCTGCCAGATAGTGGAGTGGAGTAGTCGTCTAATGGTTAGCACAATGGGCTCAGAACATGGAGAACTGGGTTCAATTCCCACTGCATCTCCTTGTGAGCCTGACCAAGTCATTTAAACCTCTACTGTACCAGCTACAAAGCATACTGAGAGCCCACTAGGGTCAGAGAAATGACCACAGACAGGTGGTACATCATATCCTTTACCCTTTAATTGTGACCAGGACTGGCCACTGTTGGAAACAAAATGATGAGCTGGATGGACCCTCGATCTGAGCCAGAAGGGGAATGTTCTTATGTTTATAGTAGTGTTAGCTTAATGAGATTTCAAGTTGCATCAATTGAGGGCGGTGTGTTCATTTTTTTTTTCAGAACGGTTTTGTGTGATAGTTCAAATGATAATCCTTCCACATATTGATTACTGCAGTGTTCTGTATGCTGATATACATCAAAAGCGATTGAATAGACCCCAGTTATTGCAAAACACTGCAGCAAAATTGATATGTAGACATAAGGAGTATGATCAGTTATCTCCTCTACTGACTTCATTGCTTGCTGGTGAGAGATCGGGTGGATTTTAAAGTAGTGCGTTTGGTTTATAAAATCTTTACAGGCTGTTGCCTAGTTTCTCATGTTCAGTTGTTAACTTTTCCTGCCAGTAAGATAATGGCCTGTTTTAGCTCTTTGTTGAGACTTGGTTTCCCTTCAGTTAAAGATGTACATTTTAAACATCTTCATGATAGCTTGTTTGACTATCAATCCTGTAAGATCTGAAATATTATACCTGTTTCTATTTGGACCATTCCTACTTAATGTTCAGAAATGCTTTTAATATTTGATAAATATTTAGGTTTTGCTTAAGTTGATGTAATCTCTTTTCTGTAACCTACTTTGATTCCTTTGTTGACTTAAGCAGGATATAAGTGATGGAATGAAATGCCAGGGCTTTTTTTGAGGGGGTACTGAGTGCCGGCACCTCTTCCACTGTCTACTAAATTTGACCCATGGTTCTCGTATTTTAATGAAAGAGCTAAGGTTCTACATACAAATTCCGCCTTGTCATAGATTCCATGACTGGTTGCAGGGGTCCTGGCTATTGTAGGGTGGGTCCCTCAATGATCACTCCACCCCTGAAGGGTAGCCTGGCATTTGAGTACCGGCACCTTTTTGCTAGATGAAATGCACTGTGAAATGCTATAGGTTTTATACAACAAGGTCACCACATAAGGTACTCAGCAAGATTTGGAGAGAAAAAGGTATTCCCTCACCTCAGGGATACCCAACAATTCACCAGTTTCTGGCTGAAATTTTGACCCTTGGCCTATGGCGGAAACAATGTGATTGGACAGTGACTTCTAATATCTTAAACTCTAGGAACTCTTCTTGATTGCTACCTTTTCCACTAAAACTGTGAACTTTAATGGTTTAAAAGAAATCCCGGACTGATGAGTATGGCATGGAAGAGGAGTGACTGATCCCAGGGGCCAATGGCCTTCCAGCATGGCTGGTCTCAACCCCAAGAATCCTGTATCCCATGGGTAGTAGCTCTCAATATGGGCGGTTACTTTCCATGAAGTACGTACTCCAGATCTTCATACCGGTGAAGAATTACAGACCAAAGAACTACACGATAAAAGAGTAGTTACTTACCTGTAACAGGTGTTCTCCGAAGACAGCAGGCTGCATATTCTCACAAGTGGGTGACGCCACGTCGGCCCCGGAGGATTTTAAAGCAAAATCTAAAAATCTCTTCTACGGCGTTCCGTCGCGCGAGCGAACGCACTGCGCATGTGCGCACACCTCTTCTCGCTCGCCGTGCAGACACGCCCCTCAGTTAAATCCAAAAGATGGAGGAGACAACTCCAAAAGGGGAAGGTGGGAGGGTTTGTGAGAATATGCAGCCTGCTGTCTTCGGAGAACACCTGTTACAGGTAAGTAACTACTCTTTCTCCAAAGACAAGCAGGCTGATATTCTCACAAGTGGGGTATCCCTAGCTTCCAGGCTTACACAACACAACAAACAGTGGTCAATTGAGTCTCGCAATGGCGAGGCCAGAATAAAATTGACCTGAAAAGAAGAAACATCTAAATGAGTGTAGCCTGGAACAGAACAAAAATGGGCTTAGGAGGGTTGGAGTTGGATTCTAAACCCCAAAGAAGTTCTGCAGCCCCGACTGCCCAAACCGACTGACGAGTCGGCTATTGCTGAAGGCAGTAGTAAGATGTGAATGTGTGGACTGATGACCACGCCGCAGCTTTGCAGATCTCTTCAATAGTGACTGATCTTAGATGAGCCACCGACTCAGCCATGGCTCTAATTTTGTGAGCCGTGACATGGCCTTCTAGAGTCAGTCCAGCTTGGACAAAAATGAAGGAGATGCACTCTGCTAGCCAAGAAGAAATTATGCGGTTTCCGACAGCAACTGGCATTAAAAGAAATAAACAACTGGTCGGACCGTCCGAGGGAGCTCGTCTGCTCCACGCAAAAAGTGCGGAGCTTGCTTTCGCCAGGGCTTGTAAGATGAGGGAGAAAGAATGTTGGCAAGACAACTGACTGGAGCAGATGGTACTCCGATACCAGCGCCAGTAAGAACTTTGTCTGCATGCGGAGAACTACTCTGTTAAGATGAGAAGTAAGGTAAGGCGCTTGAGCTACTAGAGACCGAAGCTCACCGACCTTACGAGTTGAAGGAACAGCCACTAAGGAAAACGACCTTCCAGGTCCAATACTTCAGATGGCAGGAACCCAGTGGCCCGAATTGAGCTTGCAGCAGCTGGATGAAAACGACATTGGGACCCCAAGATACTGGATAAGGAGTGATAGGAACTCTGACCGAAGCATAAGAGCCAACTGTCAAAATTATTGTGGGTGCTAAGCCCAACAGAAATAATCTCCCTTAGACACATACAAGGAATTTTCTCAATATTGGGGGAGAAATAAACCTCTCGTGAAGTGGACAGCTAAAGGCTGACCTTTCACACGTTGATGATAAGCTCTTATTGCACGAAGATGAATACTGACAGAGTTGGTCTTGAGACCAGACTCAGACAGGTGTAGAAAGAACTCAAGCAAGGTCTGTATAAGACAAGATGCAGGATCTAGGGCCTTGCTGTCACACTAGACGGCAAACCTCTTCCATGAAAAAGAATATCACCTCTTTGTGAAATCTTTTCTGAAAGCAAGCAAGAGTCGGGAGACACTCTGGAAAACTCAACGAAACCCCACTCTCAACATCCAGACCGTGTGAGCCAGAGATTGGAGGTTGGGATGTAGAAGTGCCCCCTCGTTCTGCGTAATGAGAGCTGGAAAACATTCCAACTCCAGAAGAAGAGGGAATCCTATCTGACGCAGCTAGAAAAGAGCAATCAGAATCATGGCTCCACAATCTTGCTTGAGAAACAGCAAAGTCTTTTCCACCAGATGTATGGGAGGATACGCATACAGAAAACCTGTCTCCCAAAGAAGGAGAAAGGCATCCGATGGTAGCCTGCCGTGAACCTGCAGCCTGGAACAGAACTGAGGGACTTTGCGATTGGACTAAGTAGCAAAAAGATCCACTGAGGGGTCTTTCGAACTATAGGCATGCTCAACTGTAGCATTATCCTGCTCAGCCTGTCGGCCAGACTGCTGTTTACGCCAATTAGATAAGTGGCTTGGAGAAAACATGCCGCATTGCGGGCCCACCGCTACATCTGCATGGCATCCTAACTCAGAGGGCAAGATCCAGTACTCCTTTGTTATCGAGTACATCACAACCCGATTGTTTGTTGAATTAAAATAATTTGGTTGGATAGCCAGGAGGGATGCAACCTTCGTCAGCAGCTTTTGACTGAGTAAGGTGCCTCAGAATCAAAATAGAGAGAATTAACCACCTCTGAGGGGAATACCGAAGACTGGCGGACAGTCGGGTTACATCCTCTAGATACCCTAAACTTGATACCACTGGGAAGCTAGGATGCACTGAGCGGATGTCATGTGCAAAAGTGCCATGGGAGTTACGTGAACTGTGGAAGCCATGTGTCAAGAAGTCTCAATATGTACTGTGCTGTAATCTGTTGAGACGGGCAATCATCGTGTTAAGGGAACACATGCACTCTCAGTCCATGAAGATACGCTGCAACAACAGCCAGGCACTAGGAAAAAAACATACTCTGGATGCAAAGAGAGTATAAGTATCCTGTAAATCCAGAGAGCATAACCAATCGTTTTCCTGAAGTATGGGAAGAAGGATGCCCAGGGAAAGCATCCTGAACCAAATCTGTTTAGGCCCCTTATGTCTATGATGGGACGCAACCCACAAAGAAAGACCTGGAATAGAATCTCAACCCTTCTTGCCCTGGTGGAACGGGCTCGACTGCATTGGAACTGAGAAAAGCAGAGAGTTCCTCTGCAAGTACTCACTTTTGATGGAAGCTAAAGGATTAAGCTTCCAATGAACAATGTGGAGGGTTTGATTCCAGATTGAGAATGTATCCTAACCGGACTAGTTGAAAAACCCCACCGGTTGGAGGATAAAAGAAGTCACCATTGGTGGAGAAAATGTAAACTTCCCCCCCGACAGGCAGAATGGCCGGTACGGACATTTTTTTTTTTTTTAGTGGCTATACTGAATTGGAGCCAGTCAAAAACCCCTCTGTTTCCTGGGGAATAGGTGCAGGGGCCTGATTAGGTGCACGCCGCTGACTAGAACGAGCGTGCTGAGGCATAGCCCGAACCGGCTGTCGAGAAGTAGGAGTATAGGTACGACCCCTTAAGGCACAAGGAAAACTACTCCTCTCTCTAAAGAACTTCCAAGATGAGGAAGTGTATGCACAGCATATCTACAGTTTTCTGCTGAGTCTCCTCCTCCAGGAGAGAGGCACACAGTCATGAGAGTCTGCGCATCACTGTACCTAGAGCAGAAATCTAGGTGTTACATTACAAGTGTCGAAAATGCCCTTGGACAGGAACCTGCGACACACCGTGTGCTACCTGACCACTTGGTGAAAAGGTTTAGCCTACTCCGGTGGGAATGCTCGTAAAGATCTGACAAGACTTGATTTGGGATGCGATCATGCCAGCCTGGTACGCCATTCTCCAAAAGAGGCTAAGGATGTATGCTCTGGCCCCGGGGGCGCCGAAATAAGTTCTTAGAACTCCTATCTGTTCTGAGTGCAGAAGACTCAGGTGAAGATAGTAGTCCAGGACCTCTAGCATCTGGGCATTGGGATTCACAATCTCCACTGTAATGTCAGATGACCATCATTGAACTGAACTAACTACTCAAACAGAGCAGCTCAGATCCAAACGCGTCCGATATGGAGGCTACTATGGGTCGAGAAGTTGCCCCAGTAGGGTGCGAACACCCATACCAGAGGCAGCATCGGTGAAGGAGACCAGGTGAAAAGCCAGATGCCGCAGGAGGCGGTAGCACCCATGGCATCCAATGGTACCCATGGTCCCGAAGCCAAGGACAAAGTCTGGAAATACAAGGGAATCGAAACCAGACTGCTAGACCATGGCACCGATGGTACCGATGACACACATGGTACCGATGGACCCCGGTACCAATGGTACCCATGGTACTTGGTACCGATGATAGTCATGGTATCTGGTATCGATGGTACCCATGATACCTGGTACCGATGGTAGCCATGACATGTGGTACCAATGGTACCCATGATATCCGGCACCAACAGCACCGACGGTACCGATGGTACACATGGCACCGACGGTGCTCATGACACCTGGTACCAATGGCACCCATGGCACCGATGGTACCTGGTCATATCTGGTATCGATGGTACTCATGTGCCGACGGCATCCATGATACCTGATACCCATGTATCCACGGTACCGACAATACCTGATACTATGGTACCGATGGCAGTCATGATACTCGGTACCGATGGGCGATGATACCTGGTACCGATAGTCGATGGTGCCCATGATACCTGGTGCCGATGGTGCCCATGACTCCCGGTACCGACAGCACCCATGGCACCGATGACACTCGGCATCGACGGCACCCATGGTACCGATGATACCCGGTGCCGACGGGACCCATGGTACCGATGATACCCGGTACCGACGGGACCCATGACACCGACCATGGTACCAATGTAGTTGGTATCGATACTCCTCGGTACCGACGCACCGATGATATTCGGTACCGACAGTACCCATGGCACCGATGATACTCGGTACCGACGGCACTCATGGCACCGATGATACCCGGTACCGACAGCACCCATGGCACCGATGACACTCGGCATCGACGGCACCCATGGTACCGATGATACCCGGTGCCGACGGGACCCATGGTACCGATGATACCTGGTACCGACGGGACCCATGACACCGACCATGGTACCAATGTTCCTGGTATCGATACTCCTCGGTACCGACGGTACCCATGACACCTGGCACCGATGGTATCCACGGCACCGATGATATCTGGTACCGATGTACCGGTGCATCGACGTCCAATGCCAGGATACCTCCATAACAGAGGGAGCAACGCTCTCGGCACCGACTGATGTCTGAAGCCCGGATACCTCCATAACCGAGGGAGCAAAGCTCTGGGCATCTCCTTTGGGCATCCCTGGCAGAGTAGAATACGTCTCGTTTCTTTGAGACACTACTTGCGCTTCACAGGGAGATGATCCGGCCCAAGACACATCCGCCGATGCGCCCGAATGACCTGCCAAGCAGGAGGCGCCGAGGCAGGTGGAGACCTATTCAATGCATAACTATACCCAGCGTGCATCGGTCTCTGTCGGACTCCAGAATGATCTCCTTTGGGCATCCCTGGCAGAGTAGAATACGTCTCGTCTTTGAGACACTACTTGCGCTTCACAGGGAGATGATCCGGCCCAAGACACATCCTCCGATGCGCCCGAATGACCTGCAGAGCAGGAGGCGCCGAGGCGGGTGGAGACTCACTTCAAAGGTTACACCACTGTTATTGTGTCACCAGGTTGCCCATGCAGTGGCTGACCAGGGATGCACCTGCTTAGGTTCCTGGTTTTTCCTGTGACATACACCTTCACACTTGTGGGGCTTAAAGACAGTGGTGTGCTGGAGCAGGCTCTCACAGCTCTGGAGAGCCATTTGTAAAGTTTTAATAAATGGATCCTAAAAATGTGGGCTTGTTTAGTTTGCTGGCGAGAGAGAGCCCACAGATAACAATATGCCAGCATTTTTATAAGAAAAGAGAAGCTTATATGCTTTGTTTTCCTTTCAGGCACAGCCCCTTGTGACTCTGGCAACTACTTAACTTTTCCTTGCCCCAGGTACAAAAAAGTACCTGTATATATAAGCCACAATGAGCCTGCCATGAAAGGATCAAATGAAAAAATAAAGAACACCCAAAAAGGGTAAAATAAAAAAATAAAAAAGAGATTTTACTCCGAGGACCTGAAGAAAACACGAAGCACTAACAAACTCCGTGTCTCCTCAGACGCGGAAAAAGAAAAACTGAGGGGCGTGTCCGCACGGCGAGCGGGAAGAGGTGTGCGCACATGCGCAGTGCGTTCGCTCGCGCGACGGAACGCCGTAGAAGAGATTTTTAGATTTTGCTTTAAAATCCTCCGGGGCCGACGTGGCGTCACCCACTTGTGAGAATATCAGCCTGCTTGTCTTTGGAGAATGTGAGATATCCCACATCTAAAGCAATATGTTTAAAAAGGATTCATGGGAATTAATTTCTTTACAGGCAGTCAAGATGTGGAATGATGTCCTTTGAGACATTAGATCCATTCCATCTTATTTTGCTTTTAGAAAGGCTTTACCAATAGAAATCAAACAAAATAAAACACGGAAAAGAAAATAAGATGGTTGCCCTTCTTCGTCATTTGCTTATTTCCGATCTGACGAAGAAGGGCAACCTTCGAAAGCTAATCAAGAAATGTATTAAGTTATGTCCAATAAAAAAGGTATCATCTTATTTTCTTTTCCATGTTTTATTTTGTTTGATTTCTATTGATAACCTTAAGAGTGGACTAACACGGCTACCACACTCCTCTACTTAAGAAAGGCTTTAAAAACATTTTTGAGTTATAACCTACTTGTACTTGTTTGATGTAACTTATAGCTAACTAAATGTAATTCCCCTTTTTGTGAAGGCTTATTTTGTTTGTTAACTGCTCCAGATCCTTTGGGAGAGTTGGCAGTTTATAAAACACGAACAGACAGTGATAAAAAATATCAGTTTCAGGGTATTTACCTGGTAGCAGAGATGAAGTCAACAGGTTTCAGAAAGAGCTAAGAGACTACACTAGCAGTATTAGACTGAGGACTCATCACAGTGTATTGAATAGCAGAGTCCAGCTTTGGCTGTCCTGGACATCACATACATCACAACAAATGCGGCAACTCCAACTTCTGCAGAATACAGCTGCTAGATTTTTGGATCAGGCAGGTTTTGTGAAGTTGACTAAGATTAGAACCTCAAATTCCATTTAAAATAGCCTGTGTGGTCTATAAATGTGTTTATGGTGCTAATTCAGTTATGGTAGGAAACTTCCTTGCTTATATTCCCAAGTTATAAAGGGCATCTAGGGAGTTCTAAAAATCTCTCTCGATGTCCCTTCTGTAAAAAAAACATGCGATTGAAGTCTGTTCGGAAACATTCTTTTGCTTTCCAAGCACAAAAATATAGAATAATCTACCTACAACAGTTTGCTTAACTACTCCTTACAGTTCATTTTGAACAGTTTTTAAAAAAACTTTTGTTCGTTTCTTAATGTTTTATAAAAATGACTTTGATGAATATTTTTTTAATTAAAATTAGATTATTGATTTTAATGTAATTCTATCCAGTTGGGGTCTCTCTTTGTTCTGTGATCCACTTTGAATTGCAAGTTAAAAGCAGAATAGAATAGTATAGTAACTGAGCCCAAAGACAACTTAGCACTCGGAACCACTAATGTGCTTTCACTAGGCCCCAGCGAAATAATTGCCTTCTCACCAGAACCAATTCTGAATATATTATTCATTAGGCTCAGCTAGGGCTCCTTTACACTAGGCTCCTGCTGGAGATCTCTGTTCCCTAGAGCAACTAACTTCTACTAAGCCCAGCTACAGTTGCCCCCTTCTGTAGGTTGCTTAACTGTCCTCAGTGCAAGCAATAGCATTCTATGCCAATGGAAAGAGCTAAACCCAAATTCAGTTTGTCATTTTACAGCGCACATACCTTACAAAGGAGCTGGAGAAGAGCCCTACTAGAGCCACAGTAGCCCCAATCACAGCTGTTTTTCGACATCCAAATATATCTGTGAATACACTGACGATGGGGGAGCAGAAGAAGATCATTCCCATACACAGTGAGCTCACCCAGGCTGCAAGACAGAGAAAGAAACAAGACATCAATGTGACAGCTGCAATACCTATCCCAAGAAACCTCAGCACACTGGTTTCATATCCTTTTCTCCACTGTCTTCTTCCTGTTTTGTAGTTACTAGTTTTGCCCTCTGTGGCAGTGAACCTCATTCTAAAAGCCTGACCTACTGCACCTGGAACCTAATGAACTGCCTGCTGGATGGGCTATATAAGCCACAGTTATTTATAGTAATAGTATATTCTATCAGTCTGAGGTTAAAAATCAATAATGGTACAATCCATATGCAATAAACATGTTAATGGAGATTACATCTTTCTGTAGAGGCACTCCAGTCAGTCAGGTTTTGAGTATATCCACAATGAATATTGAGAACGATTTGCAAGCAGTGGAGGCAGTACATGCAAATCTCTCTCATGAATATTCATTGTGGGTATCCTGAAAACCTGACTGGCTGGGGTGCCTCCAGGACCAGGTTTGGGAACCACTGCTCTAGAGTTTTACAGGTGGAGTTTTACAGTTGGGAGTAGAGGAGTGTGGTAGCCGTGTTAGTCCACTCTTAAGGTTATCAATAGAAATCAAACAAAATAAAACATGGAAAAGAAAATAAGATACCACCTTTTTTATTGGACATAACTTAATATAGAAATGTATTAAGTTATGTCCAATAAAAAAGGTATCATTTTATTTTATTTTCCATGTTTTATTTTGTTTGATTTCTATTGATAACAGTTGGGAGTGAAATCAGAAATGTGCTACTCAAGCTCACTTAATATGAACTCAACTTCCTGTAGTCAGGCTACATCAGAAAAACCTAACGATCTCTCCTAAACTGGGTAGTCTACTTTGTTTTTAATCACACAAAATAGTCCTTCCTAGTCCACAATCTTTACATTTTATAAGAACATAAAAATAGCCGTACTGGGTCAGACTAATGGTCCATCTAGCCCAATATCCTGCTTCCAACAGTGGCCACTTCAGGTCACAAGTACCTGATAAACTGATCCCAGGGACAACCAGTGGCTTTCCCCATGTCTAGCTCAATAGCAGACTACGGACTTTTTCTCCAGGAAGTTCTCCAAATCTTTTTGTAAACCCAGATACATCAACCACTGATACCACATCCTCTGGCCCAGTGATACTGAGTACTCACATCAACACAGTCATCACCATAAACAATCTGCATCAGGCAGTGAATTTCAATTGGAGGGATATCGCAGCACATTGATTAAATAGCACCGATTGCTATAGAATACAATACAATAAATGTTATAACCCACTGAAAACCAAAAATAAACTCAGCACAGATTACAATCAAGAGGGCTAGCAATATCTAGTGAAATTACATAAACAGAAAAAAAATATTAGCAATAATTACTCAGGCAGATGATCAAAACTCCGGCTCTGCATTGAACAGCACACCAGAACTCTCCCCAAATGTTCAATGTTAATTACATGCAAATATAGGTACGCTATAAGCGTTGAGCATTCAGCTGTTCTGGCGTGCTATTCTGGCGCATGCACTCAGGCATGGAGACAGAGCATGAACAACAACAACAAAAATCTGACCAGCTCGACTCCAAGGAAACAGTCTACTACTGCTGAACCCTATCAGGAGCCAGCCCTAAATTATATCATGCCCAGCACTTCTCTGAAGAAAGCTGAAATGCCAGTATAGACTCAGCACAAGAAATACAACAGAAATAGACCCCAAAAGCTACTCTACCCTACCCTGAAACAGCTCACCAGAAACTTCACAGAGCAGCCAGACAGGAAAACAAGGGGAAACAGCACCTTACTGAATAAGAGAAGATGAAAGACCAGGCTGGTGTCCCTGCATGAAGTGCAAAGAAGCAGCCCCTGAGCCCAGAGCTCTGCCTTCACAAGCAGGATTGGCCGTCCCATGGGCTAATCTACAAGGAACAGTTGAGAAAGGAGGAGGAGGAGAGGAGAGGAGGGGGCTTCTCCTGTACCCTTATGTCAGCTCTGAGCTGGCTTAATTCTGGGGCGGTAAGGCAGTTTGGGGTTTGGGCACTATTCTTCTGATCATTGGGAGGGAATGGGTAGTTATTTAATTTGTCTACCTCTTATGCTATGCTCTGGCGCGCTCAGTATTCCCCGCACTAGAGCCCTTCGATCATTCAGCACCAGCAAATACAGGCGCTAGTCTGGCGCTAAGGGTCTCTAGCGCTTGCATTTGCTTTTGAGCATCTGCTCAGAGAATTTATTAAACAGGTACGTTTTAAGTAATTTTCTAAATATCTTAAATAACAAACCTTAACTGTTCAGGTCTTTATCTGCAGTCATTTACTATGTTATCTGCATATAATAGTAGTAATTCTCCTGATCATAGGGGAGAGTTGGGAGCCTTGGGGAACCCCACATTGCGTAATCCTTTGAAAAGGTTTCTGTTTTGTTTCAAACGAATTTGTTGAACCATTTGAGAACTGATACGGTTTTCCCAATCTGGTTCAATCGCTCCAGTAATAGTGGGTGATCCACCACGTCGAATGCTGTCGAGATGTCAAACTGAAGTAGCAGAACCTGCTCACCCTTGCATAGGTATCGTTTGACAAATGTTTTATTTATTTGTGACATTTATATCCCACATTATCCCAAACAAGTTTGAGTTCAATGTGGCTTACAATAAACAGTATAGGATGCATAACAAAGAATAATGCATAAGAAAGTAATTCATTGTAAGAATCTAATTTTACAATACAATATCAAACATACTGGGATAGCTATGGATATTTAACATTTAGAAAATCTATTATGAATGAGAAATTATACATGAAGCAAAGAGAAAGTTAATGGTAAATAGAGTAATAACCAATTCAGGTCATAATTAGTTGTTTGAGATATGGTTGTTCTTTGTGAGGGTTTGTTTGAATAGGAACGATTTGAGGATTTTGCAGAATCTAGTATATTCCTGTATATTTCTTATTTTGGGTGGTCAGGAGTTCCACCATTTGGTTCCTAGGTAAGTGAAGTCTGCAGAGTGGACAGTTTGTAGATCACTTTTTTTGCAATTTGGGAGGTGTAGTCTGAGAGAGTTTCTTGCCTCATATTCAGAGTTTTTGAGGTAAGTTTATTAACCCATTAGTGCCCAATGTTCCCATATTTGTATTGGGCACTATTAGGTTAATGGTACCATATAATCTGGAGCTGTGCCATTTAGTATTTGAAAGATAAAGGTACATAATTTGAATGTGATTCTTGCTTTGATGGGAAGCCAGTGTAATTTGATTAATAAAGGGGAGGCACTTTTAAAACGAGAGATTTTATATATGAAGCTGACTGCAGTGTTTTGAGCTGTTTGGAGTTTTTTCAACAGGTTCTCCTTACAGCCAACATATATGGCATTACAATAATCGAATTGGGATAATGTTAATGATTGTACCAATAGTCTGAATGTTTCTGTTTCTGATAGGGTCTGATCCTTTTTTAGTTTCCAAAGAGACCTGAAAGATTTTGTAATTACTAAGGAAACTTAAGTAAATGTTAATGTTTGTCTATAATTATACCTAGAATTTTCAGATTGTCAATGGGGAATGAAGTGTTGTCAATTGTGAAAATGTTGTAGTTGTTTTGGTCAAATAGGTTGGTAATGACCATTAATTTAGTTTTTTTTCTATATTTAGCTTTAATTTGGATTCTGAGGCCCAGATTTCCATCAAATTTAAGTCAAGCTTTGCCTTTTGTAAGATGTCTTTAATGTTCTACTTGAAAATTATGTATATGGTAATATCATCAGCATATATGAATGTTTTGAATCCTGCTGTTTCTAGTCTGTTGCCTAGTGGTGACATCATTACATTAAACAGAATGGGCGATAATGGAGAACCCTGAGGGACTCCACAGTCCGATGACCAAGGAGAGGATACGGTTCCTTTCATTTTCACTTTGTAAGATCTTAATTTCAGGAATCCTTGAAACCATTTGTGGACTGTGCCACATATATACCAAAGTTGTCTAGTATGTTTAGTAGGATATTATGATCTACTACATCGAATGCACTAGACATATCAAACTGCATTATTAAGATCTTAGACCCTATGCTAATTTCTATTCTGAGATTTGATACTAGGGTAGTAAGGACAGTCTCGGTGCTATAGCATGGTCTGAAACTTGATTGCGATTTGTGTATTAGGAAGAAAGGTAATCCATAGTTTGTGCTGCTACTATTCCTTCCATCACCTTTATCATCAAAGGAATGGAGGCTACTGGTCTGTAGTTTGTTACATCAGTTATGGTAATTGAATTGTTTTTTGGTATTGGTATTAGGATAATAGAACCTTTATTATCAGGGAAAGTGCCGTGGAATAGAAGAAAGTAGATATACTGCTGAATCAGACTGATGAATATATTAGGAGCTTCCTTCATAAGGTAACTACGACAAGGATCTAGTATTCATTGTGAGTTTGAATATTTTAGGAGGTAATGTTTTACTGTGTCATGGGTTGGTAGTTGGAAAGAAGACCAGATTCTGTTGGTGGCTATTCCTGTATGTGTTTCTGACTGTTTTCGTAAATATCTTGATAGTTGACTTAATTTGAGGATTCCTTTTCTGATTTTAACTATTTTTTGTTCGAAAAAAGGAACCAGTTGCTCTGCTGTTGATTTGTCTTTAGCCCATTTTCTTTTCCACTTTTCTACATTTTCTTTTCAAAAGAAGGATAGATTGATTAAACCAAGGTGAAATTTTCTGGGTTGATGTAAATTTGAGGAGAGCTATGTTACTTAAGATATTTTCACATAGGTCATCCCATTTTATGCGCAATCCATGAGCATGGGAATTGTGCCAATGAAAGCATGATAGAAAGGTCTCCACTTGAAAGCATGCAAAACTATGCATAGTCCAATTCAGTTGTACTGTCCTTTAGATGCCAATGACAAGACGATGGCACCTTCTTCTGTTAGCCTAATGTATAAGCTGAAGCCAGTTCTTCCTGGACATCTTTACTCAAATACTCCCAAGGCAAATTTATATCGTAATGACAGTTGCATATATGCAAAAACTATCAGTAGTGGGTAGAGAAAATTCTCAGAGGTCAAGCAGGCCTATAATTCTCACAAACGGGTAACGTGGGTCCACGTTGCCGGTCTGGAGCTTATAACAACCTTAGATAGGTCTTTGTGCGAGACGTGCTCCATCGTCCATGTATGATTGCTATCCTGCCTGGCGCAACAGCGTGGGACCAGCAGTTCTTTTTTTTCAGTGGTGAGGGGAGGATGTTTTTATTGTAAGCCATATTGAACTCAAACTTGTTTGGGATAATGTGGGATATAAATGTCACAAATAAATAAAATAAAGAGCTTTATAGAGAATGTCAATTGTTGGGAATTGCAGTTTAAGTTCATCTTGGGTCTATGTGTTCCCTAGAAAGGTGTTTTTGGTTGTCAACTACTTTCTAGTACCTTGTCACAATGGAGTTGTGGAATTCACATGGATCCTCTGCTCCCATTTGACTGCTGTACTCTCTCAACTCCTCTACCAGGGGAGCTGAAGGGCTTCTTACATTGCACAATACTAATGGCAAAGAAGTCGATCTTGTTGTATTGGTTGTCTCCATAGGCCCCATCCTTGCAGCAATGGCATTCTCATATGATTACCTTGTTACAAATTGAGCTATTAGCGGCTCAAGACATCACCTCCCCATCAGAGTGACTAAATTTATCTAGAGTAACTTTTGGAACACACTTTCGCCATGCGGCTCATAGTTGATTGTTGAACATTTAGGGTGGGGTACCTTGAAGGGGGAATGTTTGGATGGGGGGGGGGAGGAAGAGTGGTGTTTTTGATATTTCCACAGTTTGTTTTTTTATTATCCTTGTTTACATTAATAAAGACAGGGCCATAAAATACAAAAGGCATTCTTCTGTGTCACCTCCCAATAGGCTATTGCCTTTGAGAACCAAAGCGGCTTTCTTTTCCTCTTACTAAAACTTAAATGTCTGATATTTGTTTAACACTGGTCTTGGTCTTCCGTGGAGGTTACATTGAATGCCATCTGGAAGGCGCTTCGGGACCTGACGGCGGTAGTAAATAACTTTGTTTCAGATATAATGTTATTGGAGAGTTACATGGACAATTTGACTGAACCCTTTGAGAGTGAAAAATTGATATAATAAATGAAGTTCTACACAAGCTAGAAGTGGTTATGATCCTGAAAATGATAATGGACCAGAAACTTTGAATGATAAGGTGGATGTTATTGTGGATGATAAATGTTGAGATTATTGTTTTTCCCCAGAGTTCCAGGTATGACTCCTAAAGTTTTCCTCAGAAATATTTCCTTAATTATTACTTTGAAAGGAGTGAAGCCTGTGAAAACTGGGATTGCTTTAATCAGTGGGATTTGAATTAGAGACTTAAGTATATGTATTGTTAAATAATTTCTGGTTTTTAAAAGAGAGAGAACGTAATCAGATGTTTTTTTTTTTTTGTTACATTTGTACCCCGCGCTTTCCCACTCATGGTAGGCTCAATGCGGCTTACATGGAGCAATGGAGGGTTAAGTGACTTGCCCAGAGTCACAAGGAGCTGCCTGTGCCTGAAGTGGGAATCGAACTCAGTTCCTCAGTTCCCCAGGACCAAAGTCCACCACCCTAACCACTAGGCCACTCCTCCACTCCTAACTTTCTAACTAAAATCTGGACAATAAGTATGTTCTCAATGAAATGAATTGACTATACACCATATTTGGTCTTGAAGAAGCCAACCAGATGATCAATGTGGAATAATGAATTAGATGAGTAATATCTGGGGATAATCAGGTTAATACCATGTTTTCTTTTTTTCTGTTTACTGTTTAATTGATGATCTTGTCTTATCTCACTCTCCCTATTTTTCTTCACTTTGTGGTCTAAGAAAGAGAAAGATTGTATATAATCCATATATACAGTTGGGATTGTTTTCTTCTTATCTTGTATTAATGTGCAGTCATCTCTGTATTACTGTTTGCAAGTGACCCTTGTAAAATTAAAAATTAAATTATAAATAAATGATTTAATAACAACACTGGTCTTGGTAGAAAATCAGAGATTTATCTGTGGATTTCCTACTTACTTTAGAAGTGATTTTGCATTAGCCCTCCTACCCTCTCCCCCACCTTTTCTTGGAGGCAGGCTTTTGTTGCAAAGCAGCAGTGTAAGAAAGTGTTTCAATACACCACTGGAGATTGGTTTCACAGATAACACATTCTACAGATGTTAGGTTGTTTTTTTTAGATATGTAAAAGTGATAGCAGGAAGTGCCAAAATGGCATTGGAGGCTCAAGGGTAAAGGGGAGGAATATGTAGAAGCTGATAAGGATAAAGCTGAACTCCTTATTTCTGTTCTGTGATCACAGATGAAAGGCCAGGGGGGTAGGACTACAGAAAATAAAGGTTAATGTCTCTCTACCTTTTCTATCTATATGTTCCATCTCTGCTTACACCCTATGCTGTAAAATGTTTTATTGTGTTGGCATTGTAATGTGGTATACTATGCCATACTTTGTGTTTGAATATTTTTACTGCTGTAATTGTCTATTACTTATGTTTGACTTATGCTTGTTGTACACTGCCTGGAGTAAATTCCTTCAAAAAGGCAGTAAATAAATCCTAATAAATAAAAGAAAGTCTAATGAATAATGTGAATGGATGTATGGTAGACCAAGACAGATTCTCAGAACACTGTGTTCATAAGGAGGTAAACTAAAAATAGACAAAATGATGGGGCCTGATGGGATACATCCGAGGGTGCTCAAAGATGTTCTTGCAGCTCCACTGTCTGACCTCTTCAATGCTTCTTTAGAGTCTGGAGTGAAGAGCGGATGTGGTCCCTCTGCACAACAGCAGATGGAGGAGGTTGGGAATTACAGACCTGTCAGTCTGACCTTAGTGGTAAGTAAACAAATGGAAACACTTCTAAAGCAGAGGATTGTGAGGTTTCTCGAATCGAATGGACTGCAGGACCAAGGCAGCATGGTTTCACTAGATGAAGGTCTTATCAGACAAATCTGATTTGTTTGACTGGGTGACCAGACATTTGGACGTGGGATGAGCGCTAGATGTGTACTTGGAGTTTACTACTACTACTACTATTTAACATTTCTAGAGCGCTACAAAGTGTACGCAGCGCTGTACAAACACAGAAGAAAGACAGTCCCTGCTCAAAGAGCTTACAATCTAATAGACAAAAAGTAAAGCATTTAAATTTAAAATATTTAAGCAGTCAAGCACAAGAGAACAGTCACAGAAGGACTGAAGATGTTGAAGGGTGGTCAGTGTGATTAGGTGTAACTCTGGTTGGAGTAGTGGGAGAAGGTGATAGAAGAATAGAAATGGGTGAGGTAAAGTAATGAGTGGGTTGATAGGGAGGTTATATAAGACATGTCACTCTAGGGGTGGGTGGGTAGAGGGGTAGGGTGGGTGGAAGCAGGAGAAGGTATTCTCTGCAGCCTATCTGTGAGATGGAAAATGCTCTCTGAAGCTGCTGCTATAAGTTGTTAGTTTTCTCTCCCTGAAAGAGATCCAAGCCACACCCACGAAGTTCAAAGGGGAGGAAATGGCAGTGCTTGATGAAAAAGAGAGCTCAGTTTGATAGGAGATATACTATAGGATGTCATTCTGAGGCCAGGCTAAGTCTAAAGCAGGAGAAGGTATTCTCTGCAGCCTATCTGTGAGATGGAAAATGCTCTCTGAAGCTGCTGCTATAAGTTGTTAGTTTTCTCTCCCTGAAAGAGATCCAAGCCACACCCACGAAGTTCAAAGGGGAGGAAATGGCAGTGCTTGATGAAAAAGAGAGCTCAGTTTGATAGGAGATATACTATAGGATGTCATTCTGAGGCCAGGCTAAGTCTAAAGCAGGAGAAGGTATTCTCTGCAGCCTATCTGTGAGATGGAAAATGCTCTCTGAAGCTGCTGCTATAAGTTGTTAGTTTTCTCTCCCTGAAAGAGATCCAAGCCACACCCACGAAGTTCAAAGGGGAGGAAATGGCAGTGCTTGATGAAAAAGAGAGCTCAGTTTGATAGGAGATATACTATAGGATGTCATTCTGAGGCCAGGCTAAGTCTAAAGCAGGAGAAGGTATTCTCTGCAGCCTATCTGTGAGATGGAAAATGCTCTCTGAAGCTGCTGCTATAAGTTGTTAGTTTTCTCTCCCTGAAAGAGATCCAAGCCACACCCACGAAGTTCAAACTGTCAGTGGGGAGGGTGAGGGGAGGAAATGGCAGTGCTTGATGAAAAAGAGAGCTCAGTTTGATAGGAGATATACTATAGTTTAGCACAGCCTTTGACACGGTTCCGCACAGGTGACTAAAACTGTGGGACCTAAAGTGACTGACTGGGTTAAAAACTGGTTAAAAGTAAGGAGACAGAGGGTAGTGGTAAATGGAGCTTGCTCTGAGGGAAAGTATGTCAGTGATGTATCACAGGGTTCAGTTCTTGGGCTGGTTCTTTAACATCTTTGAGTGATATTGCAGAAGGACTGTCTGATAAGGTTTATCTCTTTGCAGATCATAAACTGTAATAGAGTGAACACCCCAGAGGATGTGAATAGCATGAGGAAGGATCTAGTGAAGCTTGAAGAATGCTGTAATAATTGGCAACTAAGATTTAATGCTAAAAAATAAAGGGTCATGCACTTGGGTTACAAAAATCCAAGTGACCAGTACAGTATAGACATGTGTACAAAGGAAGAGCAGGACTTGGGGGCAATTGTGTCTGATCTTAAGGTGACCAAACAAGTATAAAAGGCAACGGTCAAAGCCAGGATGCTCAGCTGCATAAGGAGAGGGATGACCAGCAGGAAAAAAAAAAAAAAAAAAAAAAAAAAGAGGCGATAGTGCCCTTGTATAAGTCTCTGGTGAGGCCCCATTTAGACTACTGTGTGCAGTTCTGGAGATTGCACCTATGGAAAGATATAAACAGGATGGAGTCAGTCCAGAGGGTGACTACAAAATTGGTCACTAGTCTGTCATAGAACCTATAAGGCCAGGTTTATGAACCTCAACATGTATACACTGGAAGAAAGGCGTGAGAGGGGACAGACAGAGACATTTAAATACCTCAGTGGATTTAATGTACAAAAGGTGAGCCTTTTTCAAACGAAGGAAAACTCTGGAAATGAGGACATAGAATGAAGTTAAGAGGAAATAGGCTTAGGAGTAATCTAAGAAAATACTCGTTCACAGAAAAGGTGGTGAATGCGTGGAATGGCTTCCTGGTGGAGGTTGTGGAGACAAGGACTAAATTTAAGAAAGCGTGGGACAGGCACATGGGATCTCTTAGGGAAGGGGGGTGGGACTTGATATACTGCCTTTTTGTGGTTACAATCAAAGTGGTTTACATATTATATACAGGTACTTATTTTGTACATGGGGCAATGACTGTCCCAGAGTCATAAGGAGCTGCAGTGAGAATCAAACCCAGTTCACCAGGATCAAAGCCCGCTATACTAAACGCAAGGCTACTCCTCTACTCCTCAGTAACTACTAACTCCAAAGGAGAAGTTAGTTGTTACTGAGAATGGGCAGTCATGTTTTTTACCTTCCTACCAAAAAGAATTTGTTGCCCTTAAAAATAGCTCCTTTCAGTTTTGCCCACAGCTTTTCTACTTTCCTCAGATGTTCCCCAACCAGCTAACTCCTTCATTATTCCCCTATCTTGACAAAGTTGGTTCTTTTGAAGCTTAGAAACTTCACCTTTGCATAAATATCAAGATGCTCAGGATTCAGCCTTAGTGTGTGGTTTTACCACATTCAAAGTATTTTTTAGGTTATCAATAGAAATCAAACAAAATAAACACACCTCTTTACTAAAGTATTTTTTGAACACACATTAAGAAAGATTGGCATGTTTACAAGCATATGATTTGGTTCCCCATCCTGTTTGCATTTTGTAGGACTAGAAATTCAAAAGACTGGCATATTTGTTCTCTTCAGTTTTCCCTGTGGCAATACAGCAGGAAGTAAGGTCGTCATCACTGTAACCACTGTTCTGTTTGCAAAGATGCAACTGTGATCAATTTAATTAGCCATCCGATGCTTCCATTTAAATATTAGATTACACTCTAATATGTCCTGTGCTCTACACAAGTCATCTATTGTATTCACTGTCTTCATTATCTGCTGTATATTGGTCATATTAAAATGTCGATCAGGGGACTTCCGGTGACGTCATCATCCTCGATGGCAGCCTAGGCTCGGAGCTCCCGGGCTTCTCTCGTTAAAATAGCGAACATAGAGGCGCAGATTGATGAAAAAACTAGCGATAACAAGCTTAAATCTAGTGGATGCAGTGACAAGTCAAGATGTCGCAGAAATCAAAAGTATCAGACTCTAAGAGCGGTCCGCGGAGCAGCCAAAGGGCGAGCAAGATTCATGGGCGCCATATGTCTCCACAGCACGAGGCTGTGTCGGATTCTGAATCGGTACGCTCTGACGATGAAACGGCTCGAGTTCGCGACTCGCAATTTACTAAAATACTTAAAGAACTCCGGAAAGATCTGGCTCATATGAAATCGGAGATTGTGGAAAGTATAGACAATTTAAGAGGTGAGATTAAAGAGGTCGGGACCCGATTAGAAGAGCTCGAAGGCCGAGTTGAGGAACAGGAGGAAGTGCTGGCGCAAGCAAAACAGCGTGAAGAGGGCCTCCTTACCCAACTAGAAGAATTACAATATAAAATGGACGATATTGAAAATCGGGGAAGGAGAAACAACTTACGCTTCCGGGGAATTCCGGAGGCAGGTGAACAAGAGGACGTGCTTAAAATAATAAATGAACTGTGTGCACAATTGCTGGAAGCAGGCCCAGACACAACACTCCCAGAAATTGAACGGGCTCACAGAGCATTGGGAAAGCCGTTGGCTAATAAACCACGGGATATTGTCGTACGTTTTTGGAAGTACGCTGAGAAGGAAAATGTGCTTGCTTTATCAAGACAAAAGAAAGACTTACAATTTCAAGAGAACGTAGTGACTATTTATCAAGACATCTCGGCCTATACATTACAACAAAGACGAACCATGAAACCCATCTTGGAGTTCCTGGGGAAACATAATATTAAGTATCGCTGGGCATTCCCGTTCTCATTGTGCTTTACTATAGCAGGCCATCTTCATAAAGTCCGAACTGTGGATATGGCTCGGCAACGACTGCAAAAGGCAGGGCTGATGGAAGTGGAGACAGAGCAGGCACCCGCGACAACATCCGTGACAACACGAGATAAAGTGCGGCAATGGCAGCAGGTCTTCAATAAAGCCAAGAAACCTCGAATGTCGACATCTAAATCGGTCACATGATCTCTGCTGAAATGGAGTCGACCTAAAGAACTGGTAGTGTTCTGCAATTGAACTAATGTGTCTATATGAGAAACCACTGGAGAAAGATATAGTCAATATCTGTGTATTACAAAAGAGTCGAGAGGGGTGGGGGGTTGGAGCTGGGGGCTGCGGATGGGTTTGTTGATCTTGCTGGGAGTTAAAGACAGGGGAGGAGCCGGGTTTTGGCTCTCTCCTTGTCTTTCCTCGTTTGGTGGGTCTTCTTGGCAGGGGGTTGGGCAGGGGAGGGTGGGAGGGGGGAGGGTATGGAGAGTACTTTACTCAAATACAGCATTCATGCTTACGACAGAGATTAAGTTGACACAACCCTAATGGTACATAAGGTACACATAGTAACCCTTAATGTGAGGGGCCTCAATGCTCCGAGAAAGCGTCAGCTAGTGTGGCAAGAAATTTTGAGATTAAAGCCACATGTTATACAGTTACAGGAAACACATTTGAAGAAAGCTCATGAAAATCTGTTTAAACATCCTCAATATTCCAAAATATACTTTGCATCTGATGTTTCTAATAAGAAACAGAGAGGGGTAGCTCTACTTTTTCACAATAGTCTTCCACTGCAGGTCCACCAAGTGAAACGGGACCAAAAGGGACGTTATGTTCTGCTCAGAGGTACTATAGGTGATAGAGAGGTTACATTTGGATCTATCTATGGCCCTAACTCAGAGCAACACTCCTTCTTTCAGTTGCTAAAGCGAACATTGTTAACAGTGAAAGGAGGGTCTGTGATATTAGGTGGCGACTTTAATGCTACCTTGCACCCAGAGTTAGATCGATCTGGCTCTCTCACCAAGAATGATAAGATACTTGCTAAACATTTTACCACTTTTGTAGAGGATATGGGGTTTAGTGATCCCTGGAGGGAAAGCCATCCCCGAGAGCGTGACTATTCCTATTATTCTCAAGCTCATCAGACATACTCCCGAATAGATTACATTCTTACAGATAAACTAATAGGAACTCAACTCGGGAAGGCCCAAATTGGGAATATTACCCTCTCTGATCATGCTCCATGTATGTTGCAGTGGGATAGTCATCTGGTGGAGAGCAGGGGAGGTACTTGGACTCTTAACAATCTGATCCTAAAACAAGAAGAGGCATGTACTGACTACATTAAAGTACTTGAGGAATATTTGTCATTTAATTTAAACTCAGGTCCCTCTGTAGCAATAATTTGGGATGCGCTTAAGGCAGTGTCCCGAGGTCATTTCATGACAGTAGCAGGACGACTTAAACGGAAAAGAGAGAGCGAATTAAACCAGTTGAGAAGCCAGATTGGGGAATTGGAATTAAAACATAAAAGTACTGGCTCTCTTAGATGTTCCGAGTCCTACAAGCTAAGAGGATACAATTAGATGCACTATAAGGTCAGGAGCTAGACTTCCTTAACGCAAAATTAAAGCTTCATAATTATACAAAGAAAAATAAGATTAGTAGGCAACTAGCGCTTAAACTACGAAAGCTTCGGATAGAGCGTACCATTTTTTGTATTAAGGGACAACAAGGGGAACGACTCCGACAGTCGCAGGAGATTAGAAATCGATTTAGCCAGTATTACGAGGCATTGTACTCTAGGGATGACTCGATCCAGGAGGGGGAAGTTCGATCATACTTGGAGAAACTAGATTTGCCCAATATTACTCCAGAACATAAGGTAGTGCTAGATGCTCCTATTGAGGCAAAAGAGGTGCTTACAGCTATTAAATCCCTAAAAACTGGTAAAGCGCCCGGGTTAGACGGGTATACAAGTGAATTTTATAAAAGATTTGCTCCATATTTAGCACCTTTATTAGCAGAAGTGCTTAACTCCATACGAACAGGGGGAAGTATGCCAGAAACTATGCGGGAGGCATGGATTGCTGTCATTCCTAAGCCCAACAAAGATGTGACTGAATGCTCCTCCTATAGACCAATCTCAATTTTAAATGTTGACGTGCGTATTCTGGCAAAGGTGCTGGCTACTAGGCTATCTGTAGTTTTACCATCTATCATTCACCCAGATCAAGTGGGATTCATTGCCAATAGACAAGCTTCTGATAACATACGGCGAACAATAGATGTTATGTATGCTGCAAAACAGAGAAACACACCCTATTGTTTGTTAAGTATCGATGCTGAAAAGGCATTTGATAGGGTTCATTGGCCTTTTCTTTATCAGATAATGCAGCGTTTTGGTATTGGCGCTCATTTTATGGGTTGGATCAGGGAATTTTACACCAGACCCAAAGCTTGTTTAAAGATCAATGGACATGTTTCCCCCTTTTTCGATTTACAAAGAGGTACACGCCAGGGGTGTCCACTGTCACCCCTTTTGTTTGCTATGGTGATGGAACCCCTGGCGTGGGTCATTAGAAATGACCCGGGAATTACGGGTGTGAAGGTAGGAGAGTGGGAATCCAAAGTTGCACTTTTTGCTGATGATGTTCTGTTGACAATCACATCCCCTTTGGACTCCCTTCCAAAGCTGTTTCAGAATATGGAGGACTATAGCAGGGTCTCTGGTTTTAAAATTAATTATACTAAGACAGAAGCACTAGCACAGGGAGTGGAAACGCAAATATATCAGACCTGTCAAAGGCTGTTCCCTTTGCGGTGGGTGACTGATGGTATTAGATATCTGGGAGTCTTTCTCATTAGTAATTTACAACGCCTAAGTGAGGTGAATTATAATCCCTTAGTGACTGAACTCAAGTCAGACTTGGATAGATGGGAACCGCTTGGATTGTCCTGGTTTGGCAGGATAGCCACAGTAAAAATGAATATTTTGCCGCGACTATTATATCTTTTTCAATCGATACCACTGCCAATAGATGAACACTTGCTTCAACGAGTGCAGAGCCGTTTGACAAAGTTTATTTGGCAAGGGAAAACGCTGAGGATTCACTCAAATGTGGCATATATGGCCCGTAAATCTAAAGGGGGTCTGGGAATTCCTCACTTGGAATTTTATCATAGGGCATCCCAGGTCAAAGCGGCGATAGAATGGTTCCAGGAGACTACTCATAAACTTTGGATAAAGGCGGAACAGCACTTACTTCGCAGCCCATTAAAATTAGGCCATCTGCTTTGGCTAGCACCTAAACATAGAAAGCTGGGAGCATGGGTGAGCCCTGTTATCCGTTATACACTTTCATGTTGGGATAAAATGGAACGTAAAAGGAAAATTTATAACTCTAAACTGTCTCCTATAGCATATAATTTGACTTTCCCTCTGGGATGTGAATCCTCGACGTTCACTAAATGGGCACGGAGTGGTATTGAGTTTTGGGGACAACTGATAAGTGGAGAGGGATTTGTCACGTTCTCGGAGTTGGCTGAAACTTATCATCTCCCTCAGAAGGATCAATATGCATACACACAATTAATCCACTTTTTACAATCCCCGGGGCTCAAAGCAAATCTATTTGGAGAGGTCACGTTCTTAGAGGAACTTTGTGTAAGAGAACAGGGAACAAAGGGACTAATCTCCCTGCTGTATGGATATTTGAGGGATGCACTTCCACAGAACTCTAGACATCGAGAGCAGTGGGAAAAGGAATTAGGAGTAACTTACACAGAGGCGGAATGGCAGAGATTTGAAAGAGGAACTACTAAAATTTCCCCAGCCATCAATATTCAGGAGAATGCCACAAAAATACTATATCGATGGTATCTAACCCCAGTAAGATTACATCACATGTTTAAAACAGTATCCCAGAAATGCTGGAGAGAATGTGGTCAACTGGGCACCATGGGCCATATATGGTGGACCTGCAGAAAGGTAGGGGCATTTTGGAGAACTATTCAAATGCGGATACAACAATGGGTAGGAGCTGCTATACCGTGGGATCCTGCCGTGTATCTATTTCAAAAACATATATTGGGCCTCAAAGAGGAGGGTAAGATTCTAGCTAAACATTGTTTGTGTGCAGGTAGATTGGTAATTGCACAAACTTGGAAACAGCGAAACTGTCCTTCCATAATTAGATGGAAAACATTGCTTGGAAATATTGCAGAAAAAGAGAGACTATTAGCGAAAGAACGCAAACAAATGACAAAATGGGAACGAATATGGGCCCCCTTGGGCTTGGGACCATAGATGGGATTGATGTTAATACTTTGAATGTCAAATGTGAGAGGCATGGTTTTCTTTTTATTTTATATGCTGGGTAATGTACCGGGTTATTAGGGAGGGCTCTAAGGGCGGGGGTTTTTTTTTTTTTTAGGTTCTTTGGGGTAAAATGGGAATAAAAAGTGAAGTCTAATTATAAGCTGTTTTTGGCTACCAACCCTGTTTATTGAATAGTATTTGATGTGAACAGTAGAGAATGATATTTTTCTTTTGGTACCGTTGTAATTATCCACTGCTGTATAGGGTTTTTTTTTATTCTACAATCTTTTCAATAAAGACTTCCTGTTAAATAAAAAAAAAAAAAAAATGTCGATCAGGACATTTATTCTTATACACCACAATTATCCAAAAACAAGGTTTCAGTTCAACCTGGCTTACAATTATTAGTTTTGGAGGAGCTACATTGTTATGTTACAGTTGCAGGCAATGTAGAACATAGGAAACATTTGGGTATTTGTAGTTATTCATAGTATTTCCTGAAGAGATAAGTTTTAAGTCTTTTCTGAATTGAAGATAAATATCTGAACATGTGAAAAAGATCAGTCATTCTGTAAAAGATGCCCCTTTGGTAGATCATTGGCTTGCTAACATGCCATCACTGACTTGGGTTTTTGGTTTTGGAATCCATTTCTGCTCCACAAGGAAACATTATTGAGCAGCTACTACACAAGGAAAACTGGGTCAACACCTGGCCGACTGTTGCCCCTACTGGTTTAAACCGAGAGGAAGAATGGCAGGCATATCATTGAAGATAATTAATGGTTCTTTGGCACTGGTCATTTCTGAATTCAAATGATTGAGATCCTATAAAGCGAATGCTACATACCTGTAGAAGGTATTCTCCGAGGACAGCAGGCTGATTGTTCTCACTGATGGGTGACGTCCACGGCAGCCCCTCCAATCGGAAACTTCACTAGCAAAGTCCTTTGCTAGCCCTCGCGCGCACCGCGCATGCGCGGCCGTCTTCCCGCCCGAAACCGGCTCGAGCCGGCCAGTCCAGTATGTAGCAAGACAATACACTTCAAGGGAAGACACAACTCCAAAGGGGAGGCGGGCGGGTTGGTGAGAACAATCAGCCTGCTGTCCTCGGAGAATACCTTCTACAGGTATGTAGCATTCGCTTTCTCCGAGGACAAGCAGGCTGCTTGTTCTCACTGATGGGGTATCCCTAGCCCCCAGGCTCACTCAAAACAACAACATTGGTCAATTGGGCCTCGCAACGGCGAGGACATAACTGAGATTGACCTAAAAAATTTACCAACTAACTGAGAGTGTAGCCTGGAACAGAACAAACAGGGCCCTCGGGGGGTGGAGTTGGATCCTAAAGCCCAAACAGGTTCTGAAGAACTGACTGCCCGAACCGACTGTCGCGTCGGGTATCCTGCTGCAGGCAGTAATGAGATGTGAATGTGTGGACAGATGACCACGTCGCAGCTTTGCAAATTTCTTCAATGGAGGCTGACTTCAAGTGGGCTACCGACGCAGCCATGGCTCTAACATTATGAGCCGTGACATGACCCTCAAGAGCCAGCCCCGCCTGGGCGTAAGTGAAGGAAATGCAATCTGCTAGCCAATTGGATATGGTGCGTTTCCCTACAGCCACTCCCCTCCTATTGGGGTCAAAAGAAACAAACAATTGGGCGGACTGTCTGGTGGGCTGTGTCCGCTCCAGGTAGAAGGCCAATGCTCTCTTGCAGTCCAATGTGTGCAGCTGACGTTCAGCAGGGCAGGAATGAGGACGGGGAAAAAATGTTGGCAAGACAATTGACTGGTTCAGATGGAACTCCGACACGACCTTTGGCAGAAACTTAGGGTGAGTGCGGAGGACTACTCTGTTGTGATGAAATTTGGTGTAAGGGGCCTGGGCTACCAGGGCCTGAAGCTCACTGACTCTACGAGCCGAAGTAACTGCCACCAAGAAAATGACCTTCCAGGTCAAGTACTTCGGATGGCAGGAATTCAGTGGCTCAAAAGGAGGTTTCATCAGCTGGGTGAGAACGACATTGAGATCCCATGACACTGTAGGAGGCTTGACAGGGGGCTTTGACAAAAGCAAACCTCTCATGAAGCGAACAACTAAAGGCTGTCCTGAGATCGGCTTACCTTCCACTTGGTAATGGTATGCACTGATTGCACTAAGGTGAACTCTTACGGAGTTGGTCTTCAGACCAGACTCAGACAAGTGCAGAAGGTATTCAAGCAGGGTCTGTGTAGGACAAGAGCGAGGATCTAGGGCCTTGCTGTCACACCAGACGGCAAACCTCCTCCAATGAAAGAAGTAACTTCTCTTAGTGGAGTCTTTCCTGGAAGCAAGCAAGATGCGGGAGACACCCTCTGGCAGACCCAAAGAGGCAAAGTCTACGCCCTCAACATCCAGGCCGTGAGAGCCAGGGACTGGAGGTTGGGATGCAGAAGAGCCCCTTCGTCCTGCGTGATGAGGGTCGGAAAACACTCCAATCTCCACGGTTCTTCGGAGGATAACTCCAGAAGAAGAGGGAACCAGATTTGACGCGGCCAAAAGGGAGCAATCAGAATCATGGTGCCTCGGTCTTGCTTGAGTTTCAACAAAGTCTTCCCCACCAGAGGTATGGGAGGATAAGCATACAGCAGACCTTCCCCCCAATCCAGGAGGAAGGCATCCGACGCCAGTCTGCCGTGGGCCTGAAGCCTGGAACAGAACTGAGGGACCTTGTGGTTCACTTGAGATGCGAAGAGATCCACCAGGGGGGTGCCCCACGCCTGGAAGATCTGTCGCACCACACGGGAATTGAGCGACCACTCGTGAGGTTGCATAATCCTGCTCAACCTGTCGGCCAGACTGTTGTTTACGCCTGCCAGATATGTGGCTTGGAGCACCATGCCTTGACGGCGAGCCCAGAGCCACATGCTGACGGCTTCCTGACACAGGGGGCGAGATCCGGTGCCCCCCTGCTTGTTGACATAGTACATGGCAACCTGATTGTCTGTCTGAATTTGGATAATTTGGTGGGACAGCCGATCTCTGAAAGCCTTCAGAGCGTTCCAGATCGCTCGCAACTCCAGAAGATTGATCTGTAGATCGCTTTCTTGGAGGGACCACCTTCCTTGGGTGTGAAGCCCATCGACATGAGCTCCCCATCCCAGGAGAGACGCATCCGTGGTCAGCACTTTTTGTGGCTGAGGAATTTGGAAGGGACGTCCCAGAGTCAAATTGGAGCAAATCGTCCACCAAAACAGGGATTCGAGAAAACTCGTGGACAGGTGGATCACGTCCTCTAGACCCCCGGCGGCCTGATACCACTGGGAGGCTAGGGTCCATTGAGCAGATCTCATGTGAAGGCGGGCCATGGGAGTCACATGAACTGTGGAGGCCATGTGGCCCAGCAATCTCAACATCTGCCGAGCTGTGATCTGCTGGGACGCTCGCACCCGCGAGACGAGGGACAACAAGTTGTTGGCCCTCGCCTCTGGGAGATAGGCGCGAGCCGTCCGAGAATCCAGCAGGGCTCCGATGAATTCGAGTTTCTGCACTGGGAGAAGATGGGACTTTGGGTAATTTATCACAAACCCCAGTAGCTCCAGGAGGCGAATAGTCATCTGCATGGACTGCAGGGCTCCTGCCTCGGATGTGTTCTTCACCAGCCAATCGTCGAGATATGGGAACACGTGCACCCCCAGCCTGCGAAGCGCCGCTGCTACCACAGCTAGGCACTTTGTGAACACCCTGGGCGCAGAGGCGAGCCCAAAGGGTAGCACACAGTACTGGAAGTGGCGTGTGCCCAGCTGAAATCGCAGATACTGTCTGTGAGCTGGCAGTATCGGGATGTGTGTGTAGGCATCCTTCAAGTCCAGAGAGCATAGCCAATCGTTTTGCTGAATCATGGGGAGAAGGGTGCCCAGGGAAAGCATCCTGAACTTTTCTTTTACGAGATATTTGTTCAGGGCCCTTAGGTCTAGGATGGGACGCATCCCCCCTGTTTTCTTTTCCACAAGGAAGTACCTGGAATAGAATCCCAGCCCTTCTTGCCCGGATGGCACGGGCTCGACCGCATTGGCGCTGAGAAGGGCGGAGAGTTCCTCTGCAAGTACCTGCCTGTGCTGGAAGCTGTAGGACTGAGCTCCCGGTGGACAATTTGGAGGTTTTGAGGCCAAATTGAGGGTGTATCCTTGCCGGACTATTTGGAGAACCCACTGATCGGAGGTTATGAGAGGCCACCTTTGGTGAAAAGCTTTCAACCTCCCTCCGACTGGCAGGTCGCCCGGCACTGACACTTGGATGTCGGCTATGCTCTGCTGGAGCCAGTCAAAAGCTCGCCCCTTGCTTTTGCTGGGGAGCCGCGGGGCCTTGCTGAGGCGCACGCTGCTGACGAGAGCGAGCGCGCTGGGGCTTAGCCTGGGCCGCAGGCTGTCGGGAAGGAGGATTGTACCTACGCTTGCCAGAAGTATAGGGAACAGTCTTCCTTCCCCCGAAAAATCGTCTACCTGTAGAGGTAGAAGCTGAAGGCTGCCGGCGGGCGAACTTGTCGAATGCGGTGTCCCGCTGGTGGAGAGGACTCTACCACCTGTTCGACTTTTTCGCCAAAAATGTTATCCGCACGGCAAGGCGAGTCCGCAATCCGCTGCTGGAGTCTATTCTCCAGGTCGGCGGCACGCAGCCATGAGAGCCTGCGCATCACCACACCTTGAGCAGCGGCCCTGGACGCAACATCAAAAGTGTCATAAACTCCTCTGGCCAGGAATTTTCTGCACGCCTTCAGCTGCCTGACCACCTCCTGAAAAGGCTTGGCTTGCTCGGGGGGAAGAGCATCAACCAAGCCCGCCAACTGCCGCACATTGTTCCGCATGTGTATGCTCGTGTAGAGCTGGTAAGACTGGATCTTGGACACGAGCATAGAGGAATGGTAGGCCTTCCTCCCAAAGGAGTCTAAGGTTCTAGCGTCCTTGCCCGGGGGCGCCGAAGCATGTTCCCTAGAACTCTTAGCCTTCTTTAGGGCCAAATCCACAACTCCAGAGTCATGAGGCAACTGAGTGCGCATCAGCTCTGGGTCCCCATGGATCCGGTACTGGGACTCGATCTTCTTGGGAATGTGGGGATTAGTTAAGGGTTTTGTCCAGTTCGCAAGCAATGTCTTTTTTAGGACATGGTGCAAGGGAACAGTGGACGCTTCCTTAGGTGGAGAAGGATAGTCCAGGAGCTCAAACATTTCAGCCCTGGGCTCGTCCTCCACAACCACCGGGAAGGGGATGGCCGTAGACATCTCCCGGACAAAGGAAGCGAAAGACAGGCTCTCAGGAGGAGAAAGCTGTCTTTCAGGAGAGGGAGTGGGATCAGACGGAAGACCCTCAGACTCCTCGTCAGAGAAATATCTGGGATCTTCCTCTTCCTCCCACGAGGCCTCACCCTCGGTGTCAGACACAAGTTCCCGAACCTGTGTCTGCAACCTCGCCCTGCTCGACTCGGTGGAACCACGTCCACGATGGGGGCGTCGAGAGGTAGACTCCCTCGCCCGCATCGGCGAAGCTCCCTCCGCCGACGTAGTCGGGGAGCCTTCCTGGGAGGTGGCCGCGGTCGGCACCGCACGCGGTACCGACGTCGGGGACCTCAACCTGGGCGATGGGCCAGCCGGCGCCACGCTCGACGGTACCGGAGGCGCAAGCACCGCCGGTACCGGAGGGGAAGGGCGCAACAGCTCTCCCAGAATCTCTGGGAGAACGGCCCGGAGGCTCTCGTTCAGAGTGGCTGCAGAAAAAGGCTGAGAGGTCGATGCAGGCGTCGACGTCAGAACCTGTTCCAGGCGAGGAGGCTGTTCCGGGCTGTCCAGAGCGGAGCGCATCGACACCTCTTGAACAGAGGGTGAGCGGTCCTCTCGGTGCCGATGCCTGCTGGGTGCCGAATCCCTCGGCGACCCAGAGCTCTCGGTGCCGACACGGGGAGGAGACCGGTGTCGATGCTTCTTCGATTTCTTCCGAAGCATGTCACCGGAGCTCCCCGGCACCGACGAGGAGGACGTAGAATCCATCCGTCGCTTCCTCGGGGCCGAGACCGAAGAGGGTCGATCTCGGGGGGGCTGTACCGCAGGAGCCCTCAGGGTAGGAGGAGACCCACCCGAAGGCTCACCGCCACCAGCAGGGGAATGGACAGCCCTCACCTGCACTCCACTCGATGCACCACCGTCCGACGACATCAGGAGACGAGGTCCCGGTACCACCGACGTCGATGCAGCTATCCGATGTCTCGGCGCCGATGCAGAGGCCCGATACCTCGATGCACTCGATGCAAGGGCGGCCGAGGAAGATGGTCTGGACGCTGACGACGTCGATGCACTCGAAGATCTCGGTGCCGATGCCGACGAAGAGCCCGAGAACAACACGTTCCACTGGGCTAGTCTCGCTACCTGAGTCCGCCTTTCAAGCAGGGAACACAGACTACAGTTCTGAGGGCGGTGCTCGGCCCCCAGACACTGAAGACACGACGAGTGTCGATCAGTGAGCGAGATAACCCGGGCGCACTGGGTGCACTTCTTGAAGCCGCTGGAAGGCTTCGATGTCATGGGCGGAAAAATCACGCCGGCGAAATCAAAATCCGAAATGGCGAAATTTGAAGCACCAAAAATTTAGAGGGAGAAAAAATCTCGACCGAGGCCGAAAAGAGGCCTACCCCGACGACGAAAGAAAACTTACCGGGGCAAAAAGCTGGAAGTACGGGGAGGATTGACACGAAACCCGGGAGGGTTTTCGGAGCACTTCCCGACTAAAGTAAAGCTTTCCCGAAGGAAAAAAACACGCTCAAAAACAATTTGGACGCGCGAGGTCGACTTTCCGGGGCTCGACACGGCGAAAACACGACCGTACCGAGTGCGGACAAAAGAAGACTGGCCGGCTCGAGCCGGTTTCGGGCGGGAAGACGGCCGCGCATGCGCGGTGCGCGCGGGCGCGCGAGGGCTAGCAAAGGACTTTGCTAGTGAAGTTTCCGATTGGAGGGGCTGCCGTGGACGTCACCCATCAGTGAGAACAAGCAGCCTGCTTGTCCTCGGAGAAACCAGTTATCCACTGGCTTTTGTTTTGGGACATGTGGAGTATTAAAGCAAGCCTTATTCATTTACCTGTGTCTTTTGAACATTAGCGAAAATTGACTTGAGGTGCCTTGACCTGCTGTTATAAGTTTGCTTTATGGATTTGTTGTATTGCATACATCTTATCTGTTTTTTATTTGTTGTTTTCCAATCCATCAGAAGTAGTAAATAATTATACAAAAAGGGGTCAAGAATGTGTCTGGGGGCAAAATAACTAAACATTTAATGGAATGGGATGAAACTTAACAAGTAAAAAAAAAAAAGTCAAGCGTTCAAAAATGGGCCAAACCAGGCCAGGGGTTCCAAATAAATGTGGCCTCCAAAATATGGACCACTGAATTTCTATGGGAAAGACTTCCAGCTTCTGTACCACAGAAACTCAAGAATGAAATGTAGCAGAAAACATGTCAAGGCAAATTAAAAGATAGAATGCCCTCATTTTCCAGTCCGTATTCTCCAAAGTACCATCTGCAACTGCTCCTCTACCCTGCAAACTGCCCCCACCTGCCAAGAATTATCCCAATTGCCACCACCCCTAAAAACTACCCTACCTCCCTGCATGCTGCTCTACCCCCTAAATTACCTACACACAACTGCTCCAATCTCTCACAAACTGCCCCTATTCTCAAATCAGGTGAGAATATTGATTTTCTATGTAACACAGAAACATATAAAATGAAGGCAGATAAAGACCATATGATCTATCCAATCTGCCCATCCATGCCATTTACTATCTCTTCCTCTCTCAGAGATCCTATGTACTTTTCCCAAGCTTTCTTGAATTCAGATCGTCTTCATCTCCACCTCCTCCACTGGGAGACTGTTCCACAAATTCACCACCCTTCCATAAAGAAGTACTTAGATTACTCCTGAGTTTGTTCCGTTTTACCTTCATCCTACGCCCCCTCATTCCAGAGTTTCTTCCCTCTCCCGCTTTTCTTCCAAACTCCCCATACACTTTATGATGAAGGCCACTGACCATTTTAGCGGCCACCCTCTGGACAGACTCCATCCTGTTTACATCTTTTTGAAGGCAGTCTCCAGAAGTATGCACTATAAATGAGCTTTTATCGGTGACTTATACAGAGGCATAATCACCTCTTTTTTTTTACCTGCTGGCCATTCCTCTTCCTATCACTCAAACATCCTCTGGCTTTCGCAATCACCTTTTCTACTCATTTGGCCACCTTGAGATCATCACATATGATCAAAACCAAGTCTTGCTTCTCTTCCGTACACAGAAGTATTTATCCCTTAAACTGTACTGTTCCCTTGGAGTTTTGCAGTTCAAATACATAACCCTGAATTTTTTAGTATTAGCATTAGATCTTAGCTGGTAGTGGTGTTTCACAGCTTGAAATCATAAGATACTTCATATGACTAGAACGCATCTGAATTTGACTTTAGGCATACTTGAACTCGAGAGAGCATAGCCAATTATTTTCCTGAATCATGGTAGCTCAAGGCACCCAAAGAAACCATCCTAAACTTCTGCTTTGGCAGATTTGTTCAGGGACCATATGTCTAGGATGGGACAAAACCCTCCTGTTTTTTCCTCCCAGAAATAGGAGAACTTTGAATAAAACCCCTTACCTTTTTCCCCTGGTGGAGCAGTTTCACCACATTGACTTCTAAAAGGGAAGAGTTTTTGTATAAGAAATGCCTGGTGCTAAGAGCTTAACTCTGATGCTCTCAGTGCGCGATTTAGAGGGAATTTGCACCAATGAAGGGCTTAGCCCATCCGGACTGTTTTGAGAACTCACTGGTCTGATGTTACAAGGGGCCGTCTTTCCTGGAAAAAAAATTCAACCTCCTACTGCTAGATCTGAGACACATGCTTGTTATTACGGCTATGTTCTCCGGTTATGTTCTCCTGGAGCCAGTCCCTTGCTCTGACTGGGGAACCAGCTGGGACTTCCGCGTTTTCTGCTTTCACTGACGAGGGCGGGAGATCTGGGCTGTCTGGGATGGACAAGAAACAGAAGAGAACCTACTACACCTTTAAAAGTAGTAGGTCCTCTGTTGCCCTCTGGCCAAGTACCTCTTGGAAGGCTTCACGAGCAGGTCAGGAGAGTGAATTGATGATCAGCGACCTCCTCCACCTTGTCACTGAAGATTATCATGCCAGCGTAGGACGCCCGCCAGCTTCTCCTGAACTGCTGGTTTCACAGTTTGAGGCATGCAGCCAGGCAAAGTGTGCATCTTGATACCCTGGATGCAACAATCAGAAGCATCATAGGTTGATGAAGCCATGTGTTTTCTATATTCCTGCCACTTAGCTACTAGCCGGAAGAGCTCTACAGCATTCTCTGGGACATAGTGTCTGCAAACTCTGCCACATTGCATGTTAAGTTCCAGAAGTGCATGCTCATGAAGAGCTAGTAAGAATGAATGCAGGAGGCTACTAGCATAAAATACGTAACATTTTCCTCCCAAAAAAATCCAAAGTCCTAGCCTATCTGCTCAGGAGCACCAAAGAGTGAGTCTGGAGCTTTTGGCTCTTTTGAGAGTAGATTTTACCACAACTAAATGGTAATCCAATAACTCAGCCTTAGACTCAACCTTGTCATCCAACTGAAATGGGATGGACCTGGCCATTTCTCACACAAAAGAGGTAAAAGTTCCTCAGGGGAAGAATTTCTTTCATAAGGAATGGAAGGGAGGGCTCTGACAGAGTACCAAGGGACCTCTCCCTCAAAAGTACCTCTGGATCATGGTCAGACTCCCAGGAGCAGTCCAAAACAGGAAAATGGTCATCCCTAGACATCCAAGTCTGCATCTGCCTCAGACTACTGGGCTGTTGGCAGGCTCATGGCAATACTGAGGGACATGGTTTTTCTGAGCTCTCAGGAATTTATTTTCTTCGTCATGGATGGGGTATCCAATAGTAATAGATAGCAGACAGCAGATAAAGACTTGTACAGTCCATCCACTCTACCCAACAAGATTGGCATCTTCAAATCCTTGCTCAAAGCCCACCTCTTCTATGTTGCTTTCGCCACCTAACCTTTATACCTATTCAGGTAATCTAGACTGCCCCAATTTGACTGCCCCTATTTGACTGACTGTACATTTGTCCTTTAGACTGTAAGCTCCTTGAGCAGGGACTGTCCTTCTATGTTAAACTGTACAGCGCTGCGTAACCCTAGTAGCGCTTTAGAAATGTTAAGTAGTAGTATGTGATACTTCATATGTATACCTGATCTTGATTTGTCCTTCCCATTTTCAGAGAACAGACCATAGAGTCAGCCAGGCACTGTCGTTCTAAAACTTCTTAAGTTGAAGCCCTTGAAAAGCTCCACTGCAGCCCATCCAAATCTATTCAGCCACAATTAGGACACAGACCATAGAAGTCTTGCCCAGCACTGACTTTGCCTCCCAGTTAGCGGTGTTGCTACCTAATCTCCACTAAACTTCTTTGGATCCATTCCTTCCAAATAGGATTCCTTTGCGTTTATCTTGTGCATTTTTTTTTTAATTCCGTTACCATTTGCATCTCCACCACCTCCCATGGAAGGGCATTCCAGGTACCTACCACTCTCAGTGAAAAAATACTTCCCGACATTATTCCTGAATCAGACTCCTTTCAACCTCAATTTATATCCTCTAGTTCTACCACCTTCCCATCACTGGAAAATGTTTGTCTGTGGATTTATACATTTCAAATAAATGAAGTCTATCATATCACCCCAGTTTCTCCATGTTCAGGTCAGCAAGTCTCTCCTCGTACATCTTGCTACACAAACTCCATACCATTTTTGTCGCTTTTCTCTGAACTGCTTCAAGTTTTTTTTACATCTGTAGCAAGATATGGCGAACAAAACTGAACACAATACTCCAAGTAGGATCTCACCAATGACTTGTACAGGGACATCAACACCTCCTTTCTTCTGCTGTTTATACCTCTCTATGCAGCCTAGCATCCTTCTGGCCAGAGCCACTGCCTTGTTGCAATATTTTGTCACCTTGAGTTCCTTGGACACTATCACCCCAAGGTCCCTCTCCTGAGCCGAGCTTACCAATCTCTCCCCTCCTACCTGTTACATCTGTCTTGGATTTCTGCACCCCAAGCAATTCACTCTGCACTTCTTGGCATTACATTTTAACTACAAAAAAAAACAAAACAGGAAACAAAAAATACATTACCTATGCTCAAAAATAATATCCGAAAATATCAAAATAATTAAATCTTATCAAAAACTAGATGACCCACTTATAAACACAGTAAACATTCTATATAAATGTAAATCAGGAAATAAAAGTATTAAAAGTGATAACCTAAAGATGCCATGCAAACATATATTATAAAAAACACAACACACAAATTTCCCCCATACACTTCAACCACAAATCAGAAGCTGTGATATTGTCCACAGAACTTTCCAGTAATAATGTGCAGTCAATGAAATTAATTCTAATCGTCTCTTCACCCTTAGGCTCTCAATAATACACATTCAAGAAAAAAAAAAACCAGAACTTATCTGAAGCCAAACTCCTTTCCAATTCAGGATATCACTGATGAATTCTGGCGGCAATTCACTTTTGCTGGTATGCACCACCCACTAGGAAGTTTATCTTGATGACAAAATCCTTGAGCATCTTAGAATCACAGCTTCTGATTTGTGATTGAAGTGTATGGGGGAAATTAGTGTATTGTGGGAGGGTTTTAATAAATGTTTGCATGACATGGTGAAATTAGGCCTTACCTGCTAATTTTCTTTCCTCGAGACCCTCCAGACCGGTCAAGACGCGTGGGTTATGCTCGCCTACCAGCAGAGGGAGACTGAGAACACTAACTTCAACTATGTACATATAACCTGTGCCCATCCCACAAAAGCCAGTATACACTTAGCAAAGCAGAGAAAACCCCCTGCAACCTGAACTCTTGAATGTAGAAAAACCCCTGTACCTGGAAAACCAATAGACAACACCAACAGTGTGCTCAGACAGACGGAACGTCAAGCGCCCCGCTCTGTCAAGTATTATGGACGAAGAAAAACTCTCCGACCCAATGAAAGATAAAAGGAATAGTCATAGCAGAACACGGCTCAAATACTTCTGATACGAACAATATCTCTGAAATCCATGGGGCGGGCTCTTGACCGGTCTGGAGGGTCTCGAGGAAAGAAAATTAGCAGGTAAGGCCTAATTTCACCTTCCTCATCGACCCTCCAGACCGGTCAAGACGCGTGGGAAGTACCAAAGCAGTAGAAACTTAAGGGTGGGACCCTCGAAACGCAGAAGACAGCACAGCCGCTCCAAAACCTGCATCCTCTTTTGCCTGAACATCAATCCTATAATGCTTAACAAAGGAATGAATGGACGACCATGCCGCTGCTTTACAAATATCCTGCGGAGGAACAAAACTACTCTCCGCCCAGGAAGCGGCAACCCCCCGAGTTGAATGCGCCTTAAGCAACGGGGGCACCGAACGCCGCCTCAACAAATACGCTGAGGCAATAGCCTCCTTCAACCACCTAGCCAGAGTCCCCTTGGAGGCCGCAGCTCCTCTCTTAGGACCTCCAAACAAAACGAACAACCTATCCGAATCCCGGAAATCTCGCGTTCTGCTCAAATAGGACCGCAAGGCGCGCCGAACATCCAACTTAGCCAACCGACGCTGAGAGGCATCCCCCGAACGATCCCCCAACACCGGTAACGAAATCACTTGATTCACATGGAACGCTGAAACCACCTTAGGAACAAAGGAAGGAACCGTCCTCAAAGTCACTTTCTCTTTCGCAAAGGACAGAAAAGGCTCCCTACAAGACAAGGCTTGCAACTCTGACACTCTCCGAGCGGAAGCAATGGCCACCAGAAAAACTGTTTTCAAGGTAAGATCCTTACATGTGATGGACGCCAATGGTTCAAACGGAGGACCCACCAGAGTCTCCAAGACCAAATTCAAATCCCAAGGCGGAACCATTGGACGACGGGGCGGCCGAATCAACTTCACTGCCCTCAGGAACCGCCCTACATCCGGAGAAGCTGCTAAGGAGACTCCTCCAACCTTACCTCTGAAACAAGACAAAGCCGCAACCTGCACCTTCAGGGAAGAAAGGGAGAGCCCCCTGTCCAAACCATCCTGCAAAAACTCCAAAATCTCCATCACCGAAGCCCGCAAAGGGACAACATTCCGTTCAAGACACCAACTCTCAAAGATGCGCCACACCCGCACATAAGCCAACGACGTGGACTTCTTACGCGATCGCAACATTGTATCAATGACTCTGGCCGAGAAACCCTTCTTTCTCAATCTGTGCCTTTCAAGAGCCAAGCCGTAAGCAAGAATGGAGAGGGGTCGGCCATCTCGATCGGTCCCTGCACCAGTCTCACCTGAGACCCCAGGGGAAAAGGACCCTGCACTAACAACCGCATCAGATCTCCGTACCATGGCCGACGAGGCCAATTGGGCGCTATCAGAATCACTAAGCCGGGATGACGACCGATCCGCTGTACCACGCGGCCCACCAGCGGCCACGGCGGAAACACATAGAGCAACTGCTGAGTCGGCCACGGCAGAACCAACGCGTCGAGACCCTCGGCTCGAGCATCTCTTCGACGACTGAAGTACCGCGGGACCTGCGCATTGTCGGCCGATGCCATGAGATCCAACACCGGCCGACCCCACTGCAACACTATCCGTTCGAACACTGAGGGATGGAGGGCCCACTCTCCGGGATCCAACATGTGCCTGCTCAGATAATCCGCGTCCACATTGTCCACTCCTGCTACGTGGCCTGCCGAAAGAGCCTGAAGATGGGCCTCTGCCCACCCCAACAACTCCGCCGCCTCTACAGCTAATCCCGGGCTCTTCGTCCCCCCCCTGCCGATTCACATAAGCGACGGCCGTGGCATTGTCGGAAAGAACTCTGACCGCCTTGCCCTCTAGCAGACTCTGGAAAGACCGAAGAGCCAACCGAATTGCTCGAGTCTCCAGGCGGTTGATGGACCACGCCACCTCTACCGACGTCCATCGCCCTTGGGCCACCTGCCCTAGACAATGCGCCCCCCAGCCTAACAGACTCGCATCCGTGGTCAGTACCACCCAATTCGGCACCTCTAGCGGCATACCCTTCGCTAGATTCGGAGTGTGAAGCCACCAGCGGAGGCTGCGTCGAACCCTCTCCGGCAGCGCTAACCGCTCCTCCAACTCCTGGGATTGAGGGGACCAACGAGTCAACAACGAACTCTGCAACTGTCTCATGTGGGCCCTGGCCCAAGGGACTACCTCTATAGACGCAGCCATCAGACCTAACACCTGAAGATATTCCCGCGCCGCAGGCGCCCTCTGAGCTCGGAGCTGATGTATCTGAATCTGCAGTTTGGAAATGCGAGGAGCCGTCAAAAACACCCGGCCTCGCTCCGTGTCGAACCGAACTCCCAGATATTCCAGCGACTGTGACGGAACTAGGTGACTCTTGGCCAGATTGACAACCCAACCCAGCGACTGCAAAAAGGTCACCACCCGGGCGGTAGCCTCCTCGCTCTCCGCCTGCGTTTTGGCTCGAATTAACCAGTCGTCGAGATACGGATGCACCAAAATGCCCTGCAACCGTAAAGCCGCTGCCACGACCACCATCACCTTGGAGAAAGTGCGAGGAGCTGTAGCCAGGCCGAACGGGAGCGCACAAAACTGAAAGTGACTCCCTAACACCACAAAACGAAGAAAGCGCTGGTGCGCCTCTAGAATGGGGATGTGTAAATAAGCTTCTGTCAAATCCAATGAAGTCAGAAATTCCCCTTCCTGAACCGCTACAATGACCGAGCGCAACGTTTCCATCCGAAAGGAAGGAATCTTTAGAGCCGCATTGACCCTCTTGAGGTCTAAAATGGGCCGAAAAGAATCCTCTTTCTTTGGCACCACGAAGTAAATGGAGTAACAACCGGTACCTCGTTCTTCTGGCGGAACCGGCACCACAGCACCTAAATCTACCAGACGTGACAGAGTGTCTCGCACTGCCCTTGCCTTGCGCCTTGAATGACAGGGAGAGACGAGAAAGAAATCGGACAGAGGACCGTCGAACTCCAGCGCGTACCCGTCTCGCACTATCTGCAGCACCCACTGGTCCGACGTGATTTGGGCCCACCTCTGGTAAAACAAGCGTAAGCGAGCCCCTACACGAACCAGAGGCTGGACCCCCAAACCATCATTGCGACCCACGGGACGTACTGGCCGCTCCAGAAAAGGCAGCTCGCCCCCCCCGGCGGCCCCCACGAAAGGGCTGGGTTCTCTGAAAATAACGACCCCGGAACCCCCCCGAGGGCCTACCCGGCCGATACCGTCTAGCTTCCTGAAAACGGCCTCGCACCGCCGCGCCCCTAGACGCCTTAGGCCGAAGCTCTGGAAGCCGCGGGATCTTAGTGTCACCAAGACCCCTAACCAACTTATCCAATTCGTCTCCAAAAAGCAAAGCGCCCTTAAAGGGAAGCGAACACAACTTTGCCTTGGACGCGGCATCTGCCAGCCAGCCCCGCAACCACAGGGCCCTTCGAGCCGCCACTGCAAGGGTCATGTTCTTCGCCGATGCACGCAACAAATCATATAGCGCATCTGCCAAGAATGACGAGCCCATCTCCAACTTTGCCAAATCCTGCACTAAGGCAGCTCTATCAACCTGCGGAGCATCTAGCAGCCGCTCAGCCCAGCGGAAACATGCTCGAGCCACCAGACCTCCACAAACTGAAGCCTGCAAAGCCAGCGCCGATAAATCAAAACTGCGCTTCAGAAATGTCTCCAATTTCCTGTCCTGAGGGTCCCGCAAGGCAGCCCCTCCATCTACAGGAATTGCAGTAGCCTTGGTCACCGCCGTCACTACGGCATCCACAGTTGGAGGCTTTAAAGAGTCTCTATCTTCCTGCGGAAGGGGATAGAGCTTAGCCATGGCCCGTGCCACCTTACAAGGTGCCTCCGGCGAGAGCCATTCCTGCGTTACCATCTCTCTAAGATCCGCATTCATAGGAAAGGTCCGAGATACCCTGCGGATCCCCTTAACCAACGGGTCCTGCTTTTCAGAGGGAGCCGGATCTACTGCCGGGTCAAACTTGAGCATAGTAGACACCTGCTCAATAAGATCCGCCAATTCCTCCCTGTGAAAAATGCGGACCACCGACGGATCCTCCCCGGGCACTGTCTCTCTATCTGGTCCGGACAAGGACCCCTCCTCCTCCTCCAGGGGACTAAAGTCGCCCTCTGACTCTGGAGGAGAAAAACAGTCCAGGTCTTCAGCCCACTCAACACGTGGCCTCTTAGCGCTCAAGCCCGCCCCCGGACTAAGGGGCTCCGTGCGCGATGGTCCCGCCTGCCAGGCTTGAAATAAGGACCAAACAAATTCAGGAGGGAAACCCATCCTTCCCGAAACGTCCCCTCCCGAAGCACCAGCCACCGGGCTGCCCTGAGGGCCGCTGACTAAATCCGGGATTCTCGGGCCCGAATCCAAAATGGCGGCGGTTCCCGCCAAAACCGGGACCGCCGCTGAACCGCTAGCCGAAGCCCCTGCAACCTCCTGCAAGGCTGGCGCGGGAAGTTCCGCCGCTAACACCGGCGGAGCGGAGGCCTGAGTCTTCGGTTCCCCGCAAAAGCGGCAGGAACCGCCAATCGCGTCGACCCCCCGACGAGCGCAAAAACGACAGCGAAGCGGCTTCGAGGACATCTTCGCGCCAAAAACCTCCCAAAGGTAAAGGAACTGGGAACTCACCCAAAGAAGCCACTCACAGCTCAACTTGCACGGCTGCCCAGCTCCGGCACTCCGGAGTGCAGCTGCACAGCTCTCCACAGCGTCTGGGTCTTTTTTTTTTTTTTTTTTTTTTAAACTTTATTGCAGCACCATTTGAGCCCTGCTGCTATTAAATCCCTGGCACTCAAGGCTGCAATATAAAACTGCAGCCGAGGCACAAAGCTGCCCAAACTGGAGAGCTAGCTCGGGGGAGGGACCCGGCCACCCGGGTGTGACACCCCAGGGGGGACAATGGCAGGCCCCAGCGGCACCGCCAATCCCCAGCACACAGAGTAGTCCAGGCACAGGGAAGTTCCTCAGGAATGATCAATAGACCAGGCTAAAACTCTCAACTGATCCCTGACTCCTACCAGACCGGACAAGCTGCCTGTCTACCCTCTGCTGAGACTGAGAAAATACTGGCTTTTGTGGGATGGGCACAGGTTATATGTACATAGTTGAAGTTAGTGTTCTCAGTCTCCCTCTGCTGGTAGGCGAGCATAACCCACGCGTCTTGACCGGTCTGGAGGGTCGATGAGGAACTTTAGATTATCGCTTGTAATACTTTCATTTACCTGATTTGCATTTATATGTTTACTGTTTTTATGATGCAAGTGGGTCATCTAGTTTTTGATATGATTTATTTTGATATTTTCCTGTGATATTTTGGGATATTACATTTTAACTGCCAGACCCTTAACCATTCTTCCAACGTCTGGAGATCCCGTCTCATGGTTTTAAGTATAAAAGTGTTGCCATACTGGGACAGACCGAAGGTCCATCAAGCCCAGCATCCTGTTTCCAACAGTGGCCAATCCAGATCACAAACCTGCCAAGATCCCAAAAAGTACAATACATTTTATGCTGCTTATTCTAGAGATAAGCAGTGGATTTTCCTAAGACCATTTTAATAATGGCCTATGGACTTTTCCTTTAGGAAGCCATCCAAATCTTTTTTTTTAAACCTCGCTAAGCTAACTGTTTTTACTACATTCTCCGGCAACTAATTCAGAGTTTAATTACACGTTGAGTGAAGAAAAATTTCTTCCGATTCATTTTAAATTTACTACTTTGTAATCTTCATCGCGTGCACCCTGGTCCTAATATTTTTGGAAATAGTAGGCAAGCGATTCATGTCTACCCATTCCACTCCACTCATTTTATAGACCTCTATCATATCTCCCCTCAGGGTATTCAATCTATTGGCTGTGTCATCCGCAAAAATTCCTGGAATGCCCTCCTGGAAAAGGTAATGGAGACAAATGGTAAAGGAATTCATGGAAACTTGGAATTCAAAAACAGGATAAGATAGAAGCACTGTGGATAACCTGTATAAAACTACACTTGAAATCCTAAAAGCACTGGATCTACAAGCACTGGGGTAATCTGCACAAGGTGGCTGTTACAACCCAAAAGGCAATGATACTGCTACATAGTAACATAGTAAATGACAGCAGATAAAGACCTGTACAGCCCATCCAGTCTGCCCAACAAGATAACGTTGCGACAGGGGGAGAGCGCGAGAGTAATATTTGGGTAGATAAACAAATTTCCAAAGTGGACAAACCACTCTAAGCAGACTAGATTGGGTATTTTGGTCATTACTATGTAGGCACAATATTCTGCAATCTCTCATTAAAAAAAAAAAAAAAGCATCTTTAGTTTACTGAGATCCCATGATACTCTTGCTGACCAGGAGATGGCTCTGTAAGAACAGCATCTGTTGCATCCCTCTTCTGTAAATTCTCAGTTTATTTTATGGAAAAGCATTTAATTGACAAACTACACTGGCTGTTCATGCTTCATCCAGTGCAATCTCAGCCTAGGAATTTAACCACCACCTTTTCTCATTTCCCCACTCTGAATAGTTCATGTTTTGTACTGTCAGTGGTGCGTGGGGAGGTAAAGACAGTGGCAGCCTGTGTCATCTTTTACTGTCAGCTGTGAAGTTCTGGCTATTAATGGAGACATGTTCCCAGAGATTAGATGCATGCTAAATTTAACCCTTGGTGCTTTTTAAAAGTCATAAATGCAGCATGAAGGAAGTC